>NC_052164.1:104433418-104739671 GCF_902713615.1 Scyliorhinus canicula | reverse complement strand
CATGAGGACAGACGGTTATATAGCAAAAGTGTGGAAGCTACCAATATTGGGTTACAGAGTGGTAGCTCAGTTGGCTAGACAGCTGACTTGTGATGCAAAGCCAGGCCAGCAGTGCAGGTTCCATTCCCATACCGGCTGAGGTTATTCATGAAGGCCCCACCTTCTCATCCTTTCCCGTTGCCTGAGATGTGGTGATCCTGAGCTAAAATCACCCCTCATCAGCTCTCCACTTTGTGGCCATCTAAAATGGCCACCCGCAAAGGATAATGGGAATTGTGGTCAAGTTGAGACAGGCAGTATACAGCCCCTGTGTATTGTGCAAAGGAAAACCAGACCAAACTGAAACTTGAAATGAAATGAAAATCGCTTATTGTCACAAATAGGCTTCAAACGAAGTTACTGTAAAAAAACACCTAGTCGCCACATTACGGTGCCTGTTCGGGGGAGACTGGTATGGGAATTGAACCGTGCAGCTGGCCTGCCTTGGTCTGCTTTAAAAGCCAGCTCTTTAGCCCTGCGCTAAACTTGCACCTGTTAAAGGTCAATCACCGATTTCCTCAGGACAATAGACTCAAATCAAGGAATAGCAACAGTAGCAGACTCACCGGCGCCCCTTCCCCTGATTTGGAAAGGCATACGTACTTGGGACAATGGTGACTAGGACCCGCCCAGCCATCGAGGTACCCGCCCCTAATTGGCCAGAATCGATTAGGGTGCTCGAGACCCTATCGATCCATTGGATCCTGAGTTAGCACCGCCCAGAAGGGCTCGAAAAAGGAGAAGGTCAGAGGCACTGCACAACTAGAGATCGGTCTCTTTTGGGACCGGCCTGTGCCCACCCCAACTGCAGCATAACGACCAGCCATGTTCAAGACCCACGATCGCTACCTGAGAGACACGAGCCGCAGCCGAGATGAACCTGGGCTGGTTTAGCACAGGGCTAAATAGCTGGCTTTGAAAGCAAACCAAAGCAGGCCAGCAGGACGGTTCAATTCCCGTCCGTACCAGCCTCCCCGAACAGGCGCCGGAATGTGGCCACTAGGGGCTTTTCACAGTAACTTCATTTGAAGCCTACTTGTGGCAATAAGCGATTTTCACCCGACGGCTTCCGGCCGACACACGTGGGGACTCAGATTAAGGCCTTTCTGCCTGCACAGTCGGCCACCCAGAAGTTAAGTAAAGGTCATCTTAGTTGATAGGTGTAGTTTGATGCATAGCCTCGTGTATCATTGCACATAGAGATAAGTCTTGTGTTTAATAATAAACTGTCTTTTGAACTAACATACTGGTTGTGCGGTCATTTGGTCAATACAAGAAACATACTCGCAGTTTGTGATTATTAATAAAGACAGCAACACCTTCAAAGTAGAAAGCAGTCTTTGGTCATCTGGTACTATGGTGACTTTACCTTTTACAGAGTGACTAAACAATTGCTGCTGTAGTTCTGCAGTGACTAGTTGCATAACCACTATTAAATATGTTGTATTATTTGTCTCCACTATTGACAGGTTGGTGGTAATACACATTTTATGCCTGTCTGCTAATAGCAGCTAGTGGAACATCACAGCCTCCTGTTCTCAGGAGCTGCAGGTAACTATGGGACAAAAGGTTTTAAATCTTGTAAATAATTAGCAGCTCATGCCATTTGCTGATTTAATCGTGCCACACAGGTCGAGAAGGTGTTAATGCTACATGTTGAGGCTTGAGACAGCTGTCCCATATGATCTTCCAAAGAGATTTCTTGATTCTTACTGCTATGAAGGCGGCCAGGGAGCTCCGAGTACATCAATATGGGGCAGATTGCAAAGCCATTCTGTATTTATGTAGAGGGTTTCATTGGTCAACATTGATCCCTGTGCTCGTATAGGCTTTAGAGAAGTGGACAACCTGCAGCAGGCAACTTAAAACATTGAAAAAGTACTACCAGCACAGTGCCTTTGCAAGATCCTCCAAATCTGGTGGCAAGAAAGGAAGACCAACAGCAGCATCCTTTTGCAAGTCAACATGCTCAGCATCAAGGCACAAATCACTCAAACCCAGGTCTGCTGGGCAGGAAGTGTCATTCATTAACCTGATCCCAAACTCCCAAAGCAACTACTCAACTTGGAACTCCCAGGAAGTCAGCAGAAATGCGTTAGGGATGTCCTCACAGCATTCTTGAAGGGGTTAAACATCCCTGCCGACTCATGGGAGTTCCTGACTCATGACTGACCAAAATGGGAAAGGTTAATTCGGGAAAACATTGAACATATCAAGAGATTTCACTGAGAACACACAGAGCTGAAGTTGAGGACAAGTTGAGCGCAAAAATTGCTAAACAACACATCTATGTGACAGTGCAAGCACCACCTCCATGCATGTGGCAAAGTCTATAGATCATGCATTAGACTTACCAATCATCTCAGAACCCAATTGGAGTGGAATTGAGTTACCTTGATCCTGAGGGACTGCCTAACAAGATATTGGAAAAGTCTTCTCTTGAGTTATCAAGTGCAGTGTTACTGTTGGGGGAAGGGTGTATTCTCTTACTTATCCAATTACATTCACACAATAAAAATAAATGTTGAAATATTAACTCTGTTTCTCTCTCCTTAGATGCTGCTTGACCTGAAGGATATTTGCAGCATTTTTTGTTTTTATTTCAGATTTCCAGCCTCTGCAGTATTCTGTATTCTCAGTCACAATGTCAGTCAAGAGGAAGCTGATCACTAGGCTAAGCCAATTGCAAAATTATTTTGTCTTTTTTTCCCAACTTTCAACGTCCTGTTAATTTGGCTATTAATTATTCAAAGATTGCTGCCTTTAACCAAGTCTAAAACCATAGCAATCAAGACTAGGAGGTGGAGTAAAGGCTTCAATTCTGAAGAGCAATTCACTGATAAATGATTTACCACCTACTAAATCTAGACCATGGGGTACTGGGAATAGGACTTGAATGATAATTTAATTTTTGACCTAGATTTTAAATATATAAACTACTCAAGTAATTCATGGCGCACTTAGTGGGTGCGATTTAGCACTGCTGCTTCACAGCGCCAGGAACCCAGGTTCATTCCTGGCTTGGGTTTCTGTCTGTGCGGAGTCTGCACATTCTCCCCGTTTCTGCGTGGGTTTCCTCCGGGTGCTCCGGTTTCCTCCCACAAGTCCCGAAAGAGGTGCTTGTTAGGTGAATTGGACATTCTGAATTCTCCCTCAGTGTACCCGAACAGTTGCCGGAATGTGGCGACTAGGGGCTTTTAATTGAAGTGTTAATGCAAGCCTACTTGGGACACTAATAAAGATTATTATGATTTTAGCAAAATATTTCTAACTCCCCCTGCCTGCTGGTTGCGTGATTCCCATATCAGCCTCCCTGAACAGGTGCCAGAATGTGGTGACTAGGAGCTTTTCACAGTAACTTCATTGAAGCCTACTCGTGACAATAAGCAATTATTATTATTGGTATTTATAATTCGGAAAGGTTTTGATAAGTGTGGATAGAGGGAGAGTTTGGGGGGAACCTGAGTTGGGTTTTTTTTGGATTGGTGGCTGCACTCAGTGCTGTTTTGAGGGAATGAGGGAGGGCCTTGGGTGAATGCATTGGGCTCTGTTTTTTCTCTGGGGGCTATTGTCCTTTCTTCTGAGGGGGTTGTGTTTTTTTTCTGTCTTTGATTGTTGATATTGTTGTTTGCACCAAGATATTGTTTGAGTGGGGGGGAGGGGATTCAGTGGGCGACATGGGCAGGGCTGCCAGGTTATCTGGGTGGCCAAGTTCACGGAGGTGCAGTGGGGAGTAAGCAGGTGGTTAGTGTGTTGATGGGCGTTGGGACTGATGTTTTGTGAGGGGGAAGGGGGGAACTGCTGACAGTGAAGGGGCTTTTGAAATATGGTATGAGGAGTATTGATGACGGTGGACATCCAAGGGCGGGCCTAATGGAGTGCGGGACGCGGGCCAGAGGCTGGCCCAGGAGGGGCTATGGTTTTTTTTCTCTTTAAATATTTTTATTCTCCTCCTTTTTCACATTTTCTCCCGAATTTATACCCACCAACAATAATCAGCAACAAATATGTCAATCCCCATAACAATAGCAAAGATCCCATCCTCCCACCAACCCCCAAACATCAGCCCACATGTTTACATAAACAAATAACAAAAAGGAATCAGGGATTACCCATAGTCACCCTTAATATACACAGCCCCCCTCCCCCCAAACCCTCCCACCCATCCCCCCCAACTAATGTTCGATGTTATCCAGTTCTTGAAAGTGCATAATGAATAATGCCCATGATTTGTAGAACCCCTCCGTCCTTCCCCTCAGTTCAAACTTAACCTTCTCAAGAGTCAAGTATTCCAACATGTTCCAACCCCTCAGAAACAAATCTTTTAGCATTTTAATCCCCTTTTCTTCCCATTTCCGAAAACTTCCATCCCACGTCCCTGACTCAAATCTGAGGTTCCCCCGAAGCGGCATTTCCCTTGACCCTGCTCTCAACCCGAAGTGTTGGCGAAACTGCCTCCAGATTTTCAATGAAGCTATTATTATCGGATTCTCTGAGTATTTCCTCGGAGCTATCGGGAGCGGCACTGTTGCTAGTGTTTTTAGTCCCGACCCCCTGCACAAACTCTCCTCCATTCTGACCCACTGGGACTCAACCCCTCTGACCCACATTCACCGCCCAGTAGTAGTATATCAGGTTCGGGAGGCCCAAACCCCCTGCCTGCCTTTCCCTCTGTAGCAGCACCTTTATCACTCTGGCCACCTTCTCTCCCCATATAAACGAGGTAATCCTTCCCTCAATCTCCCTGAAAAAAGCCTTTGGCAAGAAAATCGGTAGGCATTGAAAAATAAACAGAAATTGCAGCAACACATTCACTTTAACCGCCTGTACCCGAGCCGCCAGTGACAGAGGGAGACCATCCCACCTTGCCAGATCAGCTTTCACTCTCCCCACCAAACTAGTGACGTAGGAGGGGCTATGGTTGATTGGTGGGAGAGGGGGGGAAATCCCCCGACAAGGCTGATCACATGGTATATGAGAGGATTGAAAGGGCACGGTAGCGCAGTGGTAAGGGTGGCATGGTAGCACAGTGCTTAGCATTGTTGCTTCACAGCTCCAGGGTCCCACGTTTGATTCCCAACTTGGGTCACTGTCTGTGCGGAGTCTGCACATTCTGCCGTGTCTGCGTGAGTTTCCTCCGGGTGCTCCGGTTTCCTCTCACAGTCCAAAGATGTGCAGTTTCGGTGGATTGGCCATGCCAAATTGCCGTTAGTGTCCGAAAAGGTTAGGTGGGGTTACTGGGTTACGGGGATAGCATGGAGGTGTGGGCTTAAGTAGGGTGCTCTTTCCAAGGGCCGGTGCAGACTCGATGGGCCGAATGGCCTCCTTCTGCACTGTAGATTCCATGATTCTAAGACATCCTGTGTGTTCGCGCATTCTTGCTGGAAACACACCTGAAGATCAGGGATCAAAATAGGCTAAGGAAAGAGTGGGTAGATCATGGACTGGATTCTCCGACCCCGTGCCGGGTCGGAGAATCGCCGGGGGGGGCCGCGCGATTCGCACCATGCCGCCCGACGCCGGGACGCGATTCTCCGCAGAACAGAGAATCGGCGCCATTGGGGCCAGCGTGGTCGGCGCCGGTCGGGGGCCCCCCAATGCGGCCCCCCGCGATTCTCCGGCCCAGATGGCCGTGATAAAAAACCTGGGTCCCGCCGGCGTCATTCTAACATGTTCTGAGCCGGCGGGACCTTGGCGTTGAAGGGTCCGGGGTGGCCTGTGGGGCGGGGGGGGGGGGGGGGGGGAGGGGGGGGTGTCTGAACCTGGCGGTCTGCCGATGTGGCCAAGCCCTCATTCGGGACCCACCGATCGGTGGGCCGGCCTCTCTGTCTCCCGGCCTCGTTTCTTCTGGGTCAGTGCTTGTACTCCTGTTCAATGTTGGGTCGGGGCCGGCGCGGACAAGGGAGACATCGCTCATGCACGGAAATCGCGCCGGTGGGACTTCGCATGCGCGGGTTCGCGCCAGACCCACTGCGCATGCACACATCCCCCGATGGCCATTCCACGGCCGCATCAGCAGCATGAGTAGCGTGAACCGCTTCAGCACCCTGCTGGCCTCCTGTAGGGACCAGAAATGCTGATCCTGGGGCCATGTTGACTCTTAGACTCAGGATCAGAGAATCCCGCCTCTTGTCTTTCATTCAGGATTAGATTTGAAGACGATGGGGGTGGCGGTTGTGGTAGTATGACTAGGGGTGTTACGGTACCTTCAGAGGTGAGCTGCCATTGGTGCAGAGGACTCGCTGCCCATTGGCCTAGGTAAGTCATGTGCCTCTCAGCTGATTGGCTGAGAGGTAGGTAGCTCCGCCTACGGGGCGGGATATAAGAACCCGTGTTCCCCGGCAGTCGGCCATTCTTCTGTATGTCTGCTGCCGGGCACACATCTTGTGTATTAAAGCCTTTTGTTTGGATCGCATTTTCGCCTCGTGTCCAATTGATGGTGCATCAATTTAATACACAAATTTTAAAAAGATGGAGCTTCGTATCGATCTGGAGTGCCTTCGACTCAGCCCGCCGGTGAACCAGGTCTACACACGGCACTTGCTGGCCATGAGACAGCAATTCCCCAGTGAGCCCTTAGATGAATTCTACCAGACCCTCCTTGTTCTGGGGAGGAACTGCGCCTGTCCACAAGTTTCTGCGGCCGAGCACACCAAACTTTTAATATGAGACGCTTTTGTGGCGGGTATTCAATCTACCCAGATCCGGCAGAGACTCTTGGAGAAGGAAACTTTAAGCCTTGCTGAGGCACCGGCCCTCGCCTCCTCTCTCGATATCGCTAACCGCAACGCCCGCGCGTACGCTCCCTACCGCGCGGCGGCCCCCTGGGTGGCATGGAACGCGACCCCTCTCACCTCCGCAGACTCTGACCCCACCCAGGCCTGCGCCACAGGGCGCCCCGATAAACCCACAGGGCCCCGCTGCTCCTTTTTCGGCCAGGCCAAGCACTCCCGCCAGCGCTGCCCGGCCCGCGCCACAACCTGTAAAGGCTGCGGCAAAATGGGCCATTACGCGACTGTTTGCCAGTCCAAGGCGGTCGCTGCAGTCCCGAGCAGCGGCCGCGGGTCCCCCCCCGCGCTCATGTGCCCCGCGGACCTCGCTGCCCCCACCCCCCCCGACGCCATGTGCGATCCCCGGGTGCCGCCATTTTGGGCCCCCGACTCCACGTGAGATCCCAGGACGCTGCCATTTTGTTCACCCCCCACCACGTGCGGCCGATAGGCGCCGCCATCTTGGATCGGCACCGATGACCCTGCAAGTGACCACTTGCTGCCGGATGATGACTCGGAGTTCCTGCCACGACTCGCCTCAGTTGGATCAGGCACGCTTTCCACGGCGACCACGAAGATTTTCTCCGGAAACACGTGCGGGTTCACAAGTCGGACCCGTTGGTCAAAAGAGTCCAGCTACTCCACGCAAACCCGCAGTACGCGTATGTGGAGTATCCCGACGGACGACAGGATACGGTCTTCCTCCGGGACCTGGCACCCGCCGGATCTTGGCCACAACCCCCATATAAACTCTTCGTCCTTCCCCACCTCTGCGCGGCAGCACTCCTGGGGTTAGATTTCCAGTGCAACCTCCAGAGCTTAACGTTCAAATTCGGCGGCCCTATGCCTCCCCTCACTGTCTGCAGCCTCGCGTCCTCAAGGTCGATCCCCGTCCTTGTTTGCAAACCTCACCCCGGATTGCAAACCCATCGCCACCAGGAGCAGACGGTACAGTGCCCAGGACCGGACCTTCATCAGGTCCGAAGTCCAAAGGCTTCTGAAGGAAGGGGTCATCGAGGCTAGCAACAGCCCCTGGTGAGCACAAGTGCTTGTGGTTAAGACCGGGGAGAAAAATCGGATGGTCATAGACTACAGTCAGACCATCAACCGATTTACGCAGCTGGACGCGTATCCTCTCCCACGTATCTCCGACGTGGTTAACAGGATCGCGCAGTACAAGGTTTTTTCCACGGTGGACCTTAAGTCTGCCTACAACCAGCTCCCCATCCGCACGAGTGACTGAAAGTACACTGTGTTCGAAGCGGGTGGGCGACTCTACCACTTTTTAAGGGTTCCTTTCGGTGTCACGAATGGGGGTCTCGGTCTTCCAACGGGAGATGGACCGAATGGTCGGCCAACACGGTTTACAGGCAACCTTCCTGTATCTCGACAATGTCACCATCTGCGGCCACGACCAGCAGGACCACGATGCCAACCTCCGCAAATTCCTCCGTACCGCAAAACTCCTTAACCTGACCTACAATAAGGATAAGTGCGTGTTTAGCACCGATCGTCTAGCCATCCTCGGCTACGTAGTGCGTAACGGAGTGATAGGCCCCGACCCCAAACCCATGCGCCCCCTGATGGAACTCCCTCTCCCCAACTCCCTCAAAGCCCTCAAGCGCTGTTTGGGCTTCTTTTCATATTACGCACAATGGGTCCCCAATTACGCAGACAAAGCCCGTCCCCTCATCCAGTCCACCACGTTCCCCTGTCGATGGAGGCCCGCCAGGCCTTTAGCCGCATCAAAGCAGACATTGCCAAGGCCACGATGCACGCTATCGACGAGTCCCTCCCCTTTCAGGTCGAGAGCGACGTGTCTGATGTTGCTCTGGCGGCCACCCTCAACCAAGTGGGCAGACCCGTGGCCTTCTTCTCCCGGACCCTCCACGCTTCCGAAACCGACATTCCTCGGTCGAGAAGGAAGCACAGGCCATAGTCGAAGCTGTGCGACATTGGAGGCACTATCTGGCCGGCAGGAGGTTTACCCTCCTCACAGACTAACAGTCAGTAGCTTTCATGTTCGATAATGCACAGAGGGGCAAGATAAAGAACGATAAAACATTGCGGTGGAGGAAGGAGTTGTCCACGTACAACTATGACATCTTGTATCATCCTGGGAAGCTAAACTAGCCTCCCGATGCCCTGTCCCGCGGCACCTGTGCCAACGCACAAGTGGACCACCTCCGAACCCTCCACGTGGACCTCTGCCACCCGGGAGTCAACCGCTTTTTCCATCTCATAAAGACCCTCAACCTGCCCTACTCCATCGAGGAGGTCAGGACAGTCACTAGGGACTGCCACATCTGCGCGGAGTGCAAGCCGCACTTCTACCGCCCTGAACGAGCGCACCTGATAAAGGCTTCCCGCCCCTTTGAACGTCTCAGCATGGATTTCAAAGATCCCCTCCCCTCCAACAACCGCAACACGTACTTCCTCAATGTGATTGACGAGTACTCCCGCTTCCCGTTCACCATCCCCTGCCCCGACATGACCACAACTACCATCATCAAAGCCCTGCATACCATCTTCTCTCTGTTCGGTTACCCCGCATACATTCATAGCGATCGGGGGTCCTCCTTTATGAGCAGGACGACCAGTTACAACCCCTGGGGTAACGGGCAGGTTAATGAATAATCAATTGAACGCGAGACGAGTTGCTGTACAAAAGTAGGGCTTTAATAAGCTAGATGTTAGCCCTGCGGTCGACTACAGTAAATGGACGACGGCCGGGCGTGCTGGGTATTTATACCCCGCACTGGAGGCGGGGTTACTCAGCCTCTCGACCAATCGGGGAGCCGTCACATGACTGGTCTCAACCAATCAGTCGAGAGGCACATGACCGACCCGGGCCAATGGTAAGCCGGTGTTCTGCACCAATGGCAGGCAGCTATGTTAATCATACCACCACACAGGTCGAGGGGAGAATGGTACGGTCTGGAAGACCGTCCTGCTGGCCGTACAGTCCAGAAATCTCCCAGTCTCCCACTGGCAAGAGGTCCTCCCAGACGCCTTCCACTCAATCCGGTCACTTCTCTGTACCGCCACTAACCAAACGCCTCACGAACGTCTTCTAGTTTTTCCCAGGAAGTCTTCCTCAGGGACCCCGCTCCCGACCTGGCTGGCTACCCCCGGGCCCATTCTGCTCTGGAAACACGTGCGGGTTCACAAGTCGTACCCGTTGGTCAAAAGAGTCCAGCTACTCCACGCAAACCCGCAGTACGCGTATGTGGATTATCCCGACGGACGACAGGATACGGTCTTCCTCCGGGACCTGGCACCCGCCGGATCTTGGCCACAACCCCCAGCACCAGCCAACCCCCCCCCCCCCGACTTCCACTGCCCCCAGCAACGACGCACCCACAGCTCAGTGGACAGGGACCCCCTCCCCTGGCCTAGCCCCCGCTAGCACCACTACGCAGGTCAAGCAGGACATCGAGGGCGCCCACTCGACTGATTGAATCGATGTGACCTACAGATGGACTCTTGTGATTTTTTTGTTCTTTAACTGTTCACCCATCCCCCCCCCCCCCCCCTCCCCTCTTATTATTGCACACTGTACTTAGTTCTTGTTCTGTTCTCCTCTTGAATAGTAGTTACAGGTCAGTGGGCAGCCATCGATGCAACAGCACGGCGTAAACATCTCTAGTCATACTACCAGTCTCACGTACTCACGGGACACCACCCCCCCATGTCCGTTCGCCCCCCCCCCCCCGGCTTCCTTTTCAACAAGGGGTGAATGTGGTAGTATGACTAGGGGTATTACGGTACCTTCAGAGGTGAGCTGCCATTGGTGCAGAGGACTCGCTGCCCATTGGCCCAGGTAAGTCATGTGCCTCTCAGCCGATTGGCTGAGAGGTAGGTAGCTCCGCCTATAGTCCGGGACATAAAACCAGTGTTCCCCGGCAGTCGGCCATTCTTCTGCCGCAGGACAGGCCGTGACCCACGGCAGCCTTCACGGCCACTTCCGGGGCCGATTCTCCCCCCGGGCGGGGCTAGGAGCGCAGCCCCGTGCGTCACGGCCTTGACGACAGTCGTCAAGGCCGCACGTCAAGCGTCACGGCGACTGACGCGGCCGATGACGTCAGCCGCGCATGCGCAGGTTGGACAACACCAACCCGCGCATGCGCAGTTGGCGTCTTTCTCCTCAGCCGTCCGGCAAGACGTGGCGGCTTGATCTTGCCGGGCGGCGGGGGGGGGAAAACAGTGCGTCTGTTTTGGACGCTGGCCCGACGATCGGTGGGCACCGATCGCGGGTTTGTCCCCTCCCGAGCACAGTCGTGGTGCTCCCGTGCCAATCGGGCCTCTAGATGCCCCAAACGCGCATCAGCCGCCCATTTCACGACGGCAGCGAGCAGGTGTGTTTGCTGCCGTGTTGAAACGGGCGTGAAGGCCCAGCCACTCGGCCCATCGGCCTCGGAGAATTGCCGCTTGCCGTAAAAAATGATATCCATGGGTGATGCGGTAGTGAAGTTGAGGAGGGCTAGGGTGGAGCTGTCTATGAATACGGGGAAAAGGCGAGTAGGATGTTGGCACATCAATTGAAGAAGGCGGCGAGGGACATTGGAAAGGTGAAGGATAGGAGGGGGATACGGTCTTGGAGCAGGTGGGGGTGAATGGGGTGTTCAGGGACTTTTATAAGAGACTATATGAGTTGGAACCCCCGGCTGGGGTGGAGGGAATGAGGCATTTTTTGGATGGGTTGGAGTTTCCTCGGGTGGAGGAGGGCCTGGTGGAGGGAATGGGAGCCCCCATTGGGCTGCTAGAGGTGGTGGAGAATATGGGGGCGATGCAGGTGGGGAAAGCCCTGGCCTCGGACAGGTTCCTGGTGGATTTCTATAAAACGTTTTTGGGAGACTTGAGGCTCCTGCTGGCAAGGGCATTCAATGAGGCGTGGGAGAAAGGGGTGCTTCCCCCCTACGTTAACGCAGACCTTGATCCCCTTAATTTTAAAGAGGGATAAGGATCCGAGCAGTGTAGGTCTTACTGGTCAATGTCATTATTAAATGTGGACGCTAAGTTGCTGGCCAAGATCTGGGCCTCACGTATTAAAGACTGTGTGCCAGGGGAGTACCAGACGGGGTTTGTTAAGGGGAGGCAACTGTCGGATAACATCAGGTGGTTGTTAAATGTTGTAATGATGCCCCCGGAGGGACGAAGTGTGGAGGTGGTGGTCGCCATGGATGCAGAGAAAGCCTTTGACTGGCTGGAGTAGGACTATTTGTGGGAGGTGTTGGGCAGTTTGGGTTTGGGCAGGGGTTTGCCGATAGCGGTGTGTGAACGAACCGAGTGAGTTTGGAGTATTTCAGATTGCACCGGGGGACGAGGAAGGGATGCCTTCTTTGCATTGGCTATAGAGCCATTGGCAATGTAACTGAGAGCATCAAGGGATTGGCAGGGGATAGTGCTGAAGGGTGGAGGATAGGCTCTCGTTGTAGACAGATGATTTACTGCTCTATATATCAAGTCCTTTGGAGGTTATTGGGGGGGATTATGGGCATATTGGAAGAATTTAGTCTGTTTCCGGGGTACAAATTGAATATGGGTAAGAGCGAGATTTTTCTAATTCAAGCGATGGGGGCAGGAGAGGAGGTATGGGGAGTTGCCATTTAGAGTAGTAGGGATGAGCTTTCGGTACTTGGGCATTCAAGTGGCGTGGGGGTGGGAGCAGCTGCACAAGCTAAACCTGGCTCGGTTGGTGGAACAGATGGAGGAGGTGGGATGTGCTCCCACTGTCGCTGACGGGACGGGTGCAATCGGTGAAGATGACGGTTCTCCTAAGATTCTTATTTGTGTTCCAGAAACTCCCAATCTTTATCTTGTGGGGCAGCACGGTGGCAGTGGGTTAGTCCTGCTGCCTCATGGCGCCGAGGTCCCAGGTTCAATCCCGGCTCTGGGTCACTGTCCGCGTGGAGTTTGCACATTCTCCCCGTGTTTGCGTGGGTTTCGCCCCCACAAACCAAAGATGTGCCAGGTAGGTGGATTGGCCAAGCTAAATTGCCCCTTAATTGGAAAAAATTAATTGGGTACTCGAAAAGGGCAGCACGGTAGCATGGTGGTTAGCATAAATGCTTCACAGCTCCAGGGTCCCAGGTTCGATTCCCGGCTGGGTCACTGTCTGTGCGGAGTCTGCACGTCCTCCCCGTGTGTGCGTGGGTTTCCTCCGGGTGCTCCGGTTTCCTCCCACAGTCCAAAGATGTGCGGGTTAGGTGGATTGGCTATGCTAAATTGCCCGTAGTGTCCTAAAAAGTAAGGTTAAGGGGGAGGTTGTTGGGTTACGGGTATAGGGTGGATACGGGGGTTTGAGTAGGGTGATCATGGCTCGGCACAACATCGAGGGCCGAAAGGCCTGTTCTGTGCTGTACTGTTCTATGTTCTATTCCAAAGGTGTTTTTAGGAGAGTGGATGCACTGATATCGCGGTTTGTTTGGACGGGTCAAGTCGAGTGGGTGAAGAAGGTACTGCTGGAGTGGGATCGAGGGGGTCGGGCTGGCTCTCCCCAACTTGATGAATTATAATGGCCGTCGAATATAGCCATGGTCAGGAAGTGGGTAGTGGTGGAGATGTCGGTATGGGAGGGGATGGAGGGAAGCAGGTGCCGACCTTTCCCCACCTGCCGCCCAGGTGCTGCAGGACGAAGTGGTGTCAAAAACAGGGGTAGGTGAGGGTAGGGTTTCGGACATTTATAAGGAGTTGATGGACTGGGAGGGAGACTCGATTAGGATAGTGAAGCGTAAGTGGGAGGAAGAGTTGGGGAGGGAGGTGGAGGCTGGGCTGTGGGAGGAGGCCTTGAGGAGGGTGAATGCATCCTCGCCGTGTGCTAGGCCTAGCCTTATTCAGTTTTAAGTGGTTCACAGGGCACTCATGACTGTGGCTAGGATGAGTAGGTTTTTTGAAGGGGTGGAGGATAGGTGTGGGCGGTGCGCGGGTGGGCCCACGAATCATGTCCACATGTTTTGGGCCTGGCCGAAGCTTGGGGGATTCTGGTGGAGATTCGCAGATACTATGTCAGAGGTCTTAGGGGTGAAGGTGGTCCCGAGTCCAGAGTGGTGATCTTTGGAGTGTCAGAAGACCCGGGAGTCCAGGGAGTGAGAGAGGTTGATGTCCTGGCCTTTGCCTCCCTGGTGGTGGTGGCCTGGAGCCGGATCTTATTGGAATAGCGGGACCCGGGGCCGATGAAACCGGAGGTTTGGGTGAGTGACCTGGCAGAGTGCCTCAGGCTGGAAAAGATTAAATTTACCGAGAGAGAGTCTGTGAAGGGGTTGCCCGGAGATGGCAGCCCCTCATCGACTTCTTTGAAAATAGTTAAGATGACAGCAGTGCAGGAGGGGGGTTTAAAAATGGAGGTAGGGGAGCTGGGGAACAGGAAGGTGGGGTGTTAGATATTTATTTGATTTGATTATTTGTATAGCCGTTTGCTTTTTTTTAATGTTTGTGTTTGATATGTATATAGAAATACCTCAATAAAATGTTTTAAAAAAAACAATCTGTCCTCAGCCACCCCGGCGACCTCCAGGGCCCATTCCTCATAGCGGGTGAGGACCCGGATGTCTGGCGCCCTGTGTCATTCATCGTGATGGTGGGGGTTGCGGGACTGCTGGACATGGGTGGGCCAAGGCATGGTACGGTGCTGGAAGGTGTCAGGGGCGCATATTCATTGGGCGAGAGGGGGTGGGGCCAGTGACAACCCACCTATGCAGCCCGCTGGAAGTCCTTGATCTTCTTACGGCCCTAGGTGCTGGTCCTCCTGCTGACGTTCCCCAAGCTGACGGCCGCTGCCTCTTCCTCCCAGGCAGCACTGGCTGACTCTCCACCCCCTCAGGGGATAGACCAGGTCGGCTTCCCCGAATCGTGGGGCTGGTCTCCTTCGTGGCACGGCTGCGAGCTGTGTGGGGTTTGCTCTGCAGGATCGGTTTAAGTGTTACTCTCCCTCGTTAGCAGGGAGCTGGCAAGTGACGTCCCGGCAAATCAGCCAGCAGAACCATCATTTGCAGCGTGAAGCCTGTGGGGCCTTGTTAAGTGATCCAATTAACGTTTAATACCGGGGATGGTCTCGCTGGCCCGAACGTTCCCGCTCACTACCACACTTAGAAACTTCTCCATTAAATTGCGCCTTAGAACATAGAACATAGAACATAGAACAGTACAGCACAGAACAGGCCCTTCGGCCCTCAATGTTGTGCCGAGCCATGATCACCCTACTCAAACCCACGTATCCACCCTATACCCGTAACCCAACCACCCCCCCCTTAACCTTACTTTTATTAGGACACTACGGGCAATTTAGCATGGCCAATCCACCTAACCCGCACATCTTTGGACTGTGGGAGGAAACCGGAGCACCCGGAGGAAACCCACGCACACACTGGGAGGACGTGCAGACTCCATACAGACAGTGACCCAGCCGGGAATCGAACCTGGGACCCTGGAGCTGTGAAGCATTTATGCTAACCACCATGCTACCCTGCTGCCTTGTTTCAGTTCATTTTAACAGATGAGATCGAGATCAAATTTCGGACTGACGGGTTGACATTTAAGACTTTCTTCACCTGCGTAGCCTTGAACAAAACTGAACAAAGCTGAGCAATCTTATATCAGAATTTAAAGCTTCATCACAAAGTGCAAATGCTGAATGGGACAGCTGAATTACTGTCCTGCAAAACCCAAGGTTTGCAATGCAACAGCACGCTGATCTAAAAGCTTTGAAACATAGTTTAGGATTGGTTGGGGGAGAATAAATAGACATATTTAGTACTTTTTGTTTAATAAATTTAGAGTACCCAATTATTTTTTTCCAATTAAGGGGCAATTTAGCGTGGCCAATCCACTACCCTGCACATCTTTGGGTTGTGGGAATGAGACCCACGCAGACATGGGGAGAATGTGTAAACTCCACACGGACAGTGAGCCGGGGTAGGGATCAAACCTGGGTCCTCAGCGCCGTAGGCAGCAGTGCTAACCACTGCGCCACCATGTCACCCTGACGTATTTAGTACTTAGGGAAAATTGGATTTCCTATTATCTTTATGACCACAACATAAATGAAGCTGAACTAGTCCCTTTATGGAGACCAATCCCAGCTTTTCCAAACTATCCACATCTGAAATCATTGTCATAAATATTATTTCCATCCTCTCTGAACCAGTCAGATCTTTCCTAATGACTGGAATTCTCCAGCCGTTTGTTGGTGGCGGGATTCCCTGGTCCCCCTGGCAGTGCACCCCTGCCCATGGCTTTCTCAGCGGCTTGTGGTGATTTCATTCACCGGCAGGAACAGAGAATCCCATTACCAGTGAATGGTGCACCACCCGGAAACACGTAGCAGGGGTTCAGAAATCCCACCCACTGGGACTGAACCTTTTATAAAGGTCCAAAGCGATAACGTCCTTGAGGCTCAGGATTCCATATGCTGATGGTTGGAGCTAAAAGGTGTATAATCACATACTAGATTCAGTTTCTCTTAGTTTTCAAACTCTTCATTGTATGTCAGCTGGTCCTTAGACAACAAGAAAAACTAGCAATTAAAAATACATAAATGTATTTATTGTTTTATCACCAATTACACATTCAGCTCATTTGAATTGAACATTGCACAGAACAATGAAGTTGTACTTAACACAACTGCTGCAAGTATAACATCAAATAAAACAAACAACGCTTATAGAACTTGCACAAAAAAATAAAGTAGGATGTTAAAAATGTAAGACTAGTAACACATCATTCATATATAACCTGAAATATCCTCCCTGCACAATAATTGTGATTCTGTAAAGAATGTTCTGCATTTAACACTAATCACCACCATGTTAGCAATTACAAGTTCCATTCAAAAGTGTGAATTTGCAGCCATCACCAGCCAGCCAGCTTGATAACAGTAATAGTGTTACGGTGGCTGTGGCTCTCCTGTTGCTGCTTTGAAAATCTTCGACCCAATGAACATCTTCAGCAGCTTGCTCTCCTCTTTCTCTACAGATAGTGAGTTGCTTTTTAACTTAGGCAGTGAACTAAATGTTAACCCAAGCCATTCCCAATGGTTGGTTCTCTCTGGCAAATGTACTGCCCATTTTAAACAAAGGTGCTCAGTCCACAAAAATGAAAGACTGGGGCACTCAGACTATTCAAGTGTGGGGGAGAGGGTATATGGCAAAACATTACAGCTCACCAATGTCCACGTAAATACATCAGGAATCACTAGATAACTAAGAAGAATAGTAGTTTTAACAAATGTTCTTGTGCTGAGTATTCAGGCCAATTGTAAAGCCACCACCCAAGACCAGAAACCTGAGGTCTGCACATCTGGTGCAGCCTCATTGTCTTTATCCACAAAGTTGTTAGAAGAATCATGAAAAATGACTTACAGAGAAAAATAGTCATTTTCAGGTCCTACAGATGGCTCAGAAAATATTTAGTTGGGTAAAATTAGGACACCAATGCTTTCTAAATTTTTGCTTGTCTAGAATGGTATGAAAGAACATTCTGAAGATTCAAAAGGTACATTTATTGATACTATGTATTCCCAAAGCGGGATTTTAACCAGCACAGTTAAGCATTTATGGACTATGCGGCTAATACTAGTCTTGATTTAATGTAGGGGACAAATGAGAAAGACAATATACCCAAACAAATTGGGATTGTGGAAGCTGTGCTCATTAAATACAATTTGCTGGATTCTGACTAGATTCACCAACTTCCCAGGAACTCCTGGGAATAATGCCAATCATCGGATGGAGGGGATCCTCTTGCATTTTTGTGGATAGGGAAGGCTGAAATTACCTTGCGTTCAGGATCAGGATTCTGATTTATCAAGGTTCCCCAAAGATCAGTGGGATGCGGAGGAGGTCCAAAAGCCCTTTGCAGGTTCTGAGGGGACAAATCCTGTTCCTCCTGGCACAAAAGGAGCTCAAAGAGAGAAAGTCTTCTTAAACTTACTGGGCCTCATGTGGCCAGTCAGCTCCTCCCATCATGTTTCTGTTGTTAGGGAACAGAGTGCAGGACTTCACCCGCATGGTCTTTTAGAATTACATTCCAGCACAGGGAAAATCATCAAGTTAATAGGCTCCCATTTGCTTTCAGCACATGCCTCAACTGATGTTTGCATCTCTGTCATTGATATTATGGCAACCAGGATTGCAGCAGCTCTCGTTTTAACACTTTGTTCAATACTTTTGTGCTTATCTGGGGTGGGGGCAGGGGTGTTCTTTAAAATCTAGGCCTATGGGTCTGAATAAATTCAATGTTAGATACTATGTTGTGTAACAATCAGACCTGTGCAACCTCATCCACTGCATCCAGTACAGTAGGTTCACATTTATAATTCCCCACAGAAGAAACTTCCATTACAGGTAGGTAGGTGCCAAGCACAAAGTAAGTAATTTCCCAAATAAAAGAACACTCCGACCACCATCTGCACTCGCACCTTCAAATTAATTTTATCAGTGTTGACTATGATATGCTTGGCATACCATCAATTATTGTAGCTATCAAGACAAGGAAATATTCTTGAGATACAGCGTTTTACTTCAATAACTTTAAAAGATGCATAATTTATTTCAGGTTGTGTTACAATAAAATAACTTTGTTGCTGCTGTAGTTCTGTGGAAGGTGTAAACATCACTCAACATCTCAGTAAGTTCACATCTGTGAGCAGAAAGCTTGCGATAATCAGACAGATTTTGCAGTGATAAACATTTGGTGCATGACAAATAGCTGAGCTTAATTCAAGCAGTGCATATATATATAGATTTTACATAGAATTTACAGTGCAGAAGGAGGCCATTCGGTCCATCGAGTCTGCACCGGCTCCTGGAAAGAGCACCCTACCCAAGGTTAACACCTCCACCCTATCCCCATAACCCAGTAACCCCACCCAACACTAAGGGCAACTTTAGACACTAAGGGCAATTTATCATGGCCAATCCACCTAACCTGCACATCTTTGGACTGTGGGAGGAAACCGGAGCACCCGGAGGAAACCCACGCACACACGGGAAGGATGTGCAGACTCCACACAGACAGTGACCCAAGCCGGAATTGAACCTGGGACCCTGGAGCTGTGAAGCGATTGTGCTATCCACAATGCTACCGTGCTGCCCCTTATCAGTTAATGCATTAAATACCAGGTGTCAAGACCAAAGAACTATCCCATCCCTTGCTCCAACTCCAATAAATACAAAAAAAATGGTCCTCAAGGCTACACTTCTCAAAACAACCTGTGGTCCATAATGAAATGGATTTGATTATTAAATCCATATCTAGTGCCTCAAGCAAATATCTGGAGGCAAAGCCATTGAACAGCGCTACTATTCTTTGGTGAGTAGCATTGTTAATAAAAAGAAGAGAAATAAAGCAAAACTTCCCTCTGCCCCATGTAATCTGTAACAGAGATTTGGTCAAGAATTGCAGTGGTTATTTAAAACAATAAAGCTTGCAACTTAAAAAAGAAAACTAAAATGTAAACTAATTTTACATGTGGTCTCATTTGCTAATTGGATGCATTACTTCAGCTTTTTTTCCAAAGAAAATATTCCATCATTAAGCCTCAAGCTTCCAGCAGTGGCCTACCTTTGCTGCTCACAATGTATGCTGTGCATTGAGTCGTCGAATATTCAGGGAAGCACAGTTTTGGAGCATGTCCCTTAAATATGTCAAAGATAATCCAGGGGTCATCCATCTCAAAATAATTTCTAAACATTTTTTTTTAAAACAAGGAAATTTACACATAGGGTACACTACATAAATAATCTAGAAATATAGGGTCATCAGGCCCTGATTCTACACAACCCAGTGTAATAAAAATAAAAGTTAATCTATAGCACCAGCCTTTCAAAGCTGATCATTTCCACCCGCAGCACCCGCCCCCCCACAAAGTCTTTGATTAAATGAAAGAAAATAGTGGTATCTGTCTACCAGGCAGTGTTGGTCACTGAATCAACAGAAGCACGTGGTTTCAGTTCCCACTGTCAACTCTGAAACCAGTGAACAAACTGGCAGAAGTCAAAGCACGTAACTGGACAGGAGAAAATTGATTATTGTATTTTTAGTTCCAACTTAGCCAGGTTACCAAATAAAGTGCTGGAATTGAGGCTTCTAATTCCCAGTAATACATCCAGACATTCTTATGATAATATTCCTACTCAGCACAGTGCTTGCATTGGTCATGGTTGAACAGAAAAATAAATTACATCTGAATTCTGAAATCCATGGCTACAGATTTCCATAGCAATTTGAAAATAGGCTCATCTAACACTTCAATGATTAGCCCAATGAAAGACTCTTACATACTTAAAAATACATTCCACTATGCAGCACACCCTTTCCATCAAACCTTATTTCAATAGCCAATCAAAAATATACATCCAATGTTTGTAAGATCATCTCTCGGCAAAGTGGACAGTTGCGTTGGTAGATGGGCTGCTGCAAGAGAATATCCGTGCAGCCTTGACAAAGGCACAAGTGTCGGCATGGGAGCAACAACACTGATTTTGCCTGGTCCTGACAGATGACACACTTCTTCCGTTCTTCTTGCTCTTTCAAGAGCATCCAGAGATTGCTTTCTACTGGGACATTGCTGTTATCGTCTTTGCTGCCTGCAGGCTTTGCTATCGAATGTAAAGGTTTGTTGCTGGCTTTTGGTCCACATACAGGGGTCTCAGCCAAGGTCAGTTGTTGTTCCCTTGCAGGGTTACCATCTCCTTGGGCTGGGTTGGGATCCATTTGCTGTTCCAACTGGAGAGCCAAGTGTGGGTCCACAGCTGTTTGATGCCGTACGTTCTCATTAGGATCAGCCTGGTGCTGCCGCCGTTGGTTAAGAGGCCAGTTATTGACATAAGCTGGGTTGAATCCCTGCAGTTGTTGACTGTATATTCGCCGCCATGTCTCCGAGTTGACCATCAACTGCATCTTAGCCATTACTAACCTACAAACATGTGTGACATTCCTCCTGATCCAGTGAAGGTTTGGAGCAGTGCTCAAGTGCATAGTCACCTGATTAGCAATCCTCAATATTATCTCTGGATTCGCATAGATCGTTGTAGTAGAGATGACAGCAAAAGTGATTGCCAACCCATATAGATTTAAGAGAAAAATGTCAGCCAATACTCTGGTGAGGGAGATCAGGACTTCGATCACAAACTGGCATGGAGTCCATAGCAGGATCACGTTGCCAAGGACACTGCTGGACAAATAGGCAAGAATTGAACCAAAGATTTCTGAAGCTCCTATCAAAGGGTTCCACAGCACTGTGGCAACCGAAAGCAGGTTCTGGGTTCCAATGAGGAACAAATTGATAACAGTGTTGACAAAGTAGGCTGCCAGGCTGGCCAAGATCCCCACAGCATCCCAGATCTGCTTGAGGAAGACGTGACCGGAGCAAGTAGTGGTGGCAAGACCCCTTTGCAGCATCTCTCGCCCCCGCAAGCTCAGGTAAGACAGTAGGTGTCCCACCACCTTCAAACTCTCTGCTAGGTTGAGCAGCACCCTCAGCAAATTGCAGACCAGGTTGAGAGTGAGGTGCAAGGCGCAATAACACAGTTCCGCCGTGCCCAGTACCAGCAGCCCCAGCAGGTTGTAGCACAGACTGAAGAAAGAGGCCACGGCCCCGGGAAGGCAGAGGAGCAAGTGCAGGAGGCCCGAGAGCGCCGCCACCACCGAGGAGACCAGCCAGAAATTGAGGTCCAGCAAGAAGCAGAGCAGGTCCAGGGCGCGGCCCAGGCCGCTAATCAGGAGGATGATCAGGTCAGCCATGGCAGGGGGTGCAGAGCCTGGATGCCGGGGCCGGGCCGCCCCGGGTGCAGAGCCTGGATGCCGAGGCCGGGCCGCCTCGCTCCGCCCCTAACGGTTAAACCCAATTCAAACATAAACAGCCAGCCCAATGCAACCCATCACAGACACATCCACCGGCAGGCAGCAGGCAGAGCTCCACACTATCGATGGCAGCTTCCCAGTCCCCCTCTCCTGGCTGAAATATTCCAACAGGCTCTTTAAGGCAATCTTTTCTTTTGAATAAAGTTAGCAGTCAACCCACTCAGTTCAGTTCTTCACTTAAAAATATTGTTCTGTAAAGCTGAAGGGATTTAGCATCATTGAAAAGAGCCTCAGGTTTGCTTGGCCATTGGGTAAGGTCAGCATTGATTATTGTTCTGATCCCCTAGAGACCAAACCAAAACAACCAATGGACAAACATTTTAGAACTTTTACTTTGATAATAAAACCAACATTAAACATCGCTTCACAGGTACATTGTAGTTAATATGAACGATAAATTACACTTTATATTGCAGATACAACTATGAAGGCTTAGGAGACCCAGCAAGGTAAATCCAAATGGCAATTTATTTACAGCCAAAAGAAAAGTGTGTAACGCGGCGTACAGCACAAAGGTCTCAACCGCGACTACCAATCATGCTGGTCCTACTCCGGGCTGGCTTTTAATAGATGATTCGAAGATGCCCCAACTGATAGCCTTCCACCCATTGGCAGGGCAGCTCGTATCTATGAACCCTGTGGGAAGATCAATCAAGTCGTCCCCATGGGTTGTGTGAGGGTTATTACATCCCTCCCCTCCAAAGTTTGAAGATCCCTCTATCGCTGTGCAGAGGGGGTCTCCTTCACCGCTTTGCCCCTGGTTGTACTTCTGACAACTGTGGAGCTGGGTCAGGGGGCATGTAACACATCGTGGGAGCATAGTTTTTCCGCTGTATGTCTGAGTGCTTGGCTCTAACCATACTGTCCTCTGAGAGCATTGAGGATTCCATATCCATATCTGAGAGTCATCCCTCTCCTGCTGATCCCTGGGCCAGGTCCCTGGAGAGTTGTGCTCCTTGGCTAACAGATGGTGGGGCGGGGGAGAGAGAGACGAGGGACCGATTGAACTGGAGGGGCTACCTTTGGAGTACGCTCCCTTAAGGTGGTCCACATGCTTGCATATGGCCTGTTCTCTGCTGTGGACCATATAGGAGTTTGGCCATGTTTCACCAATATCCACTGGGCACCATAAAACTCTGGATGTGGACTGCATGCCATGGTTTGAATCCTCTGTCCTGCTTCCGGTGTCACGATACCTCTTCTGGAGCTCTTGTTTCTTTTCCACTTTCCTGCTGAGTTTTGGAAATGTCAAACTTAGATGGGTCTGGAGACGTTGATCCATCAGTATCTCCGCTGGCGCAACCCCAGTCGTAACATGTAATGTTGTTCAATAATTAAATAAGAAACGTGCCAGTTTTGTGTCAACTGACCCCATAGTTTGTTTTTTCATGCCCCGTTTAAAGGTTTGCGCTGCTCTCTCAGCGCAACCATTCGAAGAAGGGTGATTGGGGTAGTTTGAATGTGGTTCACCCCATTAGTTTGCATAAACCCATGAAATTCTTCATTTGTGGAAGGTTATCAGTGACAAGTACTTCTGGAATACTGTGGGTGTTGAAAGATTGGCGTAGCTTCTCTATGATGATTCGCAAATTGGTGGAAGGCACCCGGTGTACATCCACTTACTTTGAGTGGGCAACAATCAGTAGCAGAAACATTAACCCCAGGAAGGGGCTGGTGAAGTTGCCATGCAAATGCACCAGGCCCATGAGTGAAGCGAGGCTGATGGAAGGAGCCTCTGATGCTCTTGGCAAGCTGCACACTGCTGTACTATCCGCTCAATGTCTGCATCGAGCCCTGGCCACCACATGCAGCTCCTGACGATCATGTTCATTTTGGAAACCCCCGATGTCCACTGTGCAAGTCCTGCAGAATGGTTTTCCGGCCTTACTTTGGGTGACTATGGCAGAGTATGCCATTTCTACACTGAACTCCTGCTGCTTTGTTGCAAAGGTTCGGAGCACGTCCGTAGGTTTCCGTTGCAGTCCCCCATGTTGGATAACGTGGTGCAATTTTGCCAATGTGGGGTCCTTTAGGGTCCATGTATGGATTTTTGAGGCCGTGACAGGTAATGTGTCTGTGAAATTTAGTGCCAACACAATTTTGTTCACGACTGGCGGGTACAGGGGGAATACAGGCAGCAGGAGTCAGCTGAAGCATCTGCGTGCACAATCTGTGTGCCTGGATGGTACTCAAAAGTATACTCAGAAATGCCAATAGCAATGCCCATCGTTGGATCCTGGCTGTGGCTATTGGTGGTATCATTTTATGCTCTTTGAAAAGGCCGAGAAAGGGCTTATGGTCCGTGATTATCGGAAAAATAATGTCCATCGACTTATTGATGAAACTTTTTGACTGAAAAAATCATGGCCATTCCTTCCTTTTCAATTTGAGCATAGCAGTGCTCTGCGTCAGACAGGCTATCGGTTGCTCTGTCCCGTTATCCCACCAACTGCCCCAGTATCATAAGGGGAGGCAACACACGTGAGGATGAGTGGTTTGGATGGGTCATAATGCATTAGTAGTCTGGAGGATAGTAGCTGATCCTTTACTCTGGCAAATGCCTCTTCTTGTGACGCCTTCTACACCCATTTTTGGTGCCTTTATAGGGGTGTGTGCAGAGACACTAGTATGGTAGCCAGGTTCTGAATAAATTTTCCATAACAATTGATGAGCCCTAGGAATGACCTTAGCTCTGTCATTTTCCCGGGTGTCGGGGAATGCTTGATGGGTCAGAGTTTCTCCTCTCTTGGTGCACCCATCTTTGTCAACCCAGTAACTCAGGTATATAACTTCTTTTGCCTGAAAGACGCTCTTGTCCCTCTTTGGACGGACACATACTTCTGAGAATCGATGAAGGACTTCTCGATTGTCCAGGTGTTCTTTCTCGGTGGCTCCTGTAATAAGTGCATTGTCCAGGTAGACAGCCACCCTGAGGAGTCCTTGAAGGATGCCTTCTATTACCCACTGGAAAATTGCACATGTGGACAACACATAGAATCCATACAGTGCAGAAGGAGGCTATTCAGCCCATCAAGGTTGCACTGCCTGTCCAAAAAAGCACCCTCCCTTGGCTCACTCCCCCACACAATACCTATAACTCCATCTAACCTGTACATCTTTGGACACTAAGGGGCAATTTAGCATGGTCAATCCACCTAACCGGCACATGTTTGGACTGTGGGAAGAAACTGGAGTACCCGTAGGAAATCCACGCAGACACGGGGAGAACATGCAAACTCCACACAGACAGTCACCCAAGGCTGGAATTGAACCCGGGTCCATGGCGCTGTGAGGTGGCAGTGCTAACTGCTGTACCACTGTGCCATATCCTAGAAGCCGGATATACTCATATGATCCCCTATGAATGTTAATGTTTACGTACTTTATGAATGCTGTGTCTAACTCCAGATGGAGATATGCGTGGCTGATGTCCAGCTCCGTGAAAGAATGCCCCCCCCCCACCCCCCCCCAGCCAACTTCGTGTATAGGTCTCTACCTGAGCGGGAGGCCTTGTCAAATGTCATTTTATAGTTGCCACATAAGCGGGCGGATTTGTTCGGCTTCAGCACTGGGACCACTGGTGCTGCCAACTCTGCAAATTGGACCGGGCGTGTAATCCCCAAGTGCTCCACCAACTCAGCCCGTTATCCACCTTAAATAGCAAATGTATGGATCTGGACGGGCCCTAAAATATTTCGGTCAACGTAAACTTTAGCCGTGTTGCTTTATCTTCTGCAGGCCTTCCTGGAAGGCTTTCAGGTATTTTGCCAGGACGTCATACAATTCGCCTGTACCTATTTAAAATATTAGTTGCCAATCCAGACAGAGTCACTGTAATCAGTTGTTGCCCAGGAGGCTGGGTCCGATTCCTTGCATCACTACCAGTGGTAGTCAGACTGACTGTTGCCCATAGGTAACTGGTGTCACCGTAGTCCCAATAATTGTCAATGGCTCCCCGGTATACGTCGCCAGCTGGGCCTCCGTATCCTTTAGAGTCAGATGCTGGATCCCTAAACAGAATTTCTGGAATGTATGTTGTCCGATGACCGAGACAGCAGCCCTTGTACCAATTTCCACTCCAAGGGGTGACCATTTACTTGGCGGGTTATCTTAACAACCCTGTGCACACACAACTGCGTGGCAAAATTTGGTTCCAACTCCATCGACAGGTTTGCTGACGATAGGACCATAGTGGGCCGGATCTCAAATAACGATGAGTCAGAATACAGGAGGGGGATTGAGAACCTAGTGGAGTGGTGCAGCGACAACAATCTATCCCTCAATGTCAGCAAATCTAAAGAGCTGGTCATTAACTTCAGAAAGCAAAGTACTGTACACACCCCTGTCAGCATCAACGGGGCCGAGGTGGAGATGGTTAGCAGTTTAAAATTCCTAGGGGTGCACATCACCAAAAATCTTTCCTGGTCCACACACGTTGACGCTACCACCAAGAAAGCACAACAAAGAACAAAGAAAAGTACAGCACAGGAACAGGCCCTTCGGCCCTCCAAGCCTGCGCCGACCATGAAGCCCGTCTAAACTAAAATCTTCTACACTTCCGGGGTCCGTATCCCTCTATTCCCATCCTATTCATGTATTTGTCAAGATGCCCCTTAAACGTCACTATCGTCCCTGCTTCCACCACCTCCTCCGGCAGCGAGTTCCAGGCACCCACTACCCTCTGTGTAAAAACCTTGCCTCGTACATCTCCTCTAAACCTTGCCCCTCGCACCATAAACCTATGCCCCCAAGCAATTGACCCCTCTACCCTGGGAAAAGGTCTCTGACTATCCATTCTGTCTATGCCCCTCATAATTTTGCACAACCTCTATCAGGTCACCCCTCAACCTCCTTCGGTCCAGTGAGAACAAACCAAGTTTATTCAAACTCTCCTCATAGCTAATGCCCTCCATACCAGGCAACATCCTGGTAAAATAGCGCCTATACTTCCTCAGGAAACTAAGGAAATTTGGCATGTCGACATGAACTCTTACCAACCGTTACAGATGCACCACAGAAACCATCCTATTTGGCTGCAGCACAGCCTGGTAGGGCAACTGCTTGGCCCAAGACCGCAAGAAACTTCAGAGTCGTGAACACAGCCCAGTCCATCACACAAACCTGCCTCCCATCCATTGACTCCATTTCCACTTCCCGCTGCCTGGGGAAAGCGGGCAGCATAATCAAAGACCCCTCCCACCCGGTTTATTCACTCGTCCAACTTCTTCCATCGGGCAGGAGATGCACAAGTCTGAGAACAAGCACGAGCAGGCTCAAAAACAGCTTCTTCTCCGCCGTTACCAGACTCCTATCCGACCCTCTTATGGACTGACTTCATTAACACTACACTCCTGTATGCTTCACCCAATGCTGGTGTTATGTAGTTACATTGTGTACCTTATGTTGCCCTATTATGTATTTTCTTTTATTCCATTTTCTTCCCATGTACTTAATGATCTGCTGAGCTGCTTGCAGAAAAATAGCTTTCACTGTACCTTGGTAACACGTGACAATAAACAAATCCAATCCAATTGGAGCTACTTTAATGCAATGCAATTTAGTTGCATGCAATCGTGCTCATCGGGCTGGACAATATGTAGAACCCTGGCTTGGGGTGCTTGTGTTATCCGATCAGGGGACGTGTTCACTGTCGCTTCTGGTAACCTTGACCGCCATGATTCCTGTGACTGAAAGTTCAGTACTGTTGTGAATCCTCTTCCTATTTCTCAGGGGAGATGTCTTGTTGGGCTGTGGTCCGCGAACCTGACCGCAACGTTGCTCAGGTGGGGACTGGGTCCCACGTAGGCCCTACTCTTGGGGGGCGTCACTCACCAGAATGCAGGGGGGAGGGGGGGGGGGGGGGCGGCCACACATTGTGTATGCCATAGTCCATGGAACCCTGGAGTTCCTTGAGTCCCTTGAGTCCCTTTCCTGCATTTTCATGAGAAAGTGATAGGCATGTGGCCATTTTTAATACAAAGCCGGTTCTGCCAATAGTTTTCCTTGTTATTAATATCACACACGATGTGATCCTTCACCATCTCTGGGAGGGATGGGCCATAGTCACAATGCGCAGCGAGCTTGTGAAGGTGCATCACGAATTCCCTGACTGATTCCCTTGGGGATCGCGCTACCGTGATATCAGTATCTCTGTATGATCACTGATGGTTTAGGGTCGTAACAATTCGCGACACGCTCCACGACTTCGCTAAAGGTTTTTGAGTATGGGGCTGGCAGGCAAGTGATACTTTCGATTATGCTGAAAGTTGGAGCTCCAGGCAGTCAGGAGTATTACCTCTTGTCGGTCATTTCCAGCAATACCATTTGCCTGGAAGAAATACCGCATCCATTCAGTATACTGGGTCCAATCCTCTAGCCTTCCGAAGAGCTGCATTTTAAAAATCTCGCTGACCTTGCTCTTGTGCTGGGGAATTCAAGTGCAATCTGGTCATCCAAAATCACAGCAATAGTTTTTTTCATCACCAGTATAAACGCTTAAGGGGGGGGGGGGGCAGCACGGTGGCACAGTGGTTAGCATTGCTCCTACAGCGCTGAGGACCCGGGTTCGAATCCCGGCCCTGGGTCACTGTCTGTGTGGAGTTTGCACATTCTCTCCGTGCCTGCGTGGGTTTCACCCCCACAACCCAAAGATGTACAGGTTAGGTGGATTGGTCACGCTAAATTGCCCCTTAATTCGAAAAAAATAATTGGGTACTCTAAATTTATAAAAGAAAAACTAAATAAATAAAAGCTCAAGGGGACTTCTGGTGGCGGCCATGAGCCGAGCAATTGCAGAAGGGTAGCTCTCATCTGGAATCTTTTAGGACTTTTTTGACCCGAGGAACCGTGTGTCAAGGACCATAGGCAGATTCTCTGATTTTGAGGCTAAGTGCGGAGAATCCGTGGTGTTTTACGTGGGAAAAATCGGTGCCACCCCATCACCGATCCTCTGACCAGTGAGGGGCCCCTCACCGATCCTCTGACCAGTGAGGGGCTAGCAGCCACGCCACGTAAAACGGCCGACCTCCAGAAAATAAAGAGCCAGAGAATTGCCGCGTTCGTGGCCGCACATATGCACAGCAACGACCTGCAGTGGTCGCGCTGTGAAACATGGCGTGGCCGTTCACGGACTTGACCTGCAAGATATGCCCCCCTGGACACCCCCTCATCACCCTCTGGCCAACGCGCGGAAGGCCTCTCGGCCAACGGCACAGCTCCCGCCCAACTGTGGTGGTGCTGGACACAGTCCGCAGCCGCCATGCCGATTTCTCACATGGCTGGGACAACACGTCCCCTGCACCGTTGTGTACTCAGCCCACTGGGGCGGAGTATCGGGGGAGGGCCCTCAGGCGATGGCCTGAGGCAGTACCAACTGTGTGCGGTGTGAGCCGCCTTTTCAGAGGGGGCGGAGCATGCACAGCCCGGTCAAATAGGCGCCGCCCCCGATTCCGTCGTAAAAATGGATTCTCCGCCTGATCGGCAATTACGAAATTGGCATCGGGAAACGGAGAAACTCGCCCTGTGTGTCTGCTAATGTGCAATGGCACACCCATGTTTAAAGATATCTCGCACCAGGAGTCTACCTGGAGGAAGCACAACCAGACAAACCCTGTGGTGATTGGCGAGAGGTGATGGAGACTGGACTATGAGATCTGGAAGTCCCAGTTTCGGACCGGCACATAAGCAATGGAGTTTGATTCAGTCGTCTCGCTGTTGGAATAGGAACAGGAGAGCATTTTGACAACTTTCTTCATGACTGAGCATTCATCCAGGATCCACTCTGCTCACCCTGCATGGGGATAGGGCTAGAACAGGTGCCCTAAAACTAGTCTCTTCCCCCCAACCTGGCTAGAAAACTGTATCCAACAGCTGGGGAAAATCAGAGTTAAACTGAATTTCGGAACCTGGAATGTATGAACCCTCATGGATAATGAGCAAAACAATTGACTGGAAGGGAGAACTCCACTTGTTGCTGTGAACCCAGCCACTTCAACATTGACATTGCTGTCCAGCAAGAGACCCGAATAGCAGGCAAAAGGCAGCTGAGGTAAGATGGCGGTGGTTACTTCTGGAGAGCAAAACCCGAGGATCAGTCTAGGATGCGTGAAATTGGTTTCACCATCAAGAACAAACTCGTCAACCGACTCTCAGAGCTCCCTGTCGGCATTGATGAGCTCCTCATGACCCTCTGCCTACAACTTGCCAAGAGCCAGCAGGCAACAGTCATAAGTGCCTATGCTCCAACCGTTGATGCCAATCATGAGTCCAAGGAAGGCTTCTACTCCATTCTGGATACCATATGCTCCAATATTCTTAAGGAAGATTAGATCATCCTCCTTGGGTGCAAAGGACTACCAAATCTGGAAAGGGACCATCGGAAAGGAAGGAGTTGGGAATTGCAACTCCAACCAGCTAGTCATCACTGACACACTGTTCCGCCAAAAAAAGAAGTTCAAGACTTACTGGAGACATCTATGATCAAAGCACTGGCACATGATCGACTTTGCCATCGCCCGATCCCGAGACTGAAAGATGCCCTCATCAGCAAAGCGATAAGCAGTGCAGATGACTGCTGGACATACCACCGGTTCATCCACTCCTCTATGTCCATCAAACTCCATCATAAGCAACAGAAGAAAAGCAGAAAAAAATGATCAACATTGAGCGGCTTCAAGAGCCAACAATGCTAGTGAACTTCCAACAATGTCGTCTCCAAAATCTACCAAAGTGTATTGTTTCTTGCATGCTGTACAAACAATGCACACCGTACATAAGGAAGGAAGGCAAGACTGTAGAATAATGTTACAGTTATATAATATACAGTTGTAGAGAAAAGATCAACTTAATACGAGGTAGGTCCATCCAAAAGTCTGATGGCAGTAGGGAAGAAGCTGTTCTTGAGTCGGTTGGTACGTGACCTCAAACTTTGGTATCTTTTTCCTAACGGAAGGAGGTGGAAGAGAGTATGTCCGGGGTGCGTGGGGCCCTTAATTATGCTGGCTGCCTTTCTCAGGCAGCGGGAATTATAGACAGAGTCAATGGATGGGAGGCTGGTTTGCGTGATGGACTAGGCTACATTCACAACCTTTTGTAGTTTCCTGCGGTCTTGGGCAGAGCAGGCTCCATACCAAGCTGTGATACAACCTGAAAGAATGCTTTATATGGTGCATCTGTAGAAGTTGGTGAGGGTCGTAGCTGACATGCCAAATTTCCTCAGTCTTCTGAGAAAGTAGTCATTGGTGGGCTTTCTTAACTATAGTGTCGGCATGGGGGGACCAAGAGAGGCTGTTGGTGACCTGTACACCTAAAAACTTGAAGCTCTCAACCCTTTCTACTTCATTCCCATTGATGTAGACAGGGGCATGTTATCCACTACGCTTCCTAAAGTCGATGACAATCTCCTTCGTTTTGTTGACATTGAGGGAGAGATTATTGTCATCGCACCAGTTCACCAGATTCTCTATCTCATTCCTATACTCTGTCTCGTCATTGTTTGAAATCCAACCCACTATGGTGGTGTCATCAGCAAATTTGAAAATCGAGTTGGAGGGGAATTTGGCCACACAGTCATAGGTGTATAATGAGTACAGTCGGCGGCTGAGGACACAGCCTTGTGGGCCACCGGTGTTGAGGATGATCATGGAGGAGGTGTTACATAGAACATAGAACAGTACAGCACAGAACAGGCCCTTTGGCCCTCGATGTTGTGCCGAGCATTGTCCGAAACTAAGATCAAGTTATCCCCCTCCCTGTCATTCTGGTGTGCTCCATGTGCCTATCCAATAAGCGCTTGAAAGTTCCTAAAGTGTCCGACTCCACTATCACAGCAGACAGTCCATTCCACACCCTAACCACTCTCGGAGTAAAGAACCTACCTCGGATATACCTCCTATATCTCCCACCCTGAATCTTATAGTTATGTCCCCTTGTAACAGCTACATCCACCCTAGGAAATAGTCTCTGAACGTCCACTCTATCTATCCCCCTCATCATCTTATAAACCTCTATTAAGTCGCCTCTCATCCTCCTCCGCTCCAAAGAGAAAAGTCCCAGCTCCCTCAACCTTTCTTCATAAGACCTATCCTGCAAACCTGATAAATCTCCTTTCCACCTTTTCCAATGCTTCCACATCCTATAATGAGGTGACCAGAACTGCACACAATACTCCAAATGTGGTCTCACCAGGGTCATGTATAGTTGCAGCATAACCCCGCGGCTCTTAAACGCAAGCCCCCTGTTAATAAACGCTAACACACTATAAGCCTTCTTCACGGCTCTATCCACTTGAGTGGCAACCTTCAGAGACCTGTGATCTCTGAACCCCAAGATCTCTCTGTTCCTCCACATTCCTCAGAACCCTGCCGTTCACCCTGTAATCCGCATTCACATTTTTTCTACCAAAATGAATCACCTTGCACTTATCAGGGTTAAACTCCATCTGCCATTTTTCGGCCCAGCTCTACATCCTATCAATGTCTCTTTGCAGCCTACAACAGCCCTCCACCTCATCCACTACTCCACCAATCTTGGTGTCATCAGCAAATTTACTGACCCACCCTTCAGCCCCCTCCTCCAAGTCATTGATAAAAATCACAAATAGCAGAGGACCCAGCACTGATCCCTGTGGTACACCGCTGGTAACTGGTCTCCAGTCTGAAAATTCTCCATCCACCACCACCCTCTGTCTTCTATGTGATAGCCAGTTACTTATCCAATTGGCCAAATTTCCCTTTATCCCACACCTTCTTACTTTCTCCATGAGCCGACCATGGGGAATCGTATCAAACGCCTTACTAAAATCCATGTACACGAAATCAACTGCTCTACCTTCATCTAAACACTTAGTTACCTCCTCAAAAAATTCAATCAAATTTGTGAGGCAAGACTTACCCTTCACGAATCAGTGTTGACTATCCCGGATTAAGCTGCATCTTTCCACATGGTTATAAATCCTATCCTTCAGGACCTTTTCCATTAACTTACCGACCACCTTGGTAAGACTAACTGGCCTATAATTCCCTTTCTTGAATAGAGGAACAACATTTGCCGCTCTCCAGTCCTCTGGCACTATCCCCTTGGACAGTGAGGACCCAAAGATCAAAGCCAAAGGCTTTGCAATCTCATCCCTTGCCTCCCAAAGAATCCTTGGATATATCCCATCTGGCCCAGGGGACTTGTCGACCCTCAGGTTTTCAAAATTGATAATACATCCTTCCTCAGAACATCTACCTCCTCCAGCCTACCCGCCTGTATCACACTCGCATCCTCAAAAACATGGCCCCTCTCCTCGGTGAACACTGAAGAAAAGTATTCATTCAACGCCTCTCCTATTTCTTCTGACTCCACGCACAAGTTCCCACTACTGTCCTTGACCGGCCCTACCCTCACCCTGGTCATTCTTTTATTTCTCACATAAGAGTAAAAAGCCTTGGGGTTTTCCTTGATCCGACCCACCAAGGACTTCTCATGCCCCCTCCCAGCTCTCCTAAGCCCTTTTTTTTTAGCTCATTCCTTTCTACCTTATAATGCTCAAGCGACCCAACTGAACCTTGTTTTCTCATCCTTACACTCTTCCTTTTTCCTCTTGACAAGACATTCAACCTCTTTTGTGAACCATGGTTCCCTCACACGGCCATTTCCTCCCTGCCTGACAGGGACATACCTATCAAGGACACACAGTATTTGTTCCTTGAACAAGCTCCACTTTTCATTTGTGCCTTTCCCTGACAGTTTCTGTTCCCATCTTATGCTCCCTAATTCTTGCCTAATCGCATCATAATTACCCCTCCCCCAATTATAAACCTTGCCCTGCCGTATGGCCCTATCCCTCTCCATTGCAATAGTGAAAGACACCGAATTGTGGTCACTATCTCCAAAGTGCTCTCCCGCAAACAAATCTAACACTTAGCCCGGTTCATTACCCAGCACCAAATCCAATGTGGCCCCCCCTCTTGTCGGCCTATTCACTTATTGTGTCAGGAAACCCTCCTGCACACACTGTACAAAAACTGCCCCATCTGAACTGTTCGAACTATAGAGGTTCCAATCAATATTTGGAAAGTTAAAGTCACCCATGACAACTACCCTGAGACCTCCACACCTATCCATAATCTGTTTTGCAATTTCTTCCTCCACATCTCTATTACTATTTGGGGGCCTATAGAAAACTCCTAACAGTGTGACCGCTCCTTTCCTATTTCTAACTTCGGCCCATATTACCTCAATAGGCAGATCCCCTTCAAACTGTCTTTCTGCAGCCGTTAAAATATCCTTGATTAACAATGCTACTCCTCCACCTCTTTTACCACCTTCCCTACTCTTACTGAAACATCTATACCCCAGAACTTCCAACAACCATTCCTGTCCCTGTTCTAACCATGTCTCCGTAATGGCCACAACATCGTAGTTCAAGTACCAATCCATGCTCCAAGTTCACCTACCTTATCCCGGATGCTCCTTGCATTGAAGTAGACACACTTCAATCCACCTTTCTGTCTGCCGGTACACTCCTGCGACCTTGTTACCCTCCTCAGTACCTCAGTATTCTCAACACTGGCTTCTGAACTACAGCTTGTTTTCCCAGTCCCCTGACAAATTAGTTTAAACCCCCCCCCCCCCCCCCCCCCCCCCCCCCGGAGAGCCGTTGCAAATTTCCCTCCCAGGATATTGATGCCCCTCTGGTTCAGGATCCAGTTTCAGAGGGAGGAACCGAGGCCAAGGCCATAGAGTTTGGAGATGAGTTTCGTAGGAATGATGGTGTTGAAGGCTGAGCTGTAGTCGATAAATAGGAGTATGACATAGGTGTCTTTGTTATCTCGGTGTTCCAGGGTAGAGTGCAGGGCCATGGAGATGGCGTCTGCTGTGGACCTGTTGCAGCGGTAGGCAAACTGTAGTGGATCAAGGCAATCTGTGAGGCTGGAGTTGATTCGTGCCTTGACTAACCTTTCGAAGCACTTCATGATGATGGATGTCAGAGCCACTGGACGATAGTCATTAAGGCACGCTGCTTGACTTTTTTTTGGTACAGGGATGATGGTCATCTTCTTGAAGCAGATAGGGATCTCAGATTGCTGTAAAGAGAGGTTGAAGATGTCTGCGAATACCCCCGCCAGCTGATCTGCGCAAGACCTGAGTGCTCATCCGGGTACCCCATCCAGGCCAGTGGCTTTCCGTGGGTTGACCTTCGAGAAGGCTGCTCTGATGTCTGCAGTGGTGATCTCAGATACAAGTTCATCCGCGGCTTCTGGGGTGGAGGGCTCGCTCTCGCTGACTTCTTGCTCAAAGCGGGCATAGAATGCGTTGAGCTCATCAGGGAGGGGTGCGTTGGAGCCGATGATTTTACATCTCTTTATCTTGTAGCCTGTTATGTCTTGCAGACCTTGCCATAGATGGCGGGGATCCGTTTGGCTAGCCTGGGACTCGAGCTTGGTCCGGTACTGTCTTTTGACATCTTTATTGGATTTCTTTAGTTCATATCTGGCTTTCTTGTAGAGGTCAGGGTCGCCTGACTTGAATGCCTCAGACCTAGACTTCAGCAAGCAGTGGATATCCCTGTTCATCCAGGGTTTCCCGTTGGGAAACACGCGGATTTGCTTCTTTGGCACACAGTCTTCTACACACTTACTAATGAAGTCAGTTACTGTAGTGACGTACTCGTTCAGGCTGGTCGCAGAGTTTTTAAATACTGACCAGTCCACTGACTAAGCAGTCCCGTAGGAGATCATCCGATTCCTCAGACCAACAATGCACAACTTTCTTTGACGGATTCTCCCGCTTCAGTTTTTGTTTATAAGCAGGGAGCAGGAGCACAGCCTTGTGGTCAGATTTGCCAAAGTGTGGGCGGGCGATAGAGCGGGAGGCATGTTTGATATTTGTGTAGCAGTGGTCCAGGATGTTTGGGCCTCTGGTGGAACAGGTGACATGTTGGTGGTAACTTGGTAGTACGCTCTTGAGCTTGGCCTGATTGAAGTCCCCAGCTACAATGAACAAGGCCTCGGGATGTTTCGTTTCAAGGCTATTTGTGTGGTGAATATTTCGTCCAGTGCGATTTTCACATTCGCATGGGGTGGGATGGAAACTGCCATCAGGATAACGGAGCTGAACTCCCGCGGAAGGTAGAAGGGGCGGCATTTTAGTGTCAGGCATTCCAGGTCTGGGGAGTAGAAACTTGCCAGTGTTGCTACATCCAGACATCAGGAGGCGTTGATTAGGAGACAGACCCCACCTCCCCTTGTCTTGCCTGAGGCTGCCGTACGGTCCATTCGGTAGATTGAGAAGCCCTCTGGTTGTAGGGCACAGTCCGGTGAAGCAGGAGTCAGCCATGTCTCCATGAAGCAGAGCACACAGCAGTCCCTTAGACAGCCATCATGAAATGAAATGAAATGAAAATCGCTTATTGTCACGAATAGGCTTCAATGAAGTTACTGTGAAAAGCCCCTAGTCGCCACATTCCGGCGCCTGTCCGGGGGGCTGGTATGGGGTTCAAAACATGCTGCTGGCCTGCTTGGTCTGCTTTAAAAACCAGCGATTTAGCCCAGTGAGCTAAACCAGCCACAAAAGCTGGTCTCAAGCCCCTCATCTCAAGCTGTGAAGAAATTATTGACTACAGAACCAGGAAACCCCAAGGCTAGTTCAATGAGAGCGACCACACCATCCAAGACCTCATCAGAAAGAAGAGGAAAGCTCTCCACGCCTGACAAAACAACATAACCAGCAAGGCAAAGAGGAAAGCTCATCAATTAGCCGAGGCGGAGATACAAAGAAAAACTAGGGAAATCAAGAACCAATGGTGGACTGAGAAAGCTAAGGAGATGCAACACCTCACTGACAAGCATGACTCCCTCCCGGAGCTTCTTCAGTGCCACCAAGGCAATATATGGACCCAACCGGTGCAGAGTAAGGATGGAACCCTTTGAGAGACAAAGAAACATCGGCCTTTGATGGAGAGAACACTTCAAAGAATTCCTAAACCATGATACAACCATAGATGAGGATGTGTTTGAGGAAATCCCTCAACTGCCTATCAAAGATATCTTGGAGGAGAAGAGATCTCCATCAGCTGTTGCTGAAAAATCTGTGACAGAGATGAAATTCCTGCCAACTTCAGGGCGGCATGCCGTCATCGCTACCATCTTCAAGAAAGGGGACAAAGCGGACTGTGGGAACTGCCAAGGAATCTCCCTACACTTCATCACTGGGAATATCATCACCTGAATCCCCACTAGCCACCTTTTCCCAGTCTCCGAAGAAATCCTTCCAGAAAGCCAGTGTGGCTTCCAACCAAATCGTGGAACAGCAGACATGATTTTTACTGCTTGGCAACTCCAAGAGAAATACCATGGGCAACATCAATCACTCTACATAGCCTTCGTCGATCTGACCAAGGCTTTTACTCAGTCAATCAGAAAGTGTTATGAAAGACTCTGTCAAAGGACATCTGTCCAGAGAAATTCCTCCTACTCCCCCACGACAAGATATCGGCGACAGTCCTCACTGACAGAAATAAGATAGAAACCTCCGAGGTCAAGACTGGAGGCAAACAGGGATGTGTCATCGTCCCCACCCTTTTCTCCATCTTCATCGCCATCATCCTTCACCTTGTCAAGAGCAATCTTCCCTGTGAAGTCGACATAGTCCACAGGATGGACGGAAAACTTTTCATCCTCAACCGTTTGGAATCCAAGGAGAAAGCGACATTGACATTGCTCGTGGAACGTCAGTATGCGAATGACATTGCCATCTGCACTCTCTCAGCAGAGAATCTCCAAGCCATGCTTGACACTTTTGCAGAAGCATATAAAAGATTGAGTTTCAGCTTCAATCTCAAGACTCAACCCGTCCCTGGGCAAGATACGGCTTCTCCCTCCATCAAGATCAACAGAGCCACCTGCTCTCCTATAAGGTTGTCATAGATGTGGAGATCCACCATCATATCCAATTCACGAGCATCTCCTTCGCACACCTGAGGATGAGAGTCTTTGATGACCGCGACATGTGTGCTGACATCAAGATTCTCGTGCACAAGGTGGTCATCCTCCCAACTCTTCTATTTGGCTCTGAAACCTGGGCTATGTACAGACACCATCTTAAGGTCCTGGAGAGGTACCATCAACACACTCTGAGATTGATTCTCTGTATCAGCTTGGAGGATAGATGTACTAACATCGGTGTCCTTTAAGCAGCCAATAGCACCAGCATCAAGGCTTTGATCATCTGACACCAACCCCGCTGGGCCGTCCATGTGCTTAGGATGTCAGAATCCTGACTGCCAAGGCAAATCCTCTTTGCCCAGCTAAAGGAAGTGTCCCGAAGAAGAGGAGGACAAATGAAGCGCTTCAAAGATACCCTGAAGGCTTGCCTCAAGAAATGCAACATCAACGTCAATACTTGGGAGACCCTTATTCAAAAGAAATCTACTTGGAGGAACCTCCTGATTAAAGCAACAAAATTCATCGAGGACAATTCCCAAAGGCAAGAGGGGACCCAGAAAAGGAGCCTGAAAAAAGAACACCAGCAATCTAGAGTGCAAGGACCAATCCCACCTCCCGGAAACATCTGCCAAGTGTGCAGCTCGAGGATCGAGCTCATCAGCCATGCAAGAACCCACTGTACCCATGACCAGTAACATGGAGTTTCTTGGATGGACAATTATACTCGGTAGCGAGTGATCTCCAAAGAAGAAGAGCATAGAAACATAGAAAATAGGTGCAGGATTAGGCCATTCGGCCCTTCGAGCCTGCACAACCATTCAATATTATCATGGCTGATCATGCACTATCCCACTCCCGCTTTCTCTCCATACCCTTTGATCCCTTTAGCCACAAGGGCCATGTCCAGCTACCTCTTGAATATATGCAACCAACTGGCCCCAACAGCTTTCTGTGGTAGAAATTCCACAAGTTCACATATCTCTGTGAGAGAAAATGTCCTTCCTCATCTCAGTCCTGAATGGCTGACCCCTTATTCTTAAACTGTCACCCCTGGTTCTGGACGTCCGCAACATCCGGAACATTCTTCCCGCATCTAGTGTGTCCAGTCCCATCAGATATCTCATCAAGTGTTTCTATGAGATCCCCTCTCATTCTTCTAAACTCCAGTGAATACAAGCCCAGTCGATCAAGTCTTTCTTCATATGCCATATACCTTTGCATGAACCAATGCCTTCTGGAGAGGAGCAAAGAAAGTTATGTGAAAAATACAATTGTCACATTGATGCACTAGCTTGATCAGTCTACATTTACACAAACGGTTATTGAAGGGTGACAGTTTAGGGACAGCACAGTGGCAATTGGTTAGCACTGTTGCCTCACAGGGCCAGGGACCCAGTTAAATTCCAGCCTTGGATTACTGTCTGTGTGGAGGTTGCACTTTCTTTCTGTGTCTGCATGTATTTCCTCCGAGTGCTCCGGTTTCCTCCCACAATCTAAAGATGTGTAGGTTAGGTGGATTGGCCATGCTAAATTGCCCGTTAGTGTCCAAAGACGTGCAGGTTAGGTGGGGCTACGGGAATAGGATGGGGGAGTGGGCCTAGGTAGGGTCCTCTTTCAGCGGGTTGAAGCAGACTTGACGGGCTGAATGGCCTCTTTCTGCACTGAGGGATTCTATAATTCTTTGATAAAGGAATGTAACTAACAGCATTGGGGCAGGGCAGGGGAGCGGGAACATGACAGGAACAGACAGAAAGAGCCAATGTACAAATATAAACATGAGTGCAGTCCAAACGTAAATAAACAATAGCTTCAGCAGTTATACACTCCTTTTTCATTTTACAAGTATTCATCTGGTTTGATACCGATAGCATCAATTGCAGGCAGCTGCCGGGTGTAGTAAAAGATGCTGGAAAGCCAAGGTTCCTCCTCCCATTCACCCTGCTATATAGTTTACATATTTGCACTGAGTTAGAGCCAAGCCTCAAAATTCCTGTTCAAGTTCAATACTGTTCATTTGAAGGATTTCATTGACAACTTCTTGTACAGTAAACGCTTATTCTGTATGTAAAAAATTTAAATTTAGCTCATGAATCTTTTGAGTCTGAGTCTGTTCAAACTCTTTACTGATTCATTGAGCTGATAACTGTTGAATATTTTCACAATAATTTAGGAATATTTCTCTGTGACTGCTACAAATTGTTTCTCTGCTGTTATGGAACCTCATTGCTAAAATCTCATGATGGGTTGATATGTTTTTTTCCTCGTGCTTTTGAGATAATCAGCAGTTTCCTCTCCTGTTATTTCTGTTCTTCCGATCATGGGAACTTCACAAAGAACCTTTGTATAAAGGAGGGGCAGTGTAGGATTGGCCTGAATTGCTTGGAGTCAATGTGATGAAAGATGTTCTGCTGCTGATTTTCCTGTGACTCATACAAGCAGACCACTCTTCCCCAAGGAATCACAGCAATATACCTTATTGTCCTTCTCACACCATATACACTACTAACCATGTCAACCTAGCAGAAGCACCACACACACTGGTATGGTGCAAGCAGAATTGCTGTCCCATGGTGTTCGGCAAGAGATAATTATTGTCTATGGCATAAAACCTTAACATGTAGCTTCATATAGCGAGGCAGAAGTAGCTGCACACAGCTGAACAACAACCAAAACAATACTCTGGTAATTATTCCCCAGCTTCTGACCAAAGCACTAATGATGTATACCAGCCTTTTCGCTCGGGGAGCAACATTTGCATATTTTTCTCACTCAAGGGGCCAAAGAGCAAATTTCAGAAAGATAAGGGCCGGAATTCTCCGGTCATTGGGATTCTCTTTTCCTGCCGGCAGCAACCCCCCCTCGCAGTAGGAACTCCTGTTTTATCTTCTTCTAATAAGACTCGATTGTCTGGTTACTTGGAAGTGTCGGAAATACCACTTATTGTTAATTATTCACTTTAATAGACCTGCTTAAGAACTAAATCAAAACTTTGAAACAAAATATTAAACAATACATGAGCTGGTCAAGTACATGACAAAGGAAATTGTTAATAATAATCCAGGGATTTTCAGATGTCATGTCAGAGGTCCTGGAAGGGAGAGTGACTCCGAGTCCAGGGCTGGCAATATTTGGAGTGGCGGAAGATTCGGGAGCCCAAGGTGGGAGAGAGGCCGATGTTTTGGCCTTTGCCTCCCTGGTGGCCCGGAGACAGATTTTGCTGGGATGGAGGGGATTGGAGCCTCCAAAGTTGGGGGGTTGGGTCAATGACATGGCAGGATTTCTTAGGCTAGAGAAAATTAAGTTTGCCTTAAGCGGTTCGTTACAGGAGATCGCTCAGAGGTGGCAGCCGTTCATTGACTTCTTCAGGGAGCATTGACCATCAGCAGGCAGGCGGGGGGGGGGGGGGGGGGGGGGGGGGGGGGAGGCATGGGAGTGACGAATAATGGCAGGGATTCTAATATATAAGAACAAAGAAAATTACAGCACAGGAACTGGCCCTTCGGCCCTCCCAGCCTGTGCCAATCCAGATCCTTTATCTAAACCTGTCGCCTATTTTCCAAGGATTTCCTTCCCTCTGTTCCTCGCCCGTTCATATATCTATCTAGATGCATCTTAAATGATGCTATCATGCCCGCCTCTACCTCCTCCGCTGGCAAAGCATTCCAGGCACCCACCACTCTCTGCGTAAAAAACTTCCCACGCATATCTCCCTTAAACTTTCCCCCTCTCACCTTGAAATTGTGGCCCCTTGTAATTGACACCCCCACTCTTGGAAAAAGCTTGTTGCTATCCACCCTGTCCATACCTCTCATAATTTTGTAGACCTCAATCAGGTCCCCCCATAACCTCCGTCTTTCCAACAAAAACAATCCTGAACTACTCAACCTTTCTTCATAGCTAGCACCCTCCATACCAGGCAACATCCTGGTGAAACTCCTCTGCACCCTCTCTAAAGGATCCACATCCTTCTGGTAATGTGGCAACCAGAACTGCACGCAGTATTCCAAATGTGGCCTTACCAAAGTCATATACAACTGTAACATGACCTGCCGACTCTTGTACTCAATACCCCGTCCAATGAAGGCAAGCATGCTGTATGCCTTCTTGACCACTCTATCGACCTGCGTTGCCACCTTCAGGGTACAATGGACCTGAACTCCCAGATCTCTCTGTACATCAATTTTCTCCAGGACTCTTCCATTGACCGTATAGTCCGCTCTTCAATTAGATCTTCCAAAATTGGATTGAACTCCATCTGTCATTTCTCTGCCCAACTCTCCAATCTATCTATGGGTAGTTAGGGTTCAGGGCTGGGGGAGTTGGGTGCGTTATGGTGGAGTTTTTGCATGTGTTGGATCTCTTTGTTTAAAATGTTAAAATGTTTAAATTATAAATGCCTCAATAAAATATTTTCTAAATATAATAATAATCATTATTGTCACAAGTAGGCTTACATTAACACATCTTATTGTATATAACTGCAATGAAGTTACTATGAAAATCCCCTGGTCACCATATTCCACCGCCTGTTCGGGTACACAGAGGGAGAATTCAGAATGTCTAAATCACCTAACAGCACATCTTTCGGGACATGTGGGAGGAAACCGGAGCACCCGGAGGAAACCCACGCAGACAGGGGGAGAACGGGCAGACTCCGCACAGACAGTGACCCAAGCTGGGAATCGAACCTGGGACCTGGGCGCTGTGACACAACAGTGCTAACCACTGTGCTACCATGCTGCCCATGAAACATAGAAGCATAAAGAAATCACATTATAATAAATGAATAGGATGATTCAAGAATTCAGGAAGGCCAGAATTCAGGGGGCAGACCTCGTCCACAAGGTCTTACTTTAAAGGAATCTTTATCGATGGTCTAATCCCTCATTTACTCTATTTGGTTTCTAATTCTCAGCTCAGACCTCCTGATTTGTTCAAATAGATGTCTGTAACTTAGAGGCTGATTTATTAATCAAACATTGGCCATTACTTAAGATTGACTGTTTTCTAACAGGAATAATTCAGTGTTTACATGCACAGCCTCATGAGACTAGGTTTTTCACGCCATTGCTGGCTATAGACCTTGCTGTAACTAATTCGTTGATATATTCTTATTGCTAAATGCACTGAAATACAATATTCTATTCATTATATGAAACATTCACTGAAACAATGTCTACGTTTCCACACACAAGCCACTAAAGTTCATTAGTTGATTCATTATCTGAAACAATGACTGTATTTTCACAGTGGAGGCATTTAAAATAATTTCACTCTTTAGCAATGCATTCAATTGGCACCTCAAACCATGAATAAATCAATGAATCAATAAATCAATAATCTATCACCAGCCTATGGGTAACTCGGCAGCATGGGGTGGCTTGAATGGGAAATCCCATTGACAAGCGGCGGAAGTAGAGAAACCCGCTGCCAGCGAACGGCGCGCCGCCGAGAAACACGCGGCTGGGGGAACGGAGAATCCCGTCCAAGGTTTGGCACACAAATAAACTGAATTTCAAAAAAAAGTTGAGGTCTTAAGGAAAGAAGCAATTGCTAAGCAAAAGTACAGAAATGTCATAGCAATAGATTGTTAAGTTAAAAAAACAGTAAGTAATAAAAATGACCAGCATATGAGAGGGTCAGTGTATGTGAATGGGTGGGTGTGAGTGGCTGCTTGTGTATGTGTTGCTGTGCTGTTAAGAGTAAGTGAGAAACCTGAGACTGGGTGTAAGGCAGACTCACACTCACCCCCCACATTCACCGTGGGCCAAAACTTTGGCCTCTCGGCCCCCGACTCGACCATGACCTCTCGGGTCCCAACTCGACATCAGAGCTCTGGCCCCGGCTTGAACTCCCCCTCCCTGGCTTTGGGTCAGATGTATCTGGGCTCCAGCCTCAGTATTACTTTGCTTCCCTTGGCCCAGCAGCCCTCAGAGCATTCATCAATGCGGTGTTCGTTGGTCCTCCAATCAGACAATGTTTCACTCCTCATTTGCTGTTCATAGACTAACTAATCCGCCTATCAGAACCAAATGTGGAAGGAAAATAGCCTGTGATTGAAGGAGCAGCTCCTCCAAGAAGAATCTTCCATTGAAACACACATCTTTGACCTGGATTTTGAAAACCGGTGCTGGGGACCACATAAAGGGGCTTCACAAGTCTTGGACAAGTCGTTTTCATAATCTTTATTGTCACAAGTAGGCTTACATTAACACTGCAATGAAGTTACTGTGAAAAGCCCCTAGTCACCACATTCCAGCGCTTGTTCGGGTACACAGAGGGAGAATTCAGAATGTCCAATTCACCTAACAGCACGTCTTTTGGGACTTGTGGGAGGAAACCAGAATACCCTGAGGAAACCCACGTAGACACGGGGAGAACATGGAGACTCTGCACAGACAGTGACCTAACATAGAACATAGAACGATACAGCGCAGTACAGGCCCTTCGGCCCTCGATGTTGCACCGACATGGAAAAAAAATCTAAAGGCCATCTAACCTACACTATGCCCTTATCATCCATATGCTTATCCAATAAATTTTTTAAATGCCCTCAATGTTGGCGTGTTCACTACTGTTGCAGGTAGGGCATTCCACGGCCTCACCACTCTTTGCGTAAAAAAACCACCTCTGACCTCTGTCCTATATCTATTACCCCTCAATTTAAGGCTATGTCCCCTCGTGCTAGCCACCTCCATCCGCGGGAGAAGGCTCTCGCTGTCCACCCTATCTAACCCTCTGATCATCACAGTGGGAATCGAACCTGGGATCCTGGAGCTGTGAAGCAGCTGTGCTAGCCACTGTGCTACTGTGCTGCCTGATGCATATGTTGGAGGTTCTATTCATTCTGGATTCTATTTGATTAACTTTGCAATACTCAAATTTGTCTTCCAGCAACCAAATCTAGCAAAATAAACTTGAACTTTGAACTAGTAGAGTTAAGTGAATTCAGCAGCCCACCAAAAATGTATTGAATAGTGCATCATACATTGGAGCAATTGTATTAGCACATGTTGCTATGAAGGAGCTTTCACATCTGTCAACATACATCAGAAAGGTGTCACTGTAGCACTGAACTCAGTTCTAATGGTTGGGAAATTTTAGCAGTGAGTGCCTGAGTTCCAAATAAAGTAAATCCTCACTTAAAGTTGCAGTTGCGTTCCTGAAAATAATGACTTTAAGTGAAACAATGTTAAGTGAATCTTTTAAAGCTGGAGTTAGGTTCCTTCAGGCACTTCTTGCCCAGAAATACCAATGTACAAGTTGAAGTACCGTACATGTGCAGCAATGTGCATTCCTAGCTGGAAAAACTTAGAGAATAAAATTAATCAATGAATATAGCAGAAATACTATGAAATTATCAGGTCCAGCAGGGTAAGTCATCCTTCAAATCCCTCCAATATCAAACTCTCATCATTGCATCATCTACTCAAAGGGCTACTCCTCTTCAGGGCTCTTAAATAACATTAGTGGGGGGGACACAAATTTCCATTGATTAGCTCATGGAAACTTTATCATCACCACCATCTCAGCTATCCTGCTGCTCACACTCATCCTCAGCCCTCTCTGGGGCAGGCTCACCACCCACAGGGGGCATGGAGGTTGCAAAGTTTTTATTATCACTGAAGTAGTAATCCAGAGAACCAGGTTAATGCTCTGGGGGCCCGGGTTTCAATCTCACCATGACACTTGGTGAAATTTGAATTCGGTACAAAAATATCTGGAATTGATAGTCCAATGATGACCATGAACCCATTGTCAATTGTTAGAAAACCCCATTTGGTTCACTAACGTCCTTTATGGAGAAAAATCTGTCATCCTTACCTGGTCTGACTTAAATGTGACTCAGACCCACAGCAATGTGGTTGATTCTTAACTGCTCTCTGAAATGGTCTAGCAAGCCACTCAGTTCAAGGGCATTTAGGGATGGACAACAAATTCTGGCCCAGCCAGTGACACCCACATCCCATGAATTAATCTTTAAATGCATGTTTCCCAACCTCTGCTCCATACCTTCTCATCACTTCATTTTGTCTTCATCCAGGGCAACCTGACAAACAACAGATGAGAAAGATCCCTGACTGGAGGACGGACTTGCTGACATTGTACCGTTACCCAGTTTGAAGAGAATGCTGCCGTGCTGGTCCGACAGGACAGGAATTGCTCCTGTTGGAAAGATAAGATTGGCTTGACCCAGCAACCTTGTACAGATGACACTTCCATGAGTTCATCACATTCTGATCATTCACAGTGAGTGATATGCAACCTTCTAATCTGCCTGTTCATGAACTAAAATTCTCTTTTCTCTCATAGGCACCAGCAGATCTAAACAGATGAGAAGGGCGAACATAAGCCCCAGTCCCCAGATCACCAGATCACCTCAGGTGAGGAAGCTGCGGAAGGACCAGTGAAGGGACACACACCTCAGTGGGTCATAGATATAGGGTGCGATTTACCATTCTCATCGTGTGATGCTTGGTGACGCAACAAGGCTGTTGAATCTCGTGAGGGTGAGATCCGGATTAGCATATTAAATATGTCTGTGCTGGAATCTCTCGACACCCGAGACATAATGGCTGCACCTGCGAGACCTCACCAGGGTACGGTTTAGCACTGTTTCACACAAATGTGAATCAGGCGTAATGGCACCTGGGAGGGGGGTGGTCTCCCAGGCCATTAGATACTCCGGGTGTTGGGCGGCAATGTGGCACAGTGGTTAGCACTGCTGTCTCACACCGCCGAGGTTCCAGGTTCGATCCTGGCTCTGGGTCACTGTCTGTGTGGAGTTTGCGCATTCTCCCCATGTTTGCGTGGGTTTCGCCCCCACAACCCAAACATGTGTAGGATAGGTGGATTGGCTATGCTAAATTGCCCTTAATTGGAAAAATGAATTGGGTACTCTAAATTGATATATTAAAAAATGTGGCAAAAGGGATGTGTAGGTTAGGTTATGGGGTTATGGGTAGAGAGTGGGGTGAAGGGGCAGTAGACCTGGGTAGAGTGCTCTTTTGGAGGATCGGTGCAGACTCCATGGGCCAAATAGGCTCCTTCTGCACTGAAGGCATTCTATGTTTTTTTACTGAAACTTGTAGAGCAGCCTATACCAGCAATCCTGAAAAGGGAGTTTAAGGTTACACTCGAAACAGAACAGATAAACTTTCAAAATGATTTTTGTGAGGCCATGGACAGCATGGTTCAAAGATCCTTTGGTGCTTCCAGACCTTTTATGCCCCCAGGCCCCCGATTCCCACTTAAGGGGGATTTCTATTCCCAATCCAATTAGTGAACTGTCTGGGAGTTCTGCTTCAGTACTCAGTTTACTACTCAGTACTCTTGCCTGACATCTACTCTTGCCTGACACCAACACTGAAAATTAGTCCCATTATCTTGGCAAAGACAATAAAAATGCACTATGTGTTTTAAATGCTCAGAACACTTTTGGCACAATCCCAGAAAGCAGTTACTGGACATCCATCCCCGTTTCCAGAAAGGTTCAATTGCTGAGTTTCTGGCTATGACTCAAGTACCAGATTTAAGTTTTTTAAAGTTTTGCAGTGAAAGTGCAGTAAGCATTTAAAAAACCTAAAGTCAGATTGCATTCAAGAACATGGTCTTTCTTGTGGTATGGTCCAGAATAGCAAGAAAACCTCAACTTGGGATAGAGTAGGTTGGGAGAGATGAGGTAATTATAGTGGCTCAAAGAGCAGGGATGGGTCAGGAATAGCAAGAATGGATAGATGAGGCAGAAGTTCACAGGCCTCAGATAAATGGAGCTCCTCCGAATAGCTGGGATATGCATCTTCTCAGATGATACGAATAGGGCTAACATACAGGGGCATTTGGAATTGGGTTTAAGATGCAGTATCCAAGGAAGTTGGTCACACACAAGCTTCATGTTGATGACATAAAATCTCTGTGGTTCTTGCACATGCACTTTTATCTGCCCACACATATAGGACTGTATAGGAACTGTCAATAACACCCTGGACTTGCGAACGCTCCCAGTCAGTTACATCCTGGCCGAGGTCCTCCCCCTCCACTTTCAGCAATTGGGAAAGTTGGTGGGGATGGAGAATCCAACAGGAGTCTCCAACAGCTTTCATGACGGCGGGATTCCTGTTCCGATTGCTCCCGCGCCCGCCAATGACATAATGCCGTTCCCATCAATATAGGTCAGGAACTCCATTACCATGTATTGACATATAATTAGCAGGCTTCCCCGCTCTATTATCCCCCCACATTAGATAATCCTAGGCACTGCCAGGAAAGCTGGGGCGGGGTGCTTCTGTTGTAGAGGTCCTTGGGGAGGGGTTGCGGGCTCTGTGTCCATGGGACAGGGTAATCCTTTTAATCTTTTTTTAGATCGGGGCACCTGTTTTGTTGTTGGCGGGGCGAACTCTGAACCAACATGACATCGTGGGGCCTGCCTCTGAATATTTTTTAACTAAACATCAAAAGATAGGGCCAGAAAAACCAGCAGTGTGGCCGCCGGGCAGCACACTGCTTTTCCCGCCTGAGTTGACACAAAAAATGATAAAATTTCACCAGCTGCCAGTCTTGGGCAGGATTTTCCAGTCTCCCCACAATATATTTTCCAGCAGTGGAAGTGGCCCGTCATTGCTCGCAGCGAGATCTTCTGGTGCCACCGATTTTCACGGGGTTTTGCGTGCCCTGCACCCTCCGGCGCCAAGGAACGCACTGCTGGGGGTTTCCATCAGCAGGACCAATCGTTCCTGCCAGCGGGAAGGGCTGTGAAATTTCAGCTGAAGTTCTCTTTTTGTGACTCAGACCCACAGCAATGTGGTTGATGTACTTACTTACTCTGACAAATAAAGAAACTGGACGAGATTCTCCTTCGGCTGACGCCGGAATCGCAAAAGGCGATTTCGCGGAGATCAGTTTTGACGCCAAAATCGTGGTGGGCACCGGTTTCACACCCAATCAGAATTCTCCAGTGCCTCAATAACGGTGTCAATGTGTTCCACGTCGTATGTACAGTAAACGGCGACTGCGTATCATTAGCGGGCTTGACTCGGCTTTCTCTGGGGTCTCGCGATTCTCCGCCTCCACCTGGGGAATTCCCGACGGCGAGGTTCACTTGTGCTTTTCAAAATCAAGAAAAAGGTGGTGTGGCCAATGAGAGAGAGGAGGTAAGACACGGAGATGTGCAGCAGTGGGCAGTCGGTCCCTGCCAGGACGGGGTGGGATGGGCCGGGGGTGGCCCCCCCCACGGGATTGGGATGGTGTCCAGGCATGGACCGCCATTGCCACGGCCTGCACGGCAGCCATCTTGCTACGCACCCCACTGACTACCCACCTTGGCCCGTGGTTCTACAGAGGGACACCAACTGTATGGGTGCCCCACCCCACCCACCCCCGCGCCTCAGCCCCAACTGTTTCACCCCACCACCCCCAAAGCCCATCCTCTGCTGCCACCCGCCAGTGGGATGTCCATCTTGGATGCTCATCCAAGGGCAAAGTCCCCAGTAGCCCCATCCAGCAGAGGGCAGCAGAGCAGAGCTTCTGATTGGCTGTTCCGGGGAGATTTGCATACGTGCAGTGCGGTCAGCGTAAGTTGAAGGTGCACCTGCATCAGTGACCCGAGGAGTTCGACGGAAGGTGAGCATCCAGCAGAGGGCAGCAGAGCAGAGCTTCTGATTGGCTGTTCCGGGGAGATTTGCATACGTGCAGTGCGGTCAGCGTAAGTTGAAGGTGCACCTGCATCAGTGACCCGAGGAGTTCGACGGAAGGTGAGCATCCAGCAGAGGGCAGCAGAGCAGAGCTTCTGATTGGCTGTTCCGGGGAGATTTGCATACGTGCAGTGCGGTCAGCGTAAGTTGAAGGTGCACCTGCATCAGTGACCCGAGGAGTTCGACGGAAGGTGAGCATCCAGCAGAGGGCAGCAGAGCAGAGCTTCTGATTGGCTGTTCCGGGGAGATTTGCATACGTGCAGTGCGGTCAGCGTAAGTTGAAGGTGGTTTGTGAAGGGGCTGTTCTCGAGTGACAGCTTACCCGAAACACTACTTATGTAGTGTCTCCCACCCATCCTCCTCCTCTAACCAAAAAAAAAGCTCTGTCCGTTGGATTGCTGAACTAACAAGCTTTTTATTTTTTTATTTTTCAGTTGTTGGGAAGTTAGTCCAGTGGGAATGGAGGCTAGGGCAGTTGAATGTTCCTCCTGCAGAATGTGGGAGGAAAGGGTCACCTCTAGTATCCCTTCTGACTACATCTGCGGGAAGTGCACCCAACTCCAGCTCCTCGAGAGCCGCATTAGGGACCTGGAGCTGGAGCTGGATGAACTTCGGATCATTCGGGAGGCGGAGGAGGTTATTGAGAGGAGTTATAGGGAGGTAGTCACACCTCAGGTAAAAGAAGAAAGTAGATGGGTTACCATCAGGGGAGGGAGAGGGAACCGGCAGGCAGTGCAGGGATCCTCTGTGGTCGTTCCCCTCTATAACAAGTATACCGTTTTGGATACTGTTGCGGGGGACGACTTACCAGGGGTAAGCAATAGGGCGCAGGTCTCTGGCACAGAGTCTGTCCCTGTTGCTCAGACGGGAAGGGAGAAGAGGAACAGAGCACTTGTCATTGGGGACTCCATAGTTAGAGGAACAGACAGGAGGTTCTGTGGGAACGAAAGAGACTCACGGTTGGTATGTTGCCTCCCAGGTGCCAGGGTTCGTGATGTCTCTGATCGTGTTTTTGGGATCCTTAAGGGGGAGGGGGAGCAGCCCCAAGTCGTGGTCCACATAGGTACCAACGACATAGGTAGGAAGAGAGATGGGGATTTGAGACAGAAATTCAGGGAGCTAGGGTGGAAGCTGAGAGCTAGAACAAACAGAGTTGTTATCTCTGGGTTGTTACCCGTGCCACGTGCTAGCGAAGTGAGAAATAAGGAGAGAGAGGAGTTGAACACGTGGCTACAGGGATGGTGCAGGAGGGAGGGTTTTGGTTTCCTGGATAAGTGGGGCTCATTCTGGGGTAGGTGGGACCTCTACAAACAGGATGGTCTTCACCTGAACCAGAGGGGTACCAATATCCTGGGGGGGAGATTTGCTAGTGCTCTTCGGGGGGGTTTAAACTAATTCAGCAGGGGGATGGGAACCTAAATTGTAGTCCCAGTGTACAGGATGTTGAGAGTAGTGAGGTCAGGGATAGGGTTAAAAGTTCGAAAGAGGGCACCGGCAAGCAGGACGCTGGTTTGAAGTGTGTCTACTTCAACGCCAGGAGCATCCGGAATAAGGTGGGTGAGCTTGCAGCATGGGTTGGTACCTGGGATCTCGATGTTGTGGCGATTTCGGAGACATGGGTAGAGCAGGGACAGGAATGGTTGTTGCAGGTTCCAGGATTTAGATGTTTCTGTAAGAACAGAGAAGATGGTAAAAGAGGGGGGGGTGTGGCATTGTTAATCAAGGAAAGTATTACGGCGGTAGAAAGGACGCTTGAGGACTCGTCTACTGAGGCAGTATGGGCTGAGGTTAGGAACAGTAGAGGAGAGGTCACCCTGTTGGGAGTTGTCTATAGACCTCCGAATAGTCCCAGAGATGTCGAGGAAAGGATTGCAAAGATGATTCTTGACAGGAGCGAGAGTAACAGGGTAGTTGTTATGGGGGACTTTAACTTTCCAAATATTGACTGGAAATACTATAGTTCGAGTACTATAGATGGGTCAGTTTTTGTGCAGTGTGTGCAGGAGGGTTTTCTGACACAGTATGTAGACAGACCAACAAGGGGCGAGGCCACATTGGATTTGGTACTGGGTAATGAACCCGGCCAGGTGTTAGATTTAGATGTAGGTGAGCACTTTGGTGATAGTGATCACAACTCGGTTATGTTTACTTTAGCAATGGGCAGGGATAGGTATATACCGCAAGGCAAGAATTATAGCTGGGGGAAAGGCAATTATGATGCTATTCGGCAAGATTTAGGAGGTATAGGATGGGGAAGGAAACTGCAGGGGATGGGTACAATCGAAATGTGGAGCTTTTTCAAGGAACAGCTACTGCGTGTCCTTGATAAGTATGTACCTGTCAGGCAGGGAGGAAGTTGTCGAGCAAGGGAGCCGTGGTTTACTAAGGAAGTTGAAGCACTTGTCAAGAGGAAGAAGAAGGCTTATGTTAGGATGAGACATGAAGGCTCAGTTAGGGCACTTGAGAGTTACAAGTTAGCCAGGAAGGACCTAAAGGGAGAGTTAAGAAGAGCGAGGAGAGGACACGAAAAGTCGTTGGCGGATAGGATCAAGGAAAACCCTAAGGCTTTCTATAGGTATATCAGGAACAAAAGAATGACTCGAGTAAGATTAGGGCCAATCAAGGATAGTAGTGGAAAGTTGTGTGTGGAATCAGAGGAGATAGGGGAAGCATTAAATGGATATTTTTCGTCAGTGTTTACACTGGAGAAAGACAATGTTGTCGAGGAGAACACTCAGGTTCAGTCGACCAGGCTAGATGGAATTGAGGTTCAAAAGGAGGAGGTGTTAGCAATTTTAGAAAATGTCAAAATAGATAAGTCCCATGGGCCAGATGGGATTTATCCTAGGATTCTCTGGGAAGCCAGGGAGGAGATTGCAGAGCCTTTGTCCTTGATATTTATGTCGTCTTTGTCGACAGGAATAGTGCCGGAAGACTGGAGGATAGCAAATGTTGTCCCCTTGTTCAAGAAGGGGAGTAGAGACAACCCTGGTAATTATAGACCTGTGAGCCTTACTTCGGTTGTGGGTAAAATGTTGGAAAAGGTTATAAGAGATAGGGTTTATAATCATCTTGAAAAGAACAAGTTGATTAGCGATACTCAACACGGTTTTGTGAAGGGTAGGTCATGTCTCACAAACCTTATTGAGTTTTTTGAGAAGGTGACCAAACAGGTGGATCAGGGTAAAGCTGTTGATGTGGTGTATATGGATTTCAGTAAGGCGTTTGATAAGGTTCCCCACGGTAGGCTATTGCAGAAAATAAGGAAGTATGGAATTGAAGGTGATTTAGCGGTTTGGATCAGTAATTGGCTAGCTGAAAGAAGACAGAGGGTGGTGGTTGATGGCAAATGTTCATCCTGGAGTTCAGTTACTAGTGGTGTACCGCAAGGATCTGTTTTGGGGCCACTGCTGTTTGTCATTTTTATAAATGACCTGGAAGAGGGTGTAGAAGGATGGGTTAGTAAATTTGCAGATGACACGAAGGTCGGTGGAGTTGTGGATAGTGCTGAAGGATGTTATAGGATACAGAGGGACATAGATAAGCTGCAGAGCTGGGCTGAGAGGTGGCAGATGGAGTTTAATGCGGAAAAGTGTGAGGTGGTTCACTTTGGAAGGAGTAACAGGAATGCAGAGTACTGGGCTAATGGCAAGATTCTTGGTAGTGTAGATGAACAGAGAGATCTCGGCATCCAGGTACATAAATCCTTGAAAGTTGCCACCCAGGTTAATAGGGCTGTTAAGAAGGCATATGGTGTGCTAGCCTTTATAAGCAGGGGGATTGAGTTTCGGAACCACAAGGTCATGCTGCAGCTGTACATAACTCTGGTGCGGCCACACCTGGAGTACTGCGTGCAGTTCTGGTCACCACATTATAGGAAGGATGTGGAAGCTTTGGAAAGGGTTCAGAGGAGATTTACTAGGATGTTGCCTGGTATGGAGGGAAGGTCTTACGAGGAAAGGCTCAGGGATTGAGGTTGTTTTCGTTAGAGAGGAGAAGGCTGAGAGGTGACTTAATAGAGACATATAAGATAGTCAGAGGGTTAGATAGGGTGGACAGTGAGAGTCTTTTTCCTCGGATGGTGATGACCAACACGAGGGGACATAGCTTTAAATTGAGGGGTGAGAGATATAGGACAGATGTCAGAGGCAGTTTCTTTACTCAGAGAGTAGTAGGGGTGTGGAACGCCCTGCCTGCAACAGTAGTAGACTCGCCAACTTTAAGGGCATTTAAGTGGTCACTGGATAGACATATGGATGAAAATGGAATAGTGTAGGTCAGATAGGCTTCAGATGGTTTCACAGGTCGGCGCAACATCGAGGGCCGAAGGGCCCGTACTGCGCTGTAGTGTTCTATGTTCTATGTTCTATGGGGGACGCCTGATGGGGCCCACAGAGTGTACCGCTGGAATGGTCAGTGCCAGCTGACAGTACCCCTGGCAGCAGGGACAGGCGCCAGAGCCAAAGGCTCCCAACGTGTTGATCCAAGGCCCAAACCCTCACACCCAAGGCCTCCATTACAGATGTCACCCGTGCGATGTTGGCCTAGGTGGCACACATGGCTGGCACCATCTCCTGCACGCGGTTGGACTCTTCCACCTGCATCTACAAGTGTTGAATGCTCGCCGATAACCCCTCATGTAGTCCCTGGCTCTGCAACTGCATCTCCACAATCGATAGGACTGTCCGAACGCCGTCTGGATGGCAGCTAGTCCTCGGGGTCGGACCGCCCTCTGACCATCCCCCCCCCCCCCTCGGGACTTCCTACCTCCACCTGATGTACCGGATCATCTGTGTGGTGCGCACCAGATAGTGTCCCAGGAACCTCTTCACTAAAGTGTCCAACCGAGGTGAGTGTCTCTGGGACGGTGGAAGGCATTGGAGACAGCTATGATGGGAAATCTGTGTCATCCTCGGACTCGAGCTCCGGGGTGTCCTGGATTTTGGGTTAATCGCTCCTGTCCGTGTCGGTGTCATCGACACTGGTCGGGACCTGGGGTTCGGTCTGTGGCTTTGGCTGGGGTCGGGGCGGGGGACACAAGAAGGGCCCGCCCCATTACCAGCAGCTCCTGCAAAACACAAGACAAGGTTCATGATTAGACTGAGGGTCGGGGGGGGGGAGTGAGGGTGGTGGAGGTTTGTTGGGCGGGGGGAATAGGGATGGTGGTGGTGGAGCGGGGTGTGGGGATGGTGTGTGGGTATAAGGGTAATATGAGGGTGGCATGGGGGTGAGGGTGGTGTGCTGGGTGACACACGTGTCATGGGGAACCGCACCTCGGTGGGGTATCACTTCCTCACCTGATGTCGACTCCACCCAGGCGACTGCCCTTTCCTTGGGCACGCTAACGACGTCCAGTGTGCTCTGCTCGGCTGTGCTGAGGGGCTACAGGTCCAGCAGTCCCTTTCCAATCTTCTCCTGCTCCCAGTGGTTATGGGCAGCCTTCGCCTGGCGGGGATGGTGAGGGGGGCGATGAACAGAAAAATCACACTGTTAGACAGTCCGATGCTTGCAGCCTACGGGGTGGGTAGCTGGTGGCTTCAGTGGTCAGGGCACCCGGCCATGGCGGCCAGTATGGTGGTGGCATGTGGTGCAGGGTGGGGGTTCGTCCGCCCTCTGGGTGGGGGATAAGGTTAACGGGTGTGTGGGAGTGGAGTTGGTGCCAGTGGCAAGTGCTACCTACTCACCCTGGCTGACCTGAGGAGGTTGTGCAGTTTCTTCCGGCACTGTTCACCAGTCTGGACAGTGTTGCTCATGGTGCTGTCAGCCTCTGTCACCTGTGCTCAGGCCCGGCAAATGGCAGGGGCTGGTAGCCTCCTTCCCACGACGGGGTAGAGGGTCGCCCGCCTCTCCTCCAAGGTGTCTAGCAGGGTCTCGAGGTTGGTGTCTGTAAAATGGGGTGCCGCTCTCCTCACTGCTCTCTTGTTGGCTGGGATGATGTGTGTGGGGAGTGAGTTGTGTATATATGGCAGCAGCTTGTCAGCCTCCTGAGTGTCAATCGCGAACCCGGCGAAACTGGCACCGTTTCTCATTGGAATCGATTGTGTCCCATATGGTGAAGTGCTGACCCCTCAACGATCGCTGAATCAGTCCAAGTGCGGCGCCAGTTTCGCTATCATAGAAGGTCACATATCCTGCATCAGTCTCAGGAACGGAGAATTCCACTGGCTATCTTTTGCTTCATGTCATGGTGGATGAAGACTAATTTATGTCACTTATTTCTATACTGGCCATCTGGAGAGAACCTGAGTCAAGAGAGTTGAGGTAACTGTGACTGTCATTGCAACTGGCCACACCATTCCTCCCCAAGAGTTTAGTTTCAGAGCCTCCTGCATCAAGTTCGCAATTTCCCTCACTGCTGAGCCTTCAAACAAACTGAGTTAAATAATCCCTATGAATTATTTACTTGGACAGTGGCCCAAAGTCTGTCTCCAGTGATGATGCCTCTCCTCTTCCTCATTCAGTTACATGCAGAACTGGATTCCACTCCTGGCTCTCTTTTGAAAGCTCCTGGCGAGTGGTAAAACTTTACAGTTTTCTCACCTCTCTGCTAAAAGATGTTTGTCCCTTTAACTGTCCAAGTTGGCACCAAGCTCTTGTCATTGGATTTAAACATAACATAGCAGACCAGTGCACATTGTCATTTGAACTGGCATTAAATGGAAAGATTAGACATGGCGGAGTGGTGGGCGGCATGTGGCGCAGTGGTTAGCACTGGGACTGCGTCGCTGAGGACCCAAGTTCGAATCCCGGCCCTGGGTCACTCTCCATGTGGAGTTTGCACATTCTCCCCATATCTGCGTGGGCTTCACACCCACAACCCAAAGATGTGCAAGGTAGGTGGATTGGCCACACTAAATTGCCCCTCAATTTGGAAAAAAATAATTGGGTACTCTAAATTTTTTTAAAAGACATGGAGGAGTGTAATTTTCTCTTTTTATGACATTGTGTCAAGTTAGGCGGGAAAAGCGGTGGCCGCACAGCCAGCCTTTCCAATATAATTTTTTGACAAATTGGCTTAAATCATTACGATGTCCTACCCGCCACAGGGCAGACAAGCCATAGGTTTGTTGCCCTTGGGTGGAAATATTTGGACCCGAGGAAAATCCCATCCATTGTAAAAAGAATTTCTGGAGGCAGGTCCCATGCCATCGCAGCAACTTTGGCCCCTGACAGATCGGGGAAGCCTTCTAAAGGGAGCTAAAACAATAAAAATAAGAAAATAACTATCCCAAAGAACCCTCCTATTCTCCCCCCCCCCCCCCCCCCCCCCCCCGGACTCGGAACCAATCCCGCACGAACTCAGGAACTCCCCCATCCCCAGCCCACCATAGACTCGGAATCCCCTCCCCCAGGGACCCCAAATCTACACAATGGAAGCCCCTTCAGTATCAGTGAGTACTGCCTGGGCACAACCCTCTCCCCACAGGTGCTGGACTTATCTGTGTGCTCCTGACCAGGACTGTTCGTTAGGTCCCCATTGGTCTGGGCCTCTTGAAATCCCTGCCGGCTTGACGGACGGACGGGGGAGGGGGGTAATACAACAGGGAAGCCCGCTAATTATATTTAAATGTATGTTAATGGGGTTCCCGATCTTTCATGGGAGGAACCCCATATGTCATTGGCAGGGATTCAGGTATAATCACGAAGGAAATCCCGTCGGAGTGAAAACCATTTTGCCACTCTGCCTCGATTCCCTTCCCTGCTACCATTCGGGGGTGGAAAATCCCCCGTCACTTCCAGCTGCTTTAAAAATCATTCAAGACATAATAGCCTAAAAATTGATCATTCTTTTGGGCACAACCTAAGGATACCAGGGCTCCAATACGGTGGATAAAAAATGACTTCCAAAGTGCACTGCCAAAGGGATATTGGACAAGGATAAAACATATTGCCCTTTGCTTATGCTTGAAATAGGCATTAATTCCTTTATCATAGAGTCATAGATGTTTACAGCATGGAAACAGGCCCTTTGGGCCAGTTTGTCCATGCCGCCCAGTTCATATCACAATGTATATGCCCAGACGTGCTTCCGGAGGAGAACCGGGCCCGATGTCTTCAACCAAGATGGGAGCGAAACCCCCCTGGTAGTGCCCCTAGAAAAAACAAATAGCCGTTCGTGAGGGGTCTGGTTGGTGGCGGTGCATAGGAGGGACCTAATAGCATGGAGCGCGGCGGGGAGGACCTCCTACCAATGGGAGGTCGGGAGATTCCTGGACTGGAGGGTCAGTAGGACGGTCTTCCAGACCGTCGCGTTCTCCCTCTCCACCTGCCCGTTCCCCCTGGGGTTGTAGCTGGTAGTCCTGCTCGAGGCGATGCCCTTGTCGATCAGGTACTGACGCAGCTCGTCGCTCATAAAGGACGAATCCCTGTCGCTGTGTACGTAGCTGTGGAAACCGAACAGGGTGAAGATACTGTGCAGGGCTCTGATGACTGTGTGGGAGGTCATATCGGGGCACGGGATGGCAAACGGAAAGCGGGAGAACTCATCGATGACGTTCAGAAAGTACACATTTCGATTGCTCGAGGGGAGTGGCCCTTTGAAATTGATGCTCAGGCGTTCAAAGGGCCGGGATGCCTTTACCAGGTGGGCCTTGTCTGGTCGATAGAAGTGCGGTTTACACTCCCTGGTGACAGCTTTTACCTCCTCGGTGGAGAAAGGCAGATTTCAGGCTTTGACGTAGTGGACGAGCCGGGTGACCCCCGGGTGGCAGAGGTCATTGTGGATAGCTTTCAGGCGGTCGTCTTGCACGCTGGCGCATGTTCCCCGGGACAGGGCATCTAGGGGCTCGTTGAGGTTCCCCGGTCGATACATAATTTCATAATTGTAGGTGGAGAGTTCGATCCTCCACCGCAGGATTTTATCATTTTTAGTTTTGCCCCTTTGTGAGTTGTCAAACATGAAGGCAACCGATCTTTGGTCGGTGATGAGGGTGAACCTCCTACCTGTGAGGTAGTGCCTCCGGTGTGGTATGGCTTCCACGATGGCTTGTGCTTCTTTTTCGACCGAGGAGTGGCGAAGTTCTGAAGCGGAGAGGGTTCGGGAGAAAAAGGCGACTGGTCTCCCTGACTGATTCAGTGTGGCTGCGAGAGCAACCGCTGATCGCGCTTTCCACCTGGAAAGGGACAGATTCATCCACCGCCTGCATGGCCACTTTGGCGATGTCCTCCTTGATGCAGTTGAAGGCCTGGCAGGCCTCAGCTGACAGAGGAAAGAGTGTGGCCGTAAATAGTGGGCGGGCTTTGTCCGCATACTGAGGGACCCACTGGGCATAATACGAGAAGAATCCCAGGCACCTCTTGAGGGCCCTGGGACAATGAGGGAGAGGGAGTTGTAAGAGGGGGCGCATACGGTCCGGGTCAGGGCCCAGGACTCCGTTTTTCACGACATAGCCGAGGATGGCTAGCCTGGACGTGCGAAAAACGCATTTCTCCGTGTTATACGTGAGGTTAGGTTTCCGGGCAATCTGGAGAAATCGGTGGAGGTTGGCGTCGTGGTCCTGCTGATCATGGCCGCAGATGGTGACGTTATCCAAATACGGAAACGTGGCCCGCAGCCCGTACTGGTCCAACATTCGGTCCATCGCCCGTTGGAACACCGAGACCCCATTCGTGACGCCAAAGGGAACCCGGAGGAAATGGAAGAGGCGGCCATCTGCCTCGAACGCCGTGTAGTGGCGGTCCTCCGGGCGGATTGGGAGCTGGTGGTAAGCAGACTTCAGATCCACCGTGGAGAAGATGCGGTACTGGGCGATCTGATTCACCATGTCTGCAATCATGGGGAGGGGGTACTCATCGAGGAGCGTGAACCGGTTTATGGTTTGGCTATAGTCCACTACCATTCGGAATTTTTCCCCTGTCTTGACGACCACCACCTAAGCTCTCCAGGGGCTGTTACTGGCCTCTATGACCCCCTCACGTAAAAGCCTCTGGACCTGGGTTCTGATAAACACCCTGTCCTGCAGGCTATATGGCCTGCTGCGAGTGGCTACGGGTTTGCAGTCCGGAGTGAGGTTAGCAAAGAGTGGAGGGGGGTCGATTTTTAGCGTCGCTAGACTGCAGATAGTGAGTGGAGGTAGGGGTCCGCCGAAGCTGAGTGTGAGGCTCTTGAGATTACACTGGAAGTCAAGTCCCAGTAAGAGTGGGGGGCAGAGTTCGGGGAGTATGTACAGCTGTAAATTAGAGTAGCTGGCGCCCTGAATCGTTAGGGTCGCGACGGTGCGACCTTGGATGTGAACAGAGTGTGACCCCGAGGCGAGGGAGATAGTTTGCTGTGCAGGGAAGATAGGGAGCGAACAGCGTCTTACCAGTTCAGCGTGTACAAAGCTCTCGGTGCTCCCGGAGTCAAAGAGGCACGGTGTCCTGTACCCGTTGATTCCGGAGGGTATCCAACGTGACCGCGCTGAGTTGCGGGTAGTCGGCGGCTCGATCCGCTGTGCTGTAGTGGCCCCGTGATGACTGTCTGCGGAGGTCGTAGTCTTCGAGATGAGGTTCAGAGGTTGGAGAGGATGGAGCCCAAGATGGCCGCCACCGTGGATCGCACGTGGCGGACGGCGAGGAAGATGGCGCCCAAGATGGCGGCCCCCATGAGTCGCACGTGACTGGCCGCGTGGAGGAGGGTTGCCAAGATGGCGGCCCCCATGAGTCGCACATGGCGGGTGGGGGCGGAGTCGGCATACACGCTGCAGCATTACGGGGCCTGTGAGTTTGGGAAGCGAGTGCCCTGGGCTGCGGGAGAGTTTGGAGTTTTCTTCGCTTGGCATACCCAGGCACATTGTCCTTTGCGACCGCAGCTGCGGCAGGTCGCGTTGCGGGCCGGGCAGTGCAGCTGTGGTGAAAATGTGGCGCGCGTGAAAATGTGGCGCGCGTAGACCTCGTTGATGGGCCGCACGTACATTCGGTCAAGCATGGCTAGGGCCTCCGTATACGAGGTAGTACAGTTAAGTTGCGTAGAGATACGATGGCTCACCCTTGCGTGCAGTAGGCTGAGTTTCTGCTCCTCTGTAGTTTCTGAAGTGCTTGATTCAGCCAGGTAGGCCTTGAAACATCTGAGCCAGTGTAGAAAGATTTATTTCGCCTCTGCAGCCTGCGGGTCGAGTTCTAGTCGGTCAGGGTTGAGGGCTGATTCCATAGTAGTTTTCTTCAAGTTTTCTAAGACTATTAAATTGATGTGACCATCAATTCACTAGACACGTGATTGGAAGTAAACTGTGGTTTTAATAGTCAACTAAGCCAGCCTGCGACCAGAGGAACTGAGAGCAGGCTTACGGCTGCAGTGCTTTATACTTCCGGTTAGTGGGAGGAGCCATGGGCGGAGCCAAGGGTGGAGCCCAGTACAAACTCCTCATTTCCCCTATGGGCAGAGCCGCGCAACGGCTCACATACCGAGCCCATAAGGACACAATACATGCAAGGCAATACAGTGTGAATTACAAGGCATATAATTCACCACAAAGTGCTGTAGTGTGGCGACTAGGGGATTTTCACAATAACGTCATTGCAGTGTTAATGTAAGCCAACTTGTGACAATAATAAAGATTATTGATTATTATTATTAGTCTACCTCCTACAATTCATTACTGCTCCCTGACCATCCCAATCCCTGGCATTGCGATCCTCAAACCCCACCAATCCGAGCAAGTGCTGAGACTTCCCTAACCCCCATGAAATCCAGAGTATAAGAATTTTAATATATTTGGATAGATTGATCCAAATAATTCAATGATGAGGCTGGCATCAACTAGCAACATGTTGCCACTAAATTGTATTTGCTGGCTAAAAGGAAACCCATACATATGTTGCAGATACGCGACATGCCATTTTGGGGGGGGTGGGAGAATCGCGGGGGGGCCAGAGCGGCCTTACCGCGATTCTCCCACCCGGCCTGGGCAGCGGAAAATCGCGCCCATTGTCCTAATTTGGACTATATATAAGAATTTACAAATTAGGAACAGGGGTAGTCCACTCTGCTCTTCCGGCCTGCTCTGCTATTCAATAAGATATGGCTGATCTGACTTCTGGTTGTGGCTATGCAGAGCTAAGTCGCACGTTCGGCAGCTCCCGCTTGGAACGGACTTTTGGGCTCCTCTCAGGCACTCCAAAGGCATTTTTTCGACATTTCCCGGTGTGGGAAGGAGACTGCAACATTCCCCTGACAGTGTATGGCTTGGACCAGGAGTGGGCAACTAAAAAAGTGTCGGTGAAGCCGAAGAAAGTGCGAGGGAAGAAAAGCAAGATGGCGGCGGGCGGAGACCAGGCAGCGTGGATGCAGTGGGCACAGGAGCAGCAGGAGGTTATCCAGCGCTGCTTCAGGGAGCTCAAAACAGACCTGCTGGAGCCGATGAAGGCTTCTATTGATAAGCTGCTGGAGACCCAGGCGGCCCAGGGGGTGGCGATCCGCGAGGTCCGGCAAAAGATCTCAGATAACGAGGATGAGATCTTGGGCCTAGCGGTAAAGGTGGAGGCATACGAGGCGTTCCACAAGAAATGGCAGGAACGGTTCGAGGAGATGGAGAAACGGTCAAGGCGGAAGAATTTGCGGATCCAGGGCCTCCTGGAGGGGTTGGACGTTGGGGTCTATGTGGTCACCATGTTAAACTCGCTGATGGGAGTGGGGTCCTTCCAGGGGCCCCTGGAGCTGGAAGGGGCCCATAGAGTGTTGGCGAGGAGGCCCAAGGCTAATGAGCCGCCGTGGGCGGTGCTGGTGAGGTTTCATTGGTTCGCTGATTGGGAGTGCATACTCAGGTGGGCCAGGAAAGAGAGGAGCAGCATGTGGGAGAACGCGGAGGTTCGAATATATCAGGACTGGAGCGCGGAGTTGGCGAAGAAGAGGGCTGGGTACAACCGGGCGAAGGTGGTGCTGCACAGGAAGGGGGTGAAGTTTTGCATGCTGCAGCCTGCGCGTCTGTGGGTCACCTAGGAGGACCGGCACCATTATTTGAGTCCCCAGAGGAGGCGTGAAATGAAATGAATGAAAATGAAAATCGCTTATTGCCACGAGTAGGCTTCAATGAAGTTACTGTGAAAAGCTCCTAGTCGCCACATTCCGGCGCCTGTCCGGGGAGGCTGGCGTGGGCCTTTGTTCAGGCTGAGAAGCTGGACACAAACCGAGGGTCGGGATGGGGGAGTCGTGCGTAGGGATGGTTTGGGATTGTTGTGGCTGTGTTACATTTTGAGGGAGTGTTCTTTGTTCTTGTTTATTTTTGGTTCGGTGTGGGTGGTTAGGGTGGGTTGGGCACTGTTTTGGTTGGGTCTGGAGGGTGGACTCTTGGATGGGGGCAAGTAAAGGGAGTGGGGGGTGGATGGCCGGTAGGGGGGATGGGGCCGCGAGTCGGAGGTGAGGGGACTGGGCCTGTAAAAGGAGCTGCGCCAGAGGAGGCGGGGCAGGGCAGGTGGAAAGCGCGGGCTTTTTCCCGTGCTGAAGGCTGGAGGGGGTGGGGCTGAGGCGGGGAAGCACGGGCTTTTTCCCATGCTTGGGATGGCAGGGGGAGACGGAGAGCCTGCTGGTGGGTAATAGAGGGGGAGGGGAAGTTCCACAATGGGAGGAGTCGAAGGAGAGGCGGGAGCGGCCGGAGTCAGCAGGAGTCAGCTGACTTGCGGGAGTGCAATGGGGGAGCAATGCAGCTAGGAGGGGTCCTAGCTTGGGGGGGAACCGGGTTGCTGCTGGTATGGTCAAGGGGGAGCTGGAGCGAGTAGAGGGGGTTGGGACGGGAGTCTGCCACCGCGGGGAACGGGCCAGGCGTGGGCGCGTGGCTGGCCGAGGAGGGGCTATGGCTAGTCGGCGGGCAGCCCCCTGATCCGGCTGATAACCTGGGACGTAAGGGGACTGAACGGGCCAGTTAAGCGGGTCCTGGTGTTCACGCACCTGAAGGGGCTGAAGGCGGATGTGGTCATGCTCCAGGAGACACACCTGAAGGTGGCGGACCAGGTAAGATTGAGGAAGGGGTGGGTAGGCCAGGTGTTTCATTCGGGGCTGGATGCCAAAAATCGGGGGGGTGGCGACCTTGGTGGGAAAGAGGGTGTCGTTCGAGGCATCGAGCATTGTGACAGACGATGGCGGCAGGTACGTAATGGTAAGTGGTAAGCTGCAAGGGGAGAGGGTGGTGCTGGTCAATGTGTACGCCCCGAACTGGGACGATGCGGGTTTTATGCGGCGCATGTTGGGTCGGATCCCGGACTTGGAAGTGGGGGGCCTAATAATGGGGGGGGACTTTAACACGGTGTTGGATCCGGCACTGGATCGCTCCAGGTCTAGGACGGGTTGGAGGCCGGCGGCGGCTAAAGTGCTGAGGGGCTTTAAGGACCAGATGGGAGGGGTGGACCCTTGGAGATTTGCAAGGCCAGGGCTAGGGAATTTTCGTTCTTCTCGCACGTTCATAAGGCCTATTCCTGGATCGGCTTCTTTGTTATGAGCAGGGCGCTGATTGCGAGAGTGGAGGATACCGAGTACTCGGCGATAGCCATTTCGGATCATGCCCCGCATTGGGTAGACTTAGAGCTGGGGGAGGAGAGGGACCAGCGCCCCTTGTGGCGCTTGGAGGTGGGGCTGTTTGCGGACGAGGAGGTGAGCGAGCGGGTCCGAGGAAGCAGAGAAAGATACCTGGAGGCCAATGATAACGGGGAGGTCCGAGTGGGGATGGTCTGGGAGACACTGAAGGCAGAGGTTAGGGGAGAGCTGATCTCCATTAGGGCCCACAAGGAGAGGAGAGAACAGAGGGAGAGGATGGTGGGGGAGATGGTGAGGGTAGACAGGAGGTACGCGTAGCTGCCGGAGGAGGGACTGTTGAGGGAGAGGCGTAGCCTCCAGGCCGAATTCGACCTGTTGACCACCAGGAAGGCGGAGGCGCAGTGGAGGAAGGCCCAGGGGGCGATTTACGAATATGGAGAAAAGGCAAGCCGGATGCTGGCGCATCAGCTTCGGAAGCGGGACGCAGCTAGGGAGATTGGGGGAGTTAAGGATAGGGGAGGGAGTGTGGTGTGGAGTGGGGTTGACATCAATGTGATCTTCAGGGACTTTTATGAGGAACTGTATCGGTCCGAGCCCCCAATGGAGGAGGGAGGGATGGGCCGCTTTCTGGACCAACTGAGGTTCCCGAAGGTGGAGGAGGGACTGGTGGTGGGATTAGGGGCCCCGATTGGGCTGGAGGGGGTGGCCAAAGGGATAGGGAGCATGCAGGCGGGGAAGGCACCGGAGCCAGACGGTTTCCCGGTCGAATTTTACAAAAAATATGTGGACCTGTTGGGCCCGCTGCTGGTTAGGACCTTCAATGAGGCAAGGGAGGGGGGGGCTTTGCCCCCAACGATGTCCCGGGCACTGATCTCCTTGATCCTGAAGCGGGACAAGGATCCCTGCAGTGTGAGTCTTACAGGCCGATTTTGTTGTTAAATGTAGATGCCAAGGTGCTGGCGAAGGTCTTAGCAACGAGAATTGAGGATTGTGTGCCGCAGGTCATCCACGAAGACCAGACGGGGTCCGTGAAGGGGAGGCAGTTGAACACGAATGTGCGGAGGCTCCTGAACGTTATTATGATGCCGGCGAGGGAGGGGGAGGCGGAGATAGTGGCGATGATGGACGCTGAGAAGGCCTTTGATAGGGTAGAGTGGGGGTACTTGTGGGAGGTTCTGAACAGGTTTGGGTTTGGGGAGGGGTTCGTCAGGTGGGTTCGGCTGTTATACGAGATTCCGATGGCGAGTGTGGCCATGAATAAGAGGAGGTCTGAGTACTTTCGGTTGCATCGAGGGACAAGGTAGGGGTGTCCCTTGTCCCCCCTGCTCTTTGCATTGGCGATTGAACCCCTGGCTATGGCACTGAGGGAGTTGAGGAACTGGAGGGGGCTGGTGCGGGGTGGAGAGGAGCATAGTGTTCGCTCTATGCGGACGACTTGCTGCTATATGTGGCGGACCCGGTGGGGGGGATGCCGGAGGTAATGAGGATCCTCAGGGAGTTCAGGGATTTCTCAGGGTACAAGTTCAACATGGGGAAGAGCGAGTTGTTCGTGGTTCACCCAGGGGACCAGGAGGGGGGATTGGTAAGCTCCCACTAAAAAGGGCGGAGAGGAGCTTCAGGTATTTGGGGGTCCAGGTGGCCAGGAGCTGGGGGGCCCTGCATAGACTTAATTTCACGAGGCTGGTGGAGCAAATAGAGGAGGGGTTTAAGAGGTGGGATGCGTTACCGCTGTCCCTGGCAGGTAGGGTGCAGTCAGTCAAGATGACGGTGCTCCCAAGGTTTTGTTCCTGTTTCAGTGCCTCCCCATTCTTTTCCGAAGGCCTTCTTTAGGCAGGTCAACAGGAGCATAACGGGGTTTGTGTGGGCGCGAGGGACTACGAGGGTGAGAAGTGTGTTCCTGGAGCGGAGTAGGGATGGGGGGGGCTGGCGCTGCCCAACCTCTGTGGGTACTACTGGGCCGCTAATGCAGCGATGGTGCGCAAGTGGGTGATGGAGGGGGAGGGGGTGGCATGGAAGAGGCTGGAGACGGCGTCTTGTGAGGGTACGAGTCTGGAGTCGCTGGCAACGGCGCCGCTGCCGCTCCCTACAATGAGGTGGTGGCGGCTACCCTCAAAATTTGGGGGCAATGGAGGCGGCACAGGGGGGAGGTGGGGGCCTCGGTGTGGACCCCGATACGGGGGAACCACCGGTTTGTCCCGGGGAGAATAGATGGAGGGTTTGTGGGGTGGCACAGGGCAGGGATAAGAAGGTTGGGGGACCTGTTTGTAGGTGGGAAGTTTGCGAGCCTGGGTGAGCTGGAGGAGAAGTACGGGCTCCCCCTGGGAAACACCTTTAGGTATCTACAGGTAAGGGTGATTGCCAGGCGGCAAGTGGTGGAATTCCCGTTGCTGCCGCCACGCATGGTACAGGACAGGGTGCTCTCGGGGGTGTGGGTTGGAGAGGGGAAGATTTCGGCAACATACCAGGTGATGCAGGAGGAGGATGAGGCCTCGGTGGAGGAGCTGAAAGGTAAGTGGGAGGAGGAGCTGGGGGAGGAGATCGAGGAGGGGACGTGGGCAGATGCCCTAGGGAGGGTGAACTCTTACTCTCCGTGTGCGAGGCTCAGCCTCATACAGTTTAAGGTGCTGCACAGGGTACACATGACCGGGACAAGGATGAGCCGTTTTTTTGGGGGTGAGGACAGGTGTGTTAGGTGCTCAGGGAGCCCAGCAAACCATACCCATATGTTCTGGGCATGCCCAGCGCTGGAGGAATTTTGGAAGGGCGTAGCGAGGACGGTGTCGAGGGTGGTAGGATCCAGGGTCAAACCGGGCTGGGGGCTCGCAATATTTGGGGTTGCAGAGGAGCCGGGAGTGCAGGAGGCGAAAGAGGCCGGTATTCTGGCCTTTGCGTCCCTGGTAGCCCGGTGGAGGATTCTTCTTCAGTGGAAGGATGCGAGGCCCCCAAGCGTGGAGGCCTGGACCAATGGCATGGCAGGGTTCATTAAATTGGTACGGGTGAAATTTGCTTTGAGGGGGTCGGTGCAAGGGTTTTTTAGGCAGTGGAAACCGTTCCTAGACTTCCTAGCAGAACGGTAGACAATGGGCAGTAGCAGCAGCAACCCGGGGGGGGGGGGGGGGTTCTATTTTATTTTTGTTTTGATATATTGGGGGATCTGAGGGGGTGTATATATTTGCTATGTTTGTTATGTGTTTCGACGGGTATTAATTTATTATTTATGTATAGGGGGAGGGGGGCATTGAGTTGTTTTGTTCTGTTTTGTATTTAATTCTATTGGGTTCCTTTTACATTTTGTTGTTGACATTTTGTGAAAACTTTAATTAAAATTATTTTTAAAAATAATAAGATATGGCTGATCTGATTGTAACCTAAACTCCAGATTCCCACGTATCCCCAATAACCTTTTACCCCTTGCTTATCAAGTATCTATCTAGGTTTGCCTTAAAAATATTCAAAAACATCCACGAGTCCGGTGGTGGTTGCGTCCCTTAAAATCTGGGGACAGTGGAGGCGGCATAGGGGGGAAATGAAGGCCTCAGTTTGGGCCCCGATATGGGGCAATCACCGTTTTGCACCGGGGAGAACGGGTGGGGGATTTGGGAGTTGGCACAGGGCAGGCATCATACAGTTTGGGGACCTCTTCCTGGATGGGAAGTTCGCGACTCTGGAGGAGCTGGTGGGGAAGTGGAACCTCCCCGCTGGGAACACTTTTAGGTATATGCAGGTCAGGGCATTTGTTAAGAGGCAGGTGGTGGAGTTTCCACGGCTGCCGCCAAGGGGGGTGCAGGACAGGGTGCTTTCGGGGACGTGGGTCGGTGAAGGAAAGATCTCGGCTATTTACCAGCTTATGCAGGAGGAGGAGGAGGCCTCAGTAGAGGAGCTCAAAGCGAAGTGGGAGGAAGAGCTAGGGGAAGAGATTGAAGATGGAACGTGGTCGGACGCTCTGGAGAGGGTGAATTCCTCCTCCTCTTGCGAACGGCTCAGCCTAATTCAGCTGAAGGTGCTGCATAGGGCTCACATGACAGGGGCAAGGATGAGCCGGTTCTTCGGAGGGGAAGACAGGTGCGGGAGGTGTTCGGGAGGCCCGGCGAACCACACCCATATGTTCTGGGCTTGTCCGGCATTGGAGAGGTTTTGGAAGGGGGTGGCGGGGACTTTGTCGGAAGTGGTCGGGTCTAGGGTCAAGCCGGGCTGGGGGCTCGCGATCTTTGGGGTAGCTTCGGAGCCGGGAGTGCAGGAGGCGAGAGAGGCCGGCATCCTGGCCTTTGCGTCTCTAGTAGCCCGGCGCAGGATTCTGCTACAGTGGAGAGATACGCGGCCCCCGAGTTCGGAGGCCTGGATCAACGACATGGCTGGGTTCATCAAGTTGGAGAGGATGAAGTTTGCCCTGAGGGGGTCGCTACAGGGGTTCTTTCGGCGGTGGCAGCCCTTTCTCGACTTCCTGGTGAAGGGGTAGAGCGTGGTCGGTCTCAGCAGCAACTTGGGGGGGGATGATTGGGGTTTGTTTTTGCGGCGGTGGATTTGCTATGTTATTTTCTTCTTTCTTGTATTGCTGTTGGTTTTTTGGTATTATTTATTTTGGGGGGGTGAGTTCTTTTCTTGTGTTGGTGTGGAAACACGCCTTGTTTGTTTTAAATTGTGGGGAGAAAATTTGTTATTGAAAAACTTGAATAAAAATTATTTTAAAAAAAATATTCAAAAACTCTGCTTTTACTGCTTTTTGAGGAAACGAGTTCCAAAAACTCATCCTTTGAGAGAAAAGAATTCTCCTCATCTCTGTCTTAAATGCGTGACCCCTTGTTTTTAAACAGTGACCCCTGTTCTAGATTCCCCCACAAGAGGAATCCTCCTCTCGATCCCTCAAGATCTTATATTTTTCAATCAAGTTGCCTCTTACTCTTCTAAACTCCGGTGGATACAAGCCTCGCCTGCCTAACCTTTCCTCATAAGACAATCCGTCCATCCCTGGTATTCATCTAGTAAGCCTTCTCTGAACTGTTTCTAACGCATTTACATCCTTTCTTATTGTGATGCATCTTGAGTTCAATGCAATAAAGATGTAATGTTGAGGTTACAATCAGATTAGCCATTATTTTACTGGATAGCGGAGCAGGCCCGATGGGCTGAGTGGCCACTCCTATTCCTAATTCGTATGTTCATATATATATAGTCCAACTGTCTCCAATGTCCAGTGAGCCAGACAAACCTTCTTCCCATCTCTAATATTTTTATAACTAATAATTAAAGTATCCAATGAAATACGAAAATCCCACACTTTTGTTTTAAAGCACAAATGTTTTTTCGCCTGGATTGTTTGCAGCAGAGTCCAAAAAATTAATCTTAATTTCCTGGAGACTTGAGAACAATCCTGGAGGGTTGGCAATCCGAGGGTGTCCTGAGTGCAATGGTCTGCTTTCATTGGTATCTGATCCTCATGGTTTGTGATCCAAATCTATTCCATCCATTTAAGTTCATGCCATTCCAGTGTGAGATCACTGCACATTGGCTCTGTGTTCCACAGAAGCTTGCACATTAGCTGTGCCAGTGTGAACATGCCAGTTTGTACCCCTATTAGGAAATGATTTTTAATGGAATTAGTTCTATTCTGCTATGCTTTGAGGGAAAGCAGAAAGGACATTTCTCTTAAAAAGGCAATGTTGTGTTTTTAGGAATGTATATTTGGATTTTCTAAAATTAACACAGATGTTAAGAAAATACTACTGGTGATCCATGACCATTGTAGCATTTGTAGCAATAGGGACTGATGAACTCTTTATAATCACTGAAAATCAGTTGAGTACCACAATCCTGTACCAGAGGGCTTAATTTTCTTGACACCATGGTTACAAATTTATTGGCAGGGTGGTCAGGAAAATAGGGGCCAGCTGTGTCAGGAAAGTTCCATATTCTCATGTCTGGAAAGTTTTGTGGGGTCTGCAACTCTTCAGCCAGCACAGTCCTCACAGCCAAGACCAAAATGATGTAGGATGAGTAAGTGACTACATTTCCATTATAGTTGTCATTTATAGTGATAATTTCACATCTCTTAACAGTGTACAATGATGCAATAATGTCACCTTTTTTAGAAATTCATTACATTACAATCCATTGACAGGACTTCTTTCAAATTCAATCGTTATCTAGCAATCTGTAGGTTTATAACGTTGCCCAAGGGTCCAGTTTGCCCACTCCGGGGACATTTTTCCCCTTAATCCTGCTCACTTACTTGATGCACACCCTACAAATTGTGTATAATTTCATAGAAACATCGGCCTGAATTTCATGCATGGCATGCGCGCAAAGCCGGCGGGTGTGGAAGTGGATGTAGAGTCCGTTCCTAGACATGTTCACGTTCTTAACACAATTTCACGCTGGGTGGCAAATTAAGGCTCGCCCAACATGAAACGCGATTTCCGGTTGGCCTTACTGAAAATGAGTCAGGTGTCTGGTCCAGTGGTATCCCTCAAGACTTTGGTAACTTAACCTAAACTTCCAGTGGAAAAACAAATATGTCCTACTACATGGAAATTAATTTAGTGTTAATACTATGACTTTTCGTGTATGAACAGATCCTGACTAAAACCTTCACTGACTCGATGTATTTGTGTATGGTAGCTCTTTAATATGCCTTGATAATTTACAGGCCCTGTTCCATCTGCTCTATCTGCCACTGACCCAATCAAACTTTGTGGCAGCAGTGAAGAAGCTAAGGGTTGGGGTGGGGGTTCGCTTCACTATTTACATGAAAAAGAAAAAAGAATGAATAAGCATTTCTCCCGCAGCTTTCATGACTTCAGAATGTCCCAGAGTGCCTCTTTGTTTTTTGAAGTGTAGTCACTGCTATAATGGGCTGGTTTAGCACACTGGGATAAATCGCTGGTGGTCTAATTAGTAAGTTTGCGGATGACACGAAGATTGGCAGAGTTGCTGATAGTGCCGAGGATTGTCAGAGGATACCACAGGATATAGATAGATTGGAGACTTGGGCACAGAAATGGCAGATGGCGTTTAATCCAGACAAATGCGAGGTAATACATTTTGGAGGATTATACTGTAAATGGCAGAACCCTTAAGAACATTAACATACATAGGGATCTGGGCATGCAGGTCCACAGTTCCCTAAAAGTGGCAACACGGGGCAAGATGATTAAGAAGGCATATGGCGTGCTTGCCTTCATCAGCTGGGGCACTGAGTACAGGAGTTGGGAAATCATGTTGCAGCTATATAAAACTTTGGTTAGACCGCATTTGGAGTATTAGACCATAAGACCATAAGACATAGGAGCAGAATTAGTCCACTCGGCCCATCGAGTCTGCTCCCCTATTCAATCATGGCTGATATTTTCTCATCCCCATTCTCCTGCCTTCTCCCCATAACCCCTGATCCCCTTATTAATCAAGAACCTATCTATCTCGGTCTTAAAGACGCTCAGTGATTTGGCCTCCACAGCGGCAAGAGTTCCACAGATTCACCACCCTCTGGCTGAAGAAATTCCTCCTCATCTCGGTTTTAAAGGATCGTCCCTTTAGTCTGAGATGGTGTCCTCTGGTTCTAGTTTCTCCTACAAGTGGAAACATCCTCTCCACGTCCACTCTATCCAGGCCTCGCAATATCCTGTAAGTTTCAATAAGATTCCCCCTCATCCTTCTAAACCCCAATGAGTACAGACCCAGAGTCCTCAACCGTTCCTCATAAGACAAGTTCTTCATTCCAAGGATCATTCTTGTGAACCTCCTCTGGATCCTTTCCAAGGCCAGCACATCCTTCCTTAGAGAAGGGGCCCAAAACTGCTCACAATACTCCAAATGAGGTCTGACCAGAGCCTTATACAGCCTCAGAAGTACATCCCTGGTCCAGTATTCTAGCCCTTTTGACATGAGGGGCAGCACGGTAGCATTGTGGATAGCACAATCGCTTCACAGCTCCAGGGTCCCAGGTTCGATTCCGGCTTGGGTCACTGTCTGTGCGGAGTCTGCACATCCTCCCCGTGTGTGCGTGAGTTTCCTCTGGGTGCTCCGGTTTCCTCCCACAGTCCAAAGATGTGCAGGTTAGGTGGATTGGCCATGATAAATTGCCCTTAGTGTCCAAAATTGCCCTTAGTGTTGGGTGGGGTTACTGGGTTATGGGGATAGGGTGGAGGTATTAACCTTGGGTAGGGTGCTCTTTCCAGGAGCCGGTGCAAACTCGATGGGCCGAATGGCCTCCTTCTGCACTGTAAATTCTATGTAAATTCTATGAATGCTAACATTGCATTTGCCTTCATAACTGCCGACTGAACCTGCACGTTAACCTTAAGGGAATCGTTAACAAGGACTCCCAAGTCCCTTTCTGCTTCTGATTTCCTAAGCATTTCCCCATTTAGAAAATAGTCAATGCCTAAATTCCTCCTTCCAAAGTGCATAACCTCACACTTTTCCACATTGTATTTCATTTGCCATTTCATTGCCCTAGCTTGTCCAAATCCTTCTGCAGCTCTCTTGCTTCCTCAATACGACCGGTCTCTCTACAAATCTTTGCATCATTTGCAAACATTTCAACAGTGCCTTCAGTTCCTTCTTCCAGATCATTAATGTATATTGTGAAAAGTTGTGGTCCCAGCACAGACCCCTGAGGCACACCACTAGTCACCGGCTGCCATCCTGAAAAAGACCCCTTTATCCCCACTCTCTGCCTTTTGCCAGTCAGCCAATCCTCTATCCATGCCAGGATCTTACCCTTAACACCATGGGCTTTTAACTTATTTAACAGACTCCTATGCGGAATTTCTGTTGGGCCTCCCCAATAACCGCCAAAAATTCCTGCCATTTCTGTTCCACTGTCCTCCCTGCTAGGCTCCTTTTCCAATCTACTCTGGCCAGCTCCTCCCTCAGGTCTTTGTATTTACCCTTATTTAATTGTAATACCATTACAGCTTCTCCCTCTCAAACTGCAGGGTATATTCTATCATATTGTGGTCACTGCTCCCTAAGGGTTCCTTCACCTTAAATTCCCTAATAAAGTCTGCCTCATTACACATCACCAAATCCAGAATTGCCTGTTCCCTAGTCGGCTCTGTCACATGCTGCTCCAAAAAACCATCTCTTAGACATTCCACAAATTCCTTTTCTTGGGATCCACTACCAACCTGATTTTCCCAGTCCACCTGCAGTTAGTCCATTGCATGCAGTTAGGTCAACATATTATCAGAAGGACATGGAAGGTTTGGACAGAATGCAAAGAAGTTCACTAGGATGTTGCCTGGTCTCAAGGGTGTTGGCTATGAGGAGAGGTTGAATAAACAAGGATTGTTTTCATTGGAAAGACGGAGGCTGAGGTTGATAGAGGTCTACAAAATAGACAGAGTGGATAGTCAGAGGCTTTTTCCAAGGGTGGAAGTGTCACTTACAAGGGGGCACAGATTCAAGGTGAGAGGGGGAAAGTTTAAGGGAGATGTGCGGGGTAAGTTTTTCACACAGTGAGTGGTGGGTGCCTGATAAGCGCTGCCAGAGTATGTGATGGAAGCAGGCAGATTAGCAACATTTAAAAGGCATCTGGATGGGTACATGAATAGGGAGGAAATAGAGGGATACGGACTGACTAAGGGCAAAAGGTTTTTTTTTAGTTAGGGCATCATGATCAGCACAGGCTTGGAGGGCCTGTTCCCGTGCTGTATTTTTCTTTGTTCTCTGCTCTCTTAACCTCACATTTATCCACATCTTTTGACACTAAGGGGCAATTTAGCATGGTGAATCCACCTAACCTGCAAATCTTTAGACTGTGGGAGGAAACCAGGGCATCCGGGGGAAACCCATGTAGACACGGGGAGTATGTACAGACACTGCTCAGTCACCCAAGGCTGGAATCGAACCTGGGTCCCTGACACTGTGAGGCAGCAGTGCTGACCACTAGCCACCCATTTTGGAGCTATTGGAGTGATATGATGTGCTCTAGTAGCAATTTTCATGTTTTCTTTTGTAATATTAGCCCCTTTAACTGGCAATTCAGTTTGTTCACAGGTGCCACTTGCCTGACGATTAGAAGAATCCTTAGCAGCTTGCCAGACAGTAAGATCATTATGACAGAGCACGGAGTGGAATGCGCTTTTCAGGAATGAATCACCATGTTCACTCTCACCATAGCAACAAGAAACTAAACTCAGCTTTTATCTTTCTTTGTTTATCCAGCCATGTATTGATTTTATAATCTCTTTTTGTGTATCTGTGTACTCTGTTTCCATTTATCTTTTTGCTGATTGATCAAATTTGCGAGAAAATCTTATTTTCAGATAAACAGGTAAAAAACAATCGAGGCTAATTGCTTAATTTTTAATTTTTTTAAACACTGTTTACTATTATTTACTGTTAACTTTATTTCCCGCCAACACGACTAATCATTAGTGCTATTAATTGTTATTTGCTGCAAAAAGTCCTCATTAATCAAACTGCCCCAACATTAAACAATACCATTGTTCCAAATGCCAAACTAAATTCCAATCTTTCAGCCGATTGCATGTCTCGAGCTATGCTATATACCTGTTCACTGTTAGCATGGTACAACAGCATTAAAGTGGGGGGGGGGGGGGGGGGGGGACTACAGTACAAGTAAATGCAGCAAACGTGCTTCACAGTCGTTTTGAGAGAAGAGGGATCAAATTACACATCTTCCACCTAACGCTCAGCCCTGACTGCTGTGTCTTTTTATTTTTTTCTGTGCTTCAAAACAAATAAAACTGAAGAATTCATGTGGTTAAGGAAATATTTGTCCGAACATCAGCCCCTGTTTGGTAGGTAGAATGGTGTATTACCATATATAGTGAAATTAATTGTTTCTCTCCAAGAGCCAAAGTAAACCTCTCCAAAAACCATTAGGTTTTGTCTAACTCTCCCTGGTAACTGGACTCAAAACCGGCCTGCAACCCTGTTTACAGAAATGCACCAATGTGAACACAGCATATCAGGAATCTTACCAAAGAGGGTGATGAGGCTACATTTCACTTTTAAAGGGACCTCAACATGTTGTAAAGACATCTGTCCTGTCTCTAATCAATGGGTGCTCTCACTCAAGACAAACAAGGCCAGTGAATAGCGGGAGAGGCAGAAAATGAGAACCACATCAGGTGCTGAACAGTTTGCCCGCACCCATAGACGAGATCGGAATCTCACCGTAGCGTGGTGAGAAACCAATTATCACCACTTAAGCCCCATTTCCATACAATTCACAGAAGACACTCCTTATCCTACAGCCTCCCGTCATTCATCGGTCTCCCCAACAAGTGGTCACGCTGGCACCGTTTAGTACTCCTTTTTAAAAATGTGAATCTGGTGGAAGGGATTCTATGGGGTGCCAAGGAGGTGAGTAGCCATCTTTGCTCACAGGCAAAGAGCCCGGGGGCTAGCCACCCCAGTGTCCGGCAGGGGGCGGGGGCGGGAACCTCCGCAGGGGTGGGCCACCATGGGAGGGTTGGGGGAGCGCTCGGGGGGCAACCATTCACGGAGCCACCATGCCAACTCCTGGATCGTGTTTACCCACCCCAGGGACAACTCTTGTCTCTGCCCGTCTGCCCCAATGACGACCCATAACCCCCGCTGACTGCCGAGCCTCTGGGCGTATGTCTGAAGGCTATTGCTAATAGGGAATTGGCAATCATGGTTAAGTGAGCACTTCATGCAACCCAAGTGGATTCCCGTGGGTGGGCCATGTAGCATGTGGGAGTCATTGCCTGGCATCCTAATCAGTCCGTGATGCCTGACCATTGCAGAAGGCAACACAACACATGCAGCAGCCAACACCCGAACATCCAGGGGATGAGACATAGCTCCATGGACATGTCCATGGCCGGAGGGTGGGTGAGTGCCACGGGTGTGGTCCATCACTCGGTCCAGGTGACGTTACAAACGGGTGTCTGGAGTACAGGATCTGGGGTCTGATGAGGGGGCCCGCAGCGGCCGGGAGTGTGTGGGTAGGGCGTTCCGGGTGTGGGGGTGAGAGGGGTCAATGCAGGATTGGAGGGTCCTGGGGTGGGAGCCACCGCTGTTTGCCAGTCTAACATCCTCTCCCAATTTCTTACAGATATTGAACGCTATGGCAGGGATTTTGGACACAGAATTTTCCCTTGTGGTCCTGCTGCTAGGCCGAGTGGCCAGATGTCGGAGTCGGCGGCAGCAGCATCTGCAGATGCTCGAGTCAGCGGCCCATGTGCCGGACCCCGCACCAACCCCTAAGAACCAGACCGCCCATCAGGCCAGAGAGGGACCCAAAGGGGAATTCCCGTGACGGCCCCGGGTGTACAGGCGTCACTGGTTATTGAAAGAGATGACGGACAGCGTGTACCACAGAAGACTCCGTCTCAACAAGGAGACGATGCGACACCTGTGCCACATCCTCACTGAATTGGCACCACATGGAGGAGGAGGACACCCACTCCCGCAGCTCTGAAGTTTTACAGCTCAGGATCATTCCAGGGGTGAAGCGGGGACCTGTGTGATATCTCACAGCCCATAGCCCCCAGACCTGGGTGTGCTTGAGTCGCAAAAAGTTGGTTTACAGGTGATTAAGAAGGCAAATGGAATGTTGTCCTTCATTGCTAGAGGGATAGAGTTTAAGACTAGGGAGGTTATGCTGCAATTGTGTAAGGTGTTAGTGAGGCCACACCTGGAGTATTGTGTTCAGTTTTTGGTCTCCTTACCTGAGAAAGGATGTACTGGCGCTGAATGAAAATGAAATGAAAATGAAATGAAAATCGCTTATTGTCACGAGTAGGCTTCAATGAAGTTACTGTGAAAAGCCCCTAGTCGCCACATTCCGGCGCCTGTCCGGGGAGGCTGGTACGGGAATCGAACCATGCTGCTGGCCTGCTTGGTCTGCTTTAAAAGCCAGCGATTTAGCCGAGTGGACTAAACCAAACCAGAGGAGATTCACTAGGTTAATCCCAGATCTGAAGGGGTTGGATTATGAGGAGAGGTTGAGTAGACTGGGACTGTACTCATTGAAATTTAGAAGGATGCGGGGGGGATCTTTTAGAAACATATAAAATTATGAAGGGAATAGATAGGATAGATGCGTGCAGGTTGTTTCCACTGACGGAGAAAGCAGAACTAGGAGGCATAGCCTCAAAATAAGGGGAAGTGGATTTAGGACTGAGTTTAGGAGGAACTTCTTCACCTAAAGGGTTGTGAATCTATGGAATTCCTTGCCCAGTGAAGCAGTTGAGGCTCCTTCATTAAATGTTTTTATGATAAAGATAGATAGTTTTTTGAAGAATAAATGAATTAAGGGTTATGGTGTTCGGGCCGGAAAGTGGAGCTGAGTCCACAAAAGATCAGCCATCATCTCATTGAATGGCGGAGCAGGCTCGAGGGGCCAGATGGCCTACTCCTTGTTATTATGTTCTTATGAACTCCGACAGTGATGTGCTGTACTGAGATGATTAACCTCCAACGACCACAACCATCTTCCTTTGTGCCAGGTATGACTCCAATCAGAAGAGTATGTGGTAAAATGGCCATTGGCCTGTGTCTTAGGCCCGATAAAGAATTGGACATTTTAAATTAAAGCCACAGTCTGAATCAGAGACAGGTCTGATGGGAAGTCAAACAGCCAAACTCAATTACACTGGACTGAGAAACACAGCCAGGGCAAATCTGGGCCTGTCCTGGGGATTGCCCAGATGAAGCTAGACTTTCTGGCATGAATATTTCCCGCCATTACCTTATATAGGATAAGGTTACATGTCAACTGTGCACCTAAGGATGGAACCCTGGGGAGGTGGCAGGGGTTGGGAGCGGGGGGGGGGGGGGGGGGGGGGGGGGAGTTCCTGGTGTCCTTCCGAGTTGCAATCAGTGACTCCATTGGGTGTTGGGACCCCCACCCAATTACCCCATTGGCTGAGGGCCAGAGAAACTTCTGAAAGGGTGCGAAGAAGGGGATAAGAGTTGACATGTAGAGACCCTCCCCAGCGAAGACTCGACGCAGAGGCAATGGAGAAGACTCAATGGCGGGCCAGAGAATGGATGGAAGAGGCGTGTGAGGCCCACCTTCGCAGACGACGGCCTTGAGACGACTGAGGATTGGACCTACAGCTCAATCTAGTTTTTCAGCACAGTTAATATTAGAATCTTGGACAAACTACATTTGTGATATTTTAGGAGAATAACTGTTTTATTGTCTTTGTGAATACATTTGGGTTGAACTGTGACCCTGTGTTTGCCCTTTGTTCATCTCGCAAATAAAGGCATCTGGGTATAATGTTTTAATAATAAACTGGTTGAAGTGTCTGATAATTTACAGACAATAAGTGTCCTCGATTGCCACTGACCCCAGTTTCTCTAGGACTCCTTGATGCCATACTCGGTCAAGTGCTGCCTTCATGTCAAGGACAACCACTCTCACCTCACCTCTGGAATTCAACTTTTGTCCATGTTTGATCCCAGGCTGTAATGAGATCAGAAGCTGAGTGAACCTGGCAGAACCCAAACTGAGCATCAGTGAGCAGGTTATTGTTCAGCAAGTATCGCTCGATAGTGCTATTTATGACCCCTTCCATCACTTTACTGATGATCAAGTGTAGATTGAAGGGGCAGTATTTGCTAGGATGGATTTGTTCTGCTTTTTGTGCAGGACATCCCTGGTCAATTTTCCACACTGCCGCATAGATTCCAGTGTTGTTGCTATAATGGAACAGCTTGGCTATGGGCGTGGCAGGTTCTGGAACACAAGTCTTCAGTACTATTGCCAGAATATTGTCATAGCCTTTGCAGCATCCAATGTCTTCAGCCGTTTCTTGATTTCACGTGGAATGAATCGCATTAGCTGAAGACTGACATCACTGATACTGGGGACCTCCAGAGAAGCTCGAGATGGATCATCCACTTGTCACCTCTGGCTGAAGATTGTTCAGCCTTATCTTTTGCACTGATGTGCTGGGCTCCCCCATCACTGGGAATGGGGATATTTGTGGAGCCTCCTCCTCCAATGAAATGCCCACCACCATTAGATCTGATCCGTTGGTTGTGGAATCACTTAGCCCTGTCTATTACTTGCTGATTGTGCTGTTTGATATGCAAGTAGTCAGGTTTTATAGCTTCACCAGGTTGATACCTCTCTTTTAGGGATACTTGGCATGTCCTACCGCACTTGCAGGTAAACCAGTGTTGATCCCCTGGCTTGATGGTAATGGTAGAGTGGAGTGGGGGATATACCAGACCATGAGGTTACAGATTGTGGATGAGTCCAATTCTGCCGCTGCTGATGGCCCACAGCGCCTCATGGATGTCCAGTATTGTTGGAACATCAGAACATAGGAATTAGGAACAGAAGTAGGTAATTCAGCCCCTTGAGCCTGCTACCATTCAAACAGATCATGGTTGATCTCTTCCTGCACTCAAATCCACCTCCCTGCTTGTTCCCTATGTCCCTTTCACCCTTTTTTAAAAATCAGAAATATATCTATCTCTTTCTTGAAACCATTTAATGACTCAGATTCCACCGCACTATGGGGCAGCGAGTTCACCTCAAATTCATCACCCTCTGAGAGAAGTAGTTCTTCCTCATCTCAGTTCTAAATATACCACCGCTCAACCTATACTAGTGACCTATTGTTCTAGATTACCCCACAATGGTCTATGTTTACTTTATCAATCCCTTTTAGTATTTGATATATTTTATATATAAATTTTATATTTTGTATTTTATAGCAATAGAGTTGCTAGCTCTGTATGAAGTCTATCTTATTTAGCACAATGGTAATGCCATATAACTCAATGGATGCATAATATAAAAGCTCACGATGTAGGGTGTAACATTTTGGCATGCTTTAGAAGATTTTCTAGCTGGCAGGAAACAGAGAGTTGGCATCAATGGGTCTTTTTTCAGGCTGGCAGGCTGTGACGAGTGGTGTGCCACAGAAATCAGTGCTAGTGTCTCAACTGTTTACAATGTTTATAAATAACTTGATGAAGGTATGGTTGTTAAATTTGCTGATGACACAAAGCAAAGATATGTAGGAAAGTGAACTGTAAAGAAGACATAAGGAGGCTACAAAGTGACACAGATATGTTAGTGAGTGGCAACAAATCTGGCAAATAGAGCATAATATGAGCAAATGTGAAATTGTCCATTTTGACAGGAAGTATAAAAAAGCTTATTAACTAAATGGTGGGATAGTGCAGAGCTCTGAGGTGCCGAGGGAACTGGGGCAGAATTCTCCGACCCCCCCGGGGGGGTCGGAGAATCGCCCGGGGCCGGCGTCAATCCCGCCCCCACTGTGTCCCGAATCCTTCGCCACCCGAGATTCGGCGGGGGCGGGAATCGCACCGCGCCGGTTGGCGGGCCCCCCATGGCGATTCTCCGGCCCGCGATGGGCCGATGTCCCACCGCTGACAGGCCTTTCCCGCCGGCGTGGTTTAAACCACCTCTGGTACCGGCGGTATTGGCGGCGTGGGCGGGCTCTGGGGTCCTGCGGGAGGGGGAGGGGTGGCGCGGGGCAATCTGACGTGCCCCCATGGTGGCCTGGCCCGCGATCGGGGCCCACCGATTGCCAGGCGGGCCTGTGCCGTGGGAGCACTCTTTTTCTTCCGCCCCCGCCATGGAGACCCCCTCCCCTGCGCATGTATGATGTCAGCAGCCGCTGGCGCTCCGGCGCATGCGCGTACTGCCGCCAGCCGGCGAAGGCCTTTCGGCCCCAGCTGGTGGGGCGCCAAAGGCCATTCATGCCGGCCACGGAGCGGGAACCACTTCGGCGTGGGCCTAGCCCCTAAAGGTGCGGAGAATTCCGCACCTTTGAGGCGGCCCAACGCCGGAGTGGTTCACGCCACTCCGACACGCCGGGACCCCCCGCCCCGCCGGGTAGGGGAGAATCCCCGCCCTGGTGTCCAAGTACATGAATCACGAAAGGCCAGTACACAGGTGCAGCAAGTAATTAGAAAGAATTTCTTGACTGCTATTGTTTATTGCAAGGGCATTTATTACACAAGTAAGGAGGTTATGTTTCAGTTGTACAGGACATTGGTGAGATCACGGGTGGGATTTTCCGGTCCTGCCTGCCCCGGGACAGGAAATTCACACCCAAGATCAAAAGACCCTTAGCTTGCCCATCGAATTCTCCGTCCCGCCCACAACGATTCCCATGACCAGATGATTTTGTCCCACATCTGGACTATTGTGTACAGTACTGATCGCCTTATCTAAGAAAATATATAAATGCATTAGATACAGTTCAGAGAAGGTTTACTAGACTACTACCAAGAATGAGCAGGTTGTCTTCTAAGGAAAGGTTGAAGAGAGGTTTGTATCCTGTAGAGCCCAGAAGAGTAAGAGGTGACTTGATCAAAATGTTTTAGATCCTTAGGGGTTTTGGCAGGGTGGATGTGGAGCTGGTGTTTCCTCTTGTTATGTAATCTAGAACTATATACAATTGAATGGCTTTTTTTACGACAATCGACAATGGTTTCATGGTTATCATTAGACTTTTCATTACAGATTTTTTATTGAATTCAAATTCCACCATCTGCCATGGTGGAATTTGAAGCCAAGTCCCCAGAGAATAATCCTAGGTCTCTGGATTACTGGTCTAGTGGCATTACCACTACGCCATGACCTCCCCCGATAATGAACTACTCAGCTCTCACAGCGGAGTGTGTTTACGCGATCTAGGATGCAAGAAAGAAAGAACCTTATTGTATTTACACAGTACTTTATGGTTACTGCTAATTATAGACTGGATTAGATTTTAAGAGCAAAGTTTAAGAACAAAATTAACTTTTTTAACTGGTCCATTCACCAAATACCATGTATGTACTCAGTTTCTCAGCTGCACTCGTTCTGCAACTCTGGAAATATGTGTGATGTGCAAATATTTGTGGTGACCCGGTGTTATGGATTACTACTGGGGAAATAGTGGTGTACTGATAATGTCATTATATAGTAACACAGAGGACATGTGTCCAAATCCCCCCATGGATACTGGTGGGGCAGAATTCTCCGCTCCCGCGATGAATTGGGAAGGCTGTCGTGAACTCGGCCTTGGAGACGCCGGCCCGACGATCGGTAGGCACCGATCACGGGCCAGCCCCTCCCAAGCACAGCAGTGGTGCTCACTCCCCTCTCCACCCCCCACAAGCCTCAAACGAGCATCTGGCGCCATGTTCATGCCGGCAGCGACCAGGTGTGGATGCCGCCGTTGTGAATCGGTCGGGAACGGCAAGCAGCTCGGCCCATGTTGGCCGGAGAATCGGCGGACGCCGTGAAAAACGGCGTGCGGCGATTCGGCGAGCGGGGGGGTGGGAGAATCGCGGGGGGGGGGCCAGGGCGGCGTGTCGTGAGTCGCCCAGCCCTCCTGCGATTCTCCCACCCGGCGTGGGGAGCGGAGAATCGCGGGCGGAATTCTCCGCTCCCGGGAAAAATCAGGAAGGCTGTCGTGAACTCAGCCGAGTTTCACGACGGCCTCGGAGGCCGCTCCTCTCACCGTATTCACCCCCACCCGGGGGGCTTGGAGCAGCGCTCCGTTATTCTCGGCCGCCGGGCCTTGACGCTTGCATCCAGGTGGCGCGCCGAGAATGACGCGACGGCAGCACCTATGTGACGTCAGCCGCACATGCGCAGGTTGGCCAGCTCCAACCCGCGCATGCGCGGCTGATGTCACGACGGCTGACGGCTCAAACCCGCGCATGCGCGGTGGCCGTCTTCCCCTCCGCTGCCCCGCAAGACATGGCGGCTTGATCTTGTGGGGCGGCGGAGTGAAAAGAGTGCGTCGCTTTGAGACGCCGGCCCGACGATCGGTGGGCACCGATCGCGGGTCAGTCCCCTCCCGAGCACGGCCGTGGTGCTTACTCCCCTCTCCGCCCCCCACAGCTTCAAACGGGCCTTTGGCGCCCATGTTCACGACGGCAGAGACCAGGTGTGGTTGCCGCCGTCGTGAAACGGTCGCAAACGGCAGGCCGCTCGGACCATCCGGGTCGGAGAATCGGCAGTCGCCGTGAAAAAGGGCGAGCGGCAATTCTTCCAAGCGGGGGGTAGGAGAATCGCGGGTGGCGCCAGGGTGGCGTGAAATGAGTCACCCGGCCCTCCCGCGATTCTCCCACCCGGCGTGGGGAGTGGAGAATCGCGCCCCGCGCCCGTGGAATTTAAATTCAATTTAAGCTAGTCTTACTGATGATCACAAAAATAAATCTGATATTGCCCTTTAGAGAAGGAAAGCTGCCACCCTTATATGTGACTGCAGATCCACAGTAATCTTACTGTGCATCTTTTTAAAAAAAAAAAATTTTTATTAAGATTTTTACAAAATATAAACATCACAACAATATTAACAGAACAACCGCGGTAAAAACCAAAGAACAACACCCACCCAACTTCAAAAGCAACTGCAAACAAAAGAAAAAACAAAAAAACACCCAAACAACAAAAGGGAAAGAGATAACACCTGCCACATCCCACAAACCCATGTACACAGTTCTCCCTCCCACCGAACCAACCCCCCCCCCCCCTCACCCCGGGTTGCTGCTGCTGCCGGCCTATTCCACTACCGTTCTGCCAGGAAGTCCAGGAAAGGCTGCCACCGCCTAAAGAACCCCTGTACTGATCCCCTCAGGGCAAATTTCACCTTCTCCAATTTAATGAACCCCACCATATCAGTGATCCAGGCCTCCACGCTTGGGGGCCTCGCATCCTTCTATTGGAGCAAGATCCTCCGCCGGGCTACTAGGGACGCAAAGGCCAGAACACCGGCCTCTTTCGCCTCCTGCACTCCCGGCTCCACTGCAACCCCAAAAATTGCGAGTCCCCAGCCTGGCTTGACCCTGGATCCCACCACCCTCGACACCGTCCTTGCTACCCCCTTCCAAAACTCCCCCAGCGCTGGGCACGCCCAAAACATACGGGCGTGGTTCACTGGGCTCCCCGAGCACCTAGCACACCTGTCTTCACCCCCGAAAAACCTACTCATCCTCGTCCCAGTCATGTGGGCCCTATGCAGCACCTTGAACTGTATGAAGCTAAGCCTCGCACAGGAAGAGGAGGAATTCACTCTCTCCAGGGCATCCGCCCACGTCCCCTCCTCAATCTCCTCACCCAGCCCCTCTTCCCATTTACCCTTCAGTTCCTCCACCGAGGCCTCGTCTACCTCCTGCATTACCCGGTATGTGTCCGAAATCCTCCTTCCTCCAACCCACACCCCCGAGAGCACCCTGTCCCGCACCCCACGTGGGGGCAGCAAGGGGAAACCCTCCACCTGCCGCCTGGCAAACGCCCTCACCTGCATGTACCTAAACATGTTCCCCGGGGGGAGCCCAAACTTCCCCTCTAACTCCCCAAAGCTCGCGAACCTCCCCACCATAAACAGGTCCCTCAACCTCCTAACCCCTGCCCTGTGCCAGCCCAGAAATCTGCCATCAATGCTCCCTGGGACAAACCGATGGTTCCCCGTATCGGGGCCTCCATCGAGCCCCCCACTTCTCCCCTATGCCGTCTCCATTGCCCCCAAATTTTGAGGGTAGCCGCCACCACCGGGCTCGTAGTATACCTCGTTGGAGGGAGCGGCAACGGCGCCGTTACCAGCGCCTCCAGGCTCGTGCCCACACAGGACGCCACCTCCATCCTCTTCCATGCTGCCCCTTCCCCGTCCATTTCCCACTTACGCACCATCGCTGCGTTGGCAGCCCAATAGTACCCACAGAGGTTGGACAACGCCAGCCCCCCCCTATTCCTGCCCCGTTCCAGGAACACTTTGCTCACCCTCGGAGTCCCATGTGCCCACACAAACCCCGTAATACTCCTGTTGACCCTCCTAAAAAAGGCCTTCGGGATAAGGATGGGGAGGCACTGGAACAGGAACAAAAACCTCGGGAGCACCGTCATCTTAACGGACTGCACCCTCCCCGCCAGTGACAGCAGTAACATATCCCACCTTTTGAACTCCTCCTCCATCTGCTCCACCAACCTTGTGAGGTTGAGCTTGTGCAGGGCCCCCCAGCTCCCAGCCACCTGGACTCCTAGGTACCTGAAGCTCTTCTCTGCCTACTTCAGTGGGAGCCTACCAATCCCCTCCTCCTGATTCCCCGGGTGCACCACGAACAACTCGCTCTTGCCCAGGTTCAGCTTATACCCAGAGAAGCCCCCAAATTCACTAAGAATCCTCATCACCTCCGGCATCCCCCCCACCGGGTCCGCCACATACAGCAACAGGTCGTCCGCATAAAGTAACACTCGATGCTCCTCCCCACCCCGCACCAGGCCCCTCCAGTTCCCTGACTCCCTCAACGCCATGGCCAGGGGCTCAATTGCCAACGCAAAGAGCAAGGGGGACAGGGGACACCCCTGTCTCGTCCCCCGGTACAGCCGAAAGTACTCCGACCTCCTCCTATTCATGGCTACACTCGCCATCGGGGCCTCATAGAGCAACCTCACCCAACGGACAAACCCCTCCCCAAACCCAAACCTCTCCAACACCTCCCACAGATACTCCCACTCAACCCTATCATAGCCTTCTCCGCATCTAATGCCACCACTATCTCCACCTCCCCTTCCACAGCCGGCATCATAATAACGTTGAGGAGCCTTCGTACGTTTGTATTCAACTTCTTCACAAACCCCGTCTGGCCCTCATGAATGACCCCCGGCACACAATCCTCTATTCTTGTGGCTAGGATCTTTGCCAGCAGCTTGCCGTCTAAATTTAGCAGCGAGATCGGCCTATATGACCCACACTGCAGAGGGTCCTTGTCCCGCTTCAGGATCAAGGAAATCAGCGCCCGTGACATAGTAGGGGGCAAAGCCCCCCCCTCCCTCGCCTCGTTAAAGGTCTGGACCAACAGGGGGCCCAACAGGTCCACATACCTTTTATAGAATTCCGCCGGAAACCCATCCGGCCCCGGCGCCTTCCCCGCATCCTGCTTTCGGAGCTGGTGTGCCAGCATCCTGCTCGCCTTCTCCCCATATTCATACACCGCCCCCTGTGCTTTCCTCCACTGAGCTTCCACCTTTCTGGTAGTCAATAGGTCGAACCTGGCCTGAAGGCTACGCCTCTCCCCCAGCAATCCCTCCTCTGGAGCCTCCGCATATCTCCTATCCACCCTCACCATCTCCCCTATCAGTCCCTCCCTCTCCCTCTGCTCCCCCCTCTCCCTATGGGTTCGGATGGAAATCAACTCCCCTCTAGTCACCGCCTTCAATGCCTCCCAGACCATCCCCACTTGGACCTCCCCGTTGTCGTTGGCCTCAAGGTACCTCTCAATACACCCCCTGCTCAGGACAAAAAAAATCAATCCTCGAATAGGCCTTATGCACGTGGGAGAAAAACGAGTACTCCCTGGCCCTTGGCCTCGCAAACCTCCAGGGATCCACCCCCCCCATCTGGTCCATAAATCCCCTCAACACCTTAGCCGCCGCCGGCCTCCTACCCGTCCGGGACTTGGATCGATCCTTTGGGGGATCCAGTACCGTGTTGAAGTCCCCCCCATGATCAGGCCCCCCACCTCCAGGTCCGGAATGCGGCCCAACATACGCCGCATAAACCCCGCATCGTCCGAATTTGGGGTGTAAACATTCACCAACACCACCCGCTCCCCCTGCAGCTTACCACTCACCATCACATACCTCCCGCCACTGTCAGTCACCACATTTAACGCCTCAAACGTCACCTTCTTCCTCACCAGGATCGCCACCCCCCGACTCTTCTCATCCAGCCCTGAGTGAAATACTTGGCCCACCCATCCCTTCCTCAGCCGAATCTGGTCCGCCACTTTCAGGTGTGTCTCTTGGAGCATGGTCACATCCGCCTTCAGCCCCTTCAAATGCGCAAACACCCGGGCCCGTTTGACCGGCCCATTCAGCCCCCTCACATTCCAGGTTATCAGCCGGATCAGAGGGCTCTCTGCCCCCTCCCCTGCCGATTAGCCATAACCCATCCTAGCCGCGCCCCACCCTCCATAGCACTCCCATGAGCCAGCTAACTTCTGCTGACCCCGGCGACTCCCGCCCTACCTCCGACTCCTCCCCACGTGGGACTACCCCTCCTCCTTCGTGCCCATCAGCAGGTCCCTCCCCCCCCCCCCCCCCCCCCGGCTCTTGCGCGGGAAAAGAAAACAGCCAGCAACGGCCCGCGCTTCCCAGCCCTGACTCCGCCCCCACCATCTCACAGCGCGGGAAACCCGAGAAAAGCCTGCGCTTTCGCCCTGCCCAGCCCCGTCTCCTCTAGGGCAACTCCCATTGCCAGTTCCCCCCACCAGCTCCCCGAACTCCCCGTTTACCCCCCTGCCCGAACCCGTCCACCAGACCCATACAAAAAACCCATACAAAAAAGACATAACGACATCACCCCACCCACCCTAAGGCCAACCCACATCTTACATTAAACCAAGCAAATACAAATACAGTATTATACAGCATCCCCCATCTTAGACCCTCAGTTTGAGTCCAGTTTCTCGGCCTGCACAAAGGCCCACGCCTCCTCCGGGGACTCAAAATAATGGTGCCGGTCCTTGTAGGTGACCCACAGACGCGCCGGCTGCAACATGCCAAACTTCACGCTCCGTCTGTGGAGCACCGCCTTCGTCCGGTTAAACCCGGCCCTCCGCCTCGCCACCTCCGCACTCCAGTCCTGGAAGATCTGCACCTCCGTGTTCTCCCACTTGCTGCTCCGCTCCTTCTTGGCCTACCGGAGCACGCATTCACGATCCACAAACCGGTGAAACCGCACCAACACCGCCCGCGGCGGCTCGTTCGGCTTGGGCCTCCTAGCCAGAATTCTATGGGCCCCCTACAACTCCAGGGGCCCCTGGAAGGACCCAGCTCCCATCAGTGAGTTCAGCACAACAACCACATAGGCCGCCAGGTCCAACCCCTCCAGCCCCTCCGTGAGGCCCAGGATGCGCAAATTCTTCCACCTCGACCGGTTGTCCAGCTCCTCTAACCACTCCTGCCACCTTTTATGGAGCGCCTTGTGCATCTCCACCTTCCCCGCCACGGCCACGGCCTCATCCTCCCTTTCGGAGGCCTGCTTCTGCAGCTCCCGGATCGCGGCCCCCTGGGCTGTCTGAGTCTCCATCAGCTCTCTGGTGGTAACCTTCAACGACTCCAGCAGCTCCACCTTAAGCTCCTGGAAGCAACGCAGCAGAGTCGCCTGCTGCTCCTGCGCCCACTGCCTCCACTCCTCCGGGCCTCCGCCGGCCGCCATTTTGTTTTTCTTCCCCCGCTTTTCCAGGGGTGCTTCCACCGTTTTTCTTCTTACCCGACTCCTGGTCCGGACCATAGGACCGTAGGGATCGACTCCAGTCCCCTTCCCACGTCGGGATTCGTCGACGAAGTTCCGTTGGGGGCCCTGAAAAGAGCCCCAAAGTCCGTTATTCGCGGGAGCTGCCGAACGTGCGGCTTAGCTCCGCATTGCCGCCACCGGAAGTTCCTCTTACTGTGCATCTTAACTGCCCTTTGTAATGGTTGAGCAAACCACTCAATTCAAGGGCAGTTAGGGATGGACAACAAATGCTGGCCTTGCCAGTGACGCTCCCGTCCCATGAAAGATTTTTAAAAGCCCTCTTTCCCCCAACTTTATGCCAGAAAACTGGGGGGTTACCAATTTGAATATATGCCCTTACAGATCTGAATCATATTTTCTCTACTATACAGTGTGTGGCTTGTGATTTAGTGGGTAAAGTATCTGCCTCTGATCCAGAAGTTCTGGCTTCCCACTGCAGGACTTGATGGCCAACGAAGACGCATTCATAACATGCAATCTGCAAAATCTTTCCAACATATGCCAATGGCAGGTTGTATGACTGTGAGTAATATCTGGTTAGCCATGTGATGGGAAGAATATTGGAGCTTCTACCTATCATATATTGCTCCAGGCTACAACATGCATGTAAAAGTGAATGTTGCCACAACAAGTCAGGACTCCCTGAGTGAATTTCTAACACAGTGCCAATGTGATAATATGGTAAATATTTGGTTAATTACCACAGCCCAGTCCTTTTTCTGTTGCATTTTATTTAAAAAATTTGCTCTTCACTGTATAATCAATTTGCTATTTTATACCATTGCACATTCTTCATATTTCTCAGCATTAAGTGTTCCTAGCTAGATTCCCAGTTTCTACGTAACTGTAAGTTTATTTCAATTATATCTTTGCTATATGCTGTTTACCTGTACAATTTTATGTGATCCACAAACATGTGTTTTCTTTACAATACTAAATTAAAACGTTTAATGAACAGCAAGAATACTAGGCCTGATTTCTGCAGTCTCCATTGTCCATTAATGGCTCTCGTTTATACCTCTGCTGTTATGCAATTAATAACCTATTTACAATTTCATCTTAAATTCCATGAGCTTTGACAATAGCAATAAATAGTAAATTTACATATTCACTTGCTGAGGAACTTATACTGAAAGGGAATGCACAACATTGCAGACCTGTCACAGATGCATGCTCCTTGCTACTGGGAGTAGTTCAGTGAAATCACCCAAAAAATTATAAGGGGGCTCATCAAAAGCTTCCGGTAAGTAAATACACATCCTCATTCAGTAATTGTGTTCGCTAGTCAACAGATAGGTCATTCCACTTACCTTTCACAAATGCTCCTTGGTGTCTTGGGCTATTCTGTTTTTAATAAATCACATTTGTTTTGCAGTCCTCTCAACTATCCTTCTGGAAATGTGTTCTTCATAGCTGTAAAAAAATGTAAAGCAGAGATGAAAAGGGACAGGAAACGGGGGCAGTGGGAACTTCAGAACCAAAGATAGTGGAATTGGGGGCTCAGCAATTGTAACAAAACACATGCCAGTCGATTCTGGAAGTTATTTTCTGGTCACAGATTACAGTAGTTGCTCCCAATTGAGAATTTTAAATAATGCAGATGTTGATCCTGAAGACCAGAGATAGCGTGGGAGTTCTCAGAGCTTCCAGGCAAAAACTGGACTGCTGACAATTGTGTGACTGTGATTAGCAACTCAAAATAGAAACATTTAAAAAAATCCCAGTAATATGTAAGGGTCCATGATAGGGAACATGCTTTTATTGCTAGCCTTGAGAGATGAAAATTGAAAAATTGAAGAAGTGATGAGCGCAAATCACCCTTTCTGAATCTGGTCTGAACTGGAACCACCTGTACTTGAAGGTTCAGCTCAATTGCAGAACCCAGAGCATCTGGCTCTTGACTGTGGGCTGTTCTGAAAATAAAGCTGCTGATGCAGGTCTCAGAGCACAGTTAGGTTGCTGGCCTTTGGCTGTTGTTCACAAGCTGTAGTCAGATCTCAAGACCTCAAGATCTCAAGGAGCTGGTTTTGTGGTCCATTTGTGTCCTCATGTCAGATCAATTAATCTTTTTTTTATAAATGTTTTTATTCAGTTTTCATATTTTATATTGAACAAATTACAAATTGTTAGGAGAGAGAAGAAAAAAAAACAAACACGCAAAAATTAACATACATATTTACAGGTAAGCATCTTCGTAGTAGTAACTGCGCCCCCCCCCCCCCTCCCCCCCCCCCCCCTCAACATGTTTATTTAGTTTGGTTTTGGGCCTTAGCTAGCCATCGAACCCCCGTAACGAACCTGTAGCCCCCCCCCCCCCTCCCGCTACCTTCCCCCGACTATTCTTCCTCTTGTACATTGGCCACAAATAGGTCCCGGAACAGTTGCATGAATGGCTCCCACGTTCTGTGGAAGCCGTCGTCCGACCCTCGGATGGCAAATTTGATTTCTCCATTTGGAGAGATTCCGAGAGATCGGACAGCCAGTCCGCAGCTCTGGGCGGTGCTGCTGACCGCCAGCCAAACAGGATTCTACGGCGGACGATCAGGGAGGCAAAGGCAAGGGCGTCCGCCCTCCTCCCCAGGAATAGATCTGGCTGTTCTGAAACCCCGAAGACCGCCACTATCGGGCATGGCTCCACCCTCACTCCCACCACTTTGGACATAACCTCGAAGAAGGCTGTCCAGTACTCCACGAGTCTGGGGCAAGACCAGAACATGTGGGCGTGGTTGGCCGGGCCTCTTTGGCACCGTTCACATCTGTCTTCCACCTCCGGGAAGAACCTACTCATACGGGTTCTTGTTAAGTGGGCTCTATGTACCACTTTTAGTTGCGTCAGGCTGAGCCTTGCGCACGTGGAGGTGGAGTTGACCCTATGCAGTGCTTCGCTCCAGAGTCTCCACCCTATCTCCATCCCCAGGTCGTCCTCCCATTTCCTCCTTGTTGCGTCCAGTACGGTGTCGTCCCTATCTACCAGTCGGTCATACATGTCACTACAGTTCCCTTTCTCTAGGATACTTGCGTCCAGTAGGTCTTCCAGTAGTGTCTGTCGTGGCGGTTGTGGGTACGTCCTTGTCTCCTTTCGTAGGAAGTTTTTGAGCTGCAGGTACCGTAGCTCGTTCCCCCCAGCTAGCTGAAATTTCTCTGTCAGTTCGTCCAGTGTTGCGATCCTGTCGTCCGTGTATAGGTCCCTGACTGTCAGTGTCCCCCCGTCCTGCCTCCACCTTTTGAAGGTGGCGTCGGTCAGTGCTGGTTTGAACCTATGGTTGTTGCAGATGGGAGCCCTGTTCGACATTTTGGTCAGGCCAAGTTGCTGCCGCAGTTGGTTCCAGGATTGGAGGGTGGCTGTCACCACTGGGCTGCTGGAGTGTTTTTTGGGTGGGGATGGGAGTGCTGCCGTGGCGAGGGCCCGGAGGGAGGTTCCCATGCAGGAGGCCTCCTCCGCACGCACCCACTCAGCTTCTGGCTCCTGGATCCATCCCCTTACTCGCTCGGCTGTTGCTGCCCAGTGGTAGAATTGTAGATTCGGGAGGGCTAACCCTCCCCTGGTTTTTGTTTTTTGTAAGACCTTCTTTGGGATCCTAGCATTTTTACCCCCCCATACGAACGCCATGATGAGTTTGTCCAGCGCTTTGAAAAAGGCCTTGGGGATGTAGATCGGAATGGATCTAAACAGGAAGAGGAACCTGGGCAGTACGTTCATTTTGATCGTCTGAACTCTCCCCGCGAGGGAGAGCGGGAGTGTGTTCCATCTTTGCAGGTCCTTTTTAACTTCCTCCATCAGGCTGGTGAGGTTCCATTTGTGGATCCCTTTCCAGTCATGGGCTATTTGGATCCCCAGGTAGCGGAATTTATGTCGGGCTTGTTTGAACGGCAGCCCCTTTAGTGCTGCCCCCCCCCCCCCCCCCCCCCCCTTGCGGGTGTAATGGGAAGATCTCACTTTTGCTCATGTTGAGTTTGTAGCCCGAGAAGGCTCCAAACTCTTTCAGGAGCGCGATGATTCCGTCCATGCTGCTTTGTGGGTCCGAGATATAGAGGAGCAGATCATCCGCATAGAGTGAGACTCTGTGCTCTCTACCTCCCCTTCGGATCCCCCTCCAATTTTTTGCTGCCCTGAGCGCGATTGCTAGCGGTTCAATTGCTAGTGCGAACAGCAGCGGGGACAGTGGGCATCCTTGTCTGGTGCCCCTGTGCAGCTGGAAGTATTGGGAGTTGGTATTGTTGGTCTGTACACTCGCCATGGGAGCGTTGTACAGGAGCTTTACCCAAGCGGTGAACCCTGTTCCAAGCCCGAACCGCTCCAGTATCTCTATGAGGTATTTCCACTCGACTCTGTCGAAGGCCTTTTCTGCGTCCAGGGAGACGATCACCTCTTGTGTTCTCTCCCCGGAGGGGGTCATTATCACGTTCAGCAGGCGCCTGATGTTCGCGGTAAGCTGTCTACCTTTGACAAAGCCCGTCTGGTCCTCTGTGACCACCTCAGGTACAGTCTTCTAGCCTTTTGGCTAGGATTTTGGCCAGTATTTTGGCGTCTGCATTCAGCAGAGATATGGGTCTGTATGACCCACATTCCGTTGGGTCTTTGTCTTTCTTAGGTATCAGCGAGATTGAGGCCTGTGCTAACGTGGGTGGCAACGTGCCCCTAGCTAGCGAGTCTGTGAACATCTCCCGCAGGTGCGGGGCCAGCGCTGTCGCAAATTTTTTGTAGAAGTCCGCCGGGAATCCGTCCGGTCCCGGCGCCTTCCCCGCCTGCATGGAGCTAATGCTCTCCATGATCTCTCCCAGTGCTAGTGGTGCTTCCAGATCCCGTTTTCTGCCCTCTCCACAACTGGTATGTTCAGTCCGTCAAGAAACCGGTTCATCCCAGCCTTCCCCGTTGGGGGCTCTGAGGTGTACAGCTCTGGGTAGAAGGCCTTGAAGGTTTTGTTAATCCTCTCTGGTTCTGTTTCCAACGTGCCTCTGGTATCTCTGATTTGCGCAATTTCTCTGCTGGCTGCCTGCTTTCTCAGCTGGTGGGCCAACAGGCGGCTGGCTTTGTCTCCGTGTTCGTATAGGGCCCCGCGTGCCTGGCGGAGTTGGTGTACTGCTTTCCTGGTGGAGAGCAGGTCAAAGTTCCTTTGTAATTCTTTTCTCTCCGCCAGGAGTTCTACAGTCGGGGCCTCGGAGTATTTATGGTCTACCTCCAGTATGGAGTCGACCAGCTTCTGCCTAGCCACCCTTTCCTCCCTATCTCTTTGCGCTTTGTAGGCTATGATTTCCCCTCTTAGTACGGCCTTAAGCGCTTCCCAGAACGTGGAGGGTGAGACCTCCCCGTTTTGGTTGATCTCAGTGTACTCCGCTATGGCCTGCGCTATCCTTTCGCTGAAGACCTTGTCAGCTAGTAAGGCACCGTCCAACCTCCATTTGGGGCGCTGGGCCCTTAGATCAATTAATCTTGAGGGGACCAGTGCAAGAGCTGCTTCCAAATTCTTCTCTGCAAACCTCCATACAAATACCTGACTGGTGCTCCTGTAAGAAAATAAGGCAAGAGGCCTATTCAGGGCTGCCCTCAGTTATATTGGCCTTACTTGCTCGAAGTGTAGCCTGCTGTGCCTCACTCCATTCCAGGGAATTCCCAGGAAATCTCTAGAAATATAAAGGAAGCAAGGAATAGTTTAATAGGGCCTTCAATATTTCTGGATTTTGAACCTACTCCACCTTTTAGAAAAAAACCTCGCATTTGACCTCTCGGATGTTATCCAGGCAGTAATATGTTTACATACATGTGATCCTTCTCCATTTAGAAGCAATGATTGCATAAATGCCAAATCCTTTTATGTTAGTATGGTCAGAGGGCGGCACAGTGGCACTGCTGCCTCACGCGCCGAGGACCCAGGTTTGATCCTGGCCCTAGGTCACTGTCCATGTGGACGTGCAGTTTGCATATTCCCCCCATGTCTGTGTGGGTCTCAGCCCCACAACCCAAGATGTGCAGGGTAGGTGGATTGGCCATGCTAAATTACCCCCTAATTGGAAACATTTTTTAAACTGTTAGTACGGTCAGAGGCAACCACAGATCTCAGTGATCTTGGTTTGTGTGAATATAAATAGCCTATTATCATTTTTACAGAGATAAGCTAAGTAAAAACCTATCTAGTTCACTAATGTCCTTTAGGGAATTAAAATCTTCCACCTCACCTGGTCTGGCCTACAGGTGATGCCAAATCCACAGCAATGTGGCTGATTCTTAACTGCCCCCTCTAGGGCAATTAGTGATGGGTAATAAATTCTGGTCTAGCCAGTGATCTCCATGCCAGTGACCTCCATGCCCCATGAACAAATTTTTAAAAGTCCGATCCCAGATGAGACTTGGATTCCCTGTCATAAATGGAGTGCTCGTTGTTGCCCAGGCTGAGCAGACCTGGCGTTTTTTAAAATGGAACTGTCAGTTGGTGCGAGTAGGAACTGCTGCTTCTGACCTTTGGGCAGCGTCATTATTCCAAGCTTTTTCAAAGCCTATCAGAAAACCATGAAGCTGCTTGAAGTCAGTAGCAGCAATTTCTATCTTTTCTGATTGGCACAGACTTTCTCTCAAACATTTGTCGTAAGGAAGATATTTAGTGTTGCTCCCTACGTAGAATGGATGACATGTTGAGATGATCACAGTTTAGATTTGGAATATCAGGTGTTAGCCCACTTGCTGCTTATTGAATGTCAATGTTCTAAGCGTCTTATAATATCATTAGGACTCATTTCCTCTTGCAGGAAATGGCTACTGAAGGTTGACAAAATGGGTAAAGGAAGAGTTGACCCATTACAAGGAACATCCTGAATTTAAATTTCGGTTTATCCCGTCTGAGAGTGTGAATGAAATATTACACGGGTGTTCTAGTTTTCCTGCTCAGTATAATTGACTTTTCAGATTTTTTTTTAAGCCAGGCAACCACAAAGTTGCCCATCGATCTTTGCCGCTCTGAGAAATTGTCACTTTTTTTTTAAACTGTCAGTTACTGAGTGTGGGAATGGGAAAAGTACAGCTGCTCCTTCAATCACAGATTCTGTATATCCCAAGCCAGATATTTGTAGTTCTTCCTTTCATTATTTTATTTCTGGTGATTTGCTTGTCAAGCTGGTTTTTCAGTGGCTCTTTGTGATGCTGTCTGTTCCTCTCTCCCTCATGTTCATTGGTCTGTAAAAGTCGGGTGTAATTTAATGGGGAAAAAAAAGGTCCCATTTTAGGCGCTTTTAGCGGGATTTATCCTGCCCTGCTATCAAACGGGACTGTAATTGTTTTGGTCTCGGCGAGGAATGTCCGCCGAGGCCACAGTTACCTTCATTTTCTACACTGACGAGCTCAGCTCGGCATCCAGAACCCCCAATGACCAAACATACCTGTTAGGGGGTCTTCGAGTCCCCCCTCACCCCACCTCATAAAGGCAGGGCACCCCGAGCCCCATCCCTGGCACGGGGAACCTGGCACCCGGGCACTGCAACCTGGCACTGCCAGGGTGCCCAGGTGGCAGTGCCATGGTGCCAGGCTGGCAGTGCCAATGTGTCTGAGTGCCAGCAGGAGTGTCAGTGTGCCACGCTGCCCAGAGCCCGACCACTCAGGGGGTTCCAATGGTCTAGGAGACCACCCAGGTGCTGTTGCGCCTGGTCCACGTTTGTGTGGATCAGTACTAAATTGCACCATGGCGAGGTCTCCCAAGGGTGGTCATTCATTCCCAGGCCTCAGAAGCATCGGGCGCCTAATTGCTCACTTAAATATGTAAATCTAAATCATAACCTGTAAGGGCGGGATGCAGATCGCGAGTCTAGCAAGATCTCGTTAGATCTCGCGAGGCGTTCCGAACGTCGCAAATCTCACCAGAGGCCTCTTGCGAAATTTTACGTCATTGTTGCGTCACCGAGTCAGGCCGACAATGTCCTTCGATCGCGCCCGTTGTCGAGCAATGCACTTCACTTTATGTATGAAATAAATGAACAAGTTACAATGTATGAACTGATCTGCAGCTATTGAAGCTCTCATGTTATCTTCCCTTGATGTTGCTAAGACCTATTGAATGCAATCTATTGGGGAAAGTAATGAGACAAGCCAAGACTGTGCATTTAGTGCTCAAGTTAGTCACTGGTCCAGCTCCTCCAATCACAGGTTCCCTCCCTTTTTCGGCTCTTGCTGCTCCTGTTTGGAGTATAGCTAGGGCATGAGTGAGGAAACATATCATTGGTGGAGCAATAGCAGTTATTCTGGCTGTCACTGCTGGTCACCATGCAGGTGTCTTTCAGCTGCACAGAATGATTTGTGACAATGGGAGCGATTTTCCAGCCATGTTGTGCCCCATCCTCATCCTACTATACCGAGAGAATAGTGGAATAGCCCAGAAATGGCAATTACTCTGGGCACCAAACAGTTTGACATTTTCTCGCCTGTTCCAGTTGGTGCGATCTGGATCTTGCCCAGAAAGAGCGTGAACCTGATCAAAGCTCATTTTCATTTATTTAAATCTAATAAGCTAGATTAAAGTCAAATGTAGTGGCTTCCCGGGAGTCGCCTGCCCCCCCCCCCAGTGGGAAGTCACGGGTGTGTCACTTAGTACTCCTTGACAAATGGGGACCAGGTGTCATGGACACCGAGGGGGAGTGGGGTAGCTCTCTCCATTTACCTGTATGCCGCTCAAGGGTGTTATAGCTGATGCTCCAGTGCTATGAGGCGGGGAGCACTTCATGGGGGCTGTGGTTATTTGGGGGACTGGAGGGGGGTCAGGTCAGGGGTCACCCCTGGGCCCGTGCAAGGCATTCAAGCTATCTTTAAATATTGTGGAGACCCATAACAGGGCCAAGTACAGCTGCAGCCATCCTGTGCCACCAAACTGTCACATGACAGAGGCATGCTGCAGCTTGTCTCATTAAAGTCAATTTCACCCCCCTTAAGGTACCAATAAGCTCTGTGGTTCCAATGTTGCAATCTGCCTTCTTTTCTACCTTTGTACCTGGGTATTCACATTCCATTTCACACCCCTTTGACTGTGACCAACCTCTAGCTTGACAACTCAAAGCTATCCCAACGGATGGATTATCTTTGTTAATTGTGATAGCACTTCACAGCCCCATAACCCTCAAGTGCCTCCTCTAAGATCAGATGGCCTTTCTGAGAGGATAATTTGTGGACTGGATGTCCTGCAACCATTGATGTCTGAACCGTGTGCCTGTACTACAGGTATATCAGCACCAGAGAGGCAGCTGCCAACAATAAAACAGTAAAAAGCAATGCTTCACCACTGAGGACCAGTACTAAATTGCACCATGGCGAGGTCTCCCAAGGGCGGTCATTCATTCCCAGGCCTCAGAAGCATGGGGGGCCTAATTGCTCACTTAAATATGTAAATCTAAATCATAACCTGTAAGGGCGGGATGCAGATCGCGACCATACTTGATCAAAGGTAACACCTCCCTAATGTTGCTGCAGAGGTTTGAGGCTGGTTCTATAATACGCCAGTGTCAGAAAGGGGATTCAGAAAAATTGGAGGCTGCCTGAGTCTCCTTGGGAGAAGGATCTGGAATGAGCTCAAGCACTTCCTCCTCCCTAGGGGTGTTTTTAGGGCCCTGGGTGAGTCCATGGGATGAAGGGGCAGCTGGAATAAGATCCAGAAACCTCTGAACCATCTGGCGCTGTCAGTCCGAGGCCCCGCATTGTCTGCTCCATGGGTCAAAGCCCTCAGCCATGGTTCTCTGTGATTGGGCCAAGCTCTGGAGTGCCTCAGCACTGTCCACCTGTGTCTGGCACATGTCCCTCAGCAAATGGGACATTATGTTGAGGTCCTCAGCCATGGTCATCAGAAACTGTCATGCCTTGGACACCACCACTCATAGATCAGATGTCGTGCTTCAGGTTTTCCTTTGCAGTGTTGGCCTGGGTACCATGCAATGCTGGCACCATCTCCTGCACCTGAAACCTTTAGGACTCCTCCAATCAGCCCAGCAGTCACTGAGACCCCCCTCCTCATATGCACGACTATGGCCTATCACCTCTAGCAGCTCAGGGAGAACCTTGCCCCGAGGCTCGGCATCTGGCTGGGGCCGAGCTGAGTCCTGGGATCTACCAGATTTCTAACTGCTGTCTCCCTTTGATGTTCCTGCCTCCACCTAATGTGCATCAGCAGCTGTGGTGTTCGCCAGATAGCGACCCAGAAGCCTGTCTTCTAATCTCGCCCTCTGAGGTGTGTGTCCCTGTGATGGTGGAAGGTGCGGGTGATAGCCATGATACGTTGCTAGTGTTCTCCTTGGAGCTCTCCTCTGAGATGGTCAACTGGGTGATTGGCGGGGGGGACGTTGGTGAGGGGCTCCAGATGGCCTGGCCTCATCAGATGGTGATCCTCAGGGATCAGTGTTGGACCAACAATTGTTCACAATTTACATCAATTATTTGGAGTTGGGGAACCAAGGGCAATGTGTCCAAGTTTGCAGACGACACAAAGATGAGCGGTAAAGCAAAAAGTGCAGAGGATACCGGAAGTCTGCAGAGGGATATGGATAGGTTAAGTGAATGGGCTAGGGTCTGGCAGATGGAATACAATGTTGACAAATGTGAGGTTATCCATTTTGGTAGGAATAACAGCAAAAGGGATTATTATTTAAATGATAAAATATTTAAACATGCTGCTGTGCAGAGAGACCTGGGTGTGCTAGTGCATGAGTCGCAAAAAGTTGGTTTACAGCTGCAACAGGCGATTAAGAAGGCAAATGGAATTTTGTCCTTCATTGCTAGAGGGATGGAATTTAAGACTAGGGAGGTTATGCTGCAATTGTATAAGGTGTTTGTGAGGCCACACCTGGTGTATTGTGTTCAGTTTTGGTCTCTTTACCTGAGAAAGGAAGTACTAGCGCTGAAGGGTGTGCAGAGGAGATTCACTAGGTTAATCCCAGAGCTGAAGGGGTTGGATTACGAGGAGAGGTTGAGTAGACTGGGACTGTACTCATTGGAATTTAGAAGGATGCGGGGGAATCTTATAGAAACATATTAAATTATGAAGGGAATAGATAGGATAGATGCGGGCAGGTTGTTTCCACTGACGGGTGAAAGCAGAACTAGGAGGCATAGCCTCAAAATAAGGGGAAGTAGATTTAGGACTGAGTTTTGGAGGAACTTCTTCACCCAAAGGGTTGTGAATCTATGGATTTCCTTGCCCAGTGAAGCAGTTGAGGCTCCTTCATTAAATGTTTTTAAGTAAAGATAGATCGTTTTTTGAAGAATAAAGGGATTAAGGGTTATGGTGTTCGGTCCGGAAAGTGGAGCTGAGTCCACAAAGGATCAGCCATGATCTCATTGAGTGGCAGAGCAGGCTCGAGGGGCCGGATGGCCTACTCCTGCTCCTAGTTCTTATAACTAAAACTTTGTTCTAGTGATACTGAGTTAGCTTGAGCGAGATAAGTGAGTGCTGTGTCAGTGTGTTCAGGGAGGAGGGAGTTTCAGTAGCAGCAGGTGAATGGGACTGTCCCCTCTCCTACTCCCTACCTCCCTTTTTCCAGCAACGAAACAATGTGAGCTGCAGCATGGAGACTGTCTTCATTGTCTATACAGAGCAGGCTGTTGAAATATATAAGGTTTTCTTGCAATCTAGGCACATATGGTGCAAGTGCAGAACATGTTAATGAGGCAGTCACTGAAAGCAGTGTCATTGTCTGCACAATGTAGCCCTGCTGCTAATTGTATTTGGCAGACAGAAATTCTCTGAATCGGGTAAAGACATTTTCAGATTATCTAATATACAATGAACAATAATGTTAAAGAGACAGAACAATTAAAGTAGTGAAAATGCATTAAATATAACATAAGAAAGACAAGAAACAAGTAAAAGGAACAACCTTATCTGGAAACAGAAATCAGTTTTCGATCAATTATGTGCACTCAATCTTTGCTATTCCTATAACAAAAGTGAAATACTGGAAAGCTGAAAATCAGAAATAAAAGCAGAACATGTTGGAAATATTCAACAGTCTAGCAGCATCTATGGAGAGAGAAATGTTTCAGGTTAATGACCTATCGGCAGATGTTTTGTTGGTCATCAAAAGAAAGTCCATCCACCTGAAATGTAAACTGTTTCTTTCAGGAATGTGGGAAATTAATAAAATTAATTTGAAATGAAAATAAAATAACAAACAAGTAACAAGATTAGCAGAAGTCTAGAGATATTGAGGTGTGAATGACCAAACCAGAAACATTGTTTACCAGAGATCAGTGAGGTTATACCAATGCTAGCTTCTAAAGGCAAGAGGCTGGATTCTCCGCAGCCCTGTTCCGAAATCGAGGTTGGCGCAGGGGCGGAGAATCAACTTTCATGCCGTAATCGGGCCCTGCGCCGGTTCGGCGATTCTCCGGGACCACAGAGTATGCCGCGCAGCTGGGGGCCCATTGCCGTGTGTGTGTTTTAGTTTCTTGAAATTTTGTTTTCACCTGATTGGTTTTTTTTCTCCAAGGAAGGGGAGACTGTTAAGTAATGGGTTACGAGTCATTTCAATTAGTTGTCTCATTTATGTTAAGTGTCCAATAATTGACACTGATATGTAAAGGGGCTTCAGGTGGCCTCTGGGTCTGGTGATGTGGAGGGTTTTGTGCAGAGTCTATTGGAAGAAATAAAAGTGTGTTGGTGAAAAAGGAACAGAACTTTTGTCTCTTCATACCACAGCATCTAATACATGTAACATGCCAGAGGCCCACCCAGCAAACCTCCGCTTCCCATCGGCTGAGCTCCCGATGGCGTGGAACTAACCATCTATTGCTGGTCGGGATGCTGGCATGCCACAGATGTACTTCAGGGATTAAAAATCAGCCACGTTGCCTGGTCTGGCCGACCTCCGATTCCAGACCTACAACAATCTGGTTTACTATTAACTGCCCTCTGAAATGACTGAGCAAGTCCTCATCGCAAGAGAAAGTAGAGATGGGCTACAAAGGCTGGCATCACCAGCGATGCCCACATCTCATGAAGGAGAAAGAAAAAAAGTGCTGTCAAATAACCCAACTGTCCTTTATAACGATAGGCTAATCACTTATGCCTTTCTGATCTTTGAGCTATCAAACTGATACTAAAAACAACAAAGAGATTAATGGAATTAGCCAAGTCCTGTGGGCTCTCATTTTAATAATCTCCAGAAGATTATCCATACTTTCACAGATGGGATGGCATGTGGAGTCTATGGTCTGGTCATTTCTGTGACATCACCCACTGGGGAAGAGATATTAATGAGAGAGAAAGAAAATGAAAATGGCCTTAACCCTTTGAGTCCTGCTGCAGTACAACTGAATCAAACTCAAAGTGATATTTATTTGTATTTTTAGAAATATATTTGTAGTTGATTATTTCTGATAGCAGCACATTTAGTCTTCTGAAATGATCATCCCTTCTGCTGGCATTTTCCATTTGTTAAAAATTATTGAAAGTTTACTAACATTTCAACAATAAAAAACAGCTACATGGTTCCACTTTTGTACAATATTTGCACCAACCATCTTGCTTTCCCATCAGATGATATTTCTATCAATTTCATTTATATAGAACTTATAACGTAGACACAATGAAAATAAATAGAAATAAGTAATGAAGTGATCGCTTATGGTAAGATCTTTGGTAAGATATATTGTTTAACGTCAATGATCAGTGACTGATGTGAAAACAGCAAGCTCCCAGCGTTGTCCTCCAGAAAAATGAGGCACTTTCCTGAACCTATTCTTTTTCGAATGAATAATTTTAATTAAGTAAGTGAAATCTGTTAGCCAACTGATGACCTTTGTCACCCGAGTATGCCTGAAATTTATGTGAACACATAGGACACAAGTATCTGGATAAAAGGAATCAGGTGAAGACACTTATCAAAGAGCCACATGAACTGCCACTCCACATACATTATCCATAATAATTAGCTAGAGACTAAGGACACTTCACCAATTTTCAACTCCATTACCAAACTCTGGATAATTTTCCAATGACATATCATCATAAAGGATAGGACTACATTTGTGAGTCCAGCATTCTTACTGATATTCATGCAAATAAAGACCACTTTTATATCTCTGAGTGGAAAGAGTAGTTACACGCATTCAATTTTTCTCCTTTTTCCCCTGACATATAATTGCATTGCTGCTGGCAGTGTAGTGCTCCAGTACTCATTCAAGTGGTCATTCTTCATGACAATCATCAGGTATTTCCACTGTGGCATGCTTCATTGCAGAGGCCAATCCTCGCTCTAAATCCTCAAATGTGCAATTTCCAACACTGGGATAGTGCGTAATAATGGAAATTCTGTCTTATTTCTCTACCCTCCATCAGACCCTACCACCATCCTGGTTAAAATGAGCTAATTCAAAGTCCTTCCTGCTCGTACACTATTACCAGGCAGCTTACTTGTGTCTCTTTGGGTGAAATCTTTGGGTTAGCAACAGTATTTATGTGGCCAATATGTAGACCCCACAATACCAAACATGAAATATTGAAAGGATGCTTTTGTACACAATTGTCTGGGAAAGGGGTAAGTACCACAGAAGTTGTTTCTGTCAAGGTGACATTACGGTGTCACAGTGAAAATAGCACTGCCCCCTCACAGCGCTGTTGACCCGGGTTCTATTCCAGCCTTGGATGACTGTCTGATCGAGTTTGCACGTTTTCGTCATGTCTGCATTTGTTTCCTCCGGGTGCTCCAGTTTCCTCTCACAGTCCAAAGATGTGCAGGTTAGGAGGATTGGCCATGCTGGATTGCCCCATAGTATCCAAATATGTGCAGGTTAGGCGGGGTTCCGGGGATAGGGCGGGGGTGTGGGCCTAGGTAGGCTGCTCTTTTGTGGGGTCAGTTCAGACTTGATGGATCAAATGGCCTACTTCTGCACTGTAGAGATTCAATGGACATACAAGCAATACAATCATGCATTTGGCATTGCATGATGCCAAGCAAAAAACTAAAAACTAAAAGCATCTTACCATTGTAAACTGGGGAGGTTTTGTATTTTCCCAACAAGATTTGGTGAAAAAGATTTAGAATATTTTGCCAAAAGCAGGCCACTTTCCTTTTACCAACATGTTCCAGTTTTCTGTTGTGGATTGTAAAGCATTTCACATTTACGATCCAATGTCATCAGTTCTAGGTCTGGTATATCATGCACAAGATGCATAATAAAGCTTGCTCTTTGTCCAATTGAGCATCTCCAGATCCAAAAAAGATAGCTAATGTCAGGATATATTTAGCTGTGGTCAGTGGCCTCCTGTACAGCTCCATCTTGGTCTTGCAGTTACTGCCTATACTACAAATCATGCTGAAGGTCTTGCAAAATTCACCTCAAGAACCCTTTCCTCATAGTTTCTATTGAGTTTGTATTGATACCGTAGCACACAGAGAATACTTCAATTCACATAGCACTTTTCATGACCACTGGATGACTCAAGGCTCTTTCCAGCTAATGAAGTATTTTTGAAATGTATATTATTGTTGTAATTTTGATGGCTCGAGATATAGACACTGAAGGCTTCCAGTCTGAACCAAGAAAGGGCATCTTGCAAAAGGCAAATGGCAAGTAGATACAGGCACAGAACAACTATTGCAGGTGATAACCCTCCAGCTCCGGGTTTCACTCTGCCCCCAGCCCCACTCTGTCGTGCTGTTGGCCGGGGTTCGGGCGCACCGACGCGCGATTTCCCCGGGCCAGCTGCCGAATCTGCCCCCTTAAAGGGGCTGCGCTATCACATCCCTCTCCCGTTAAGTCCCTTCCTTCATGACATGGTCACTATTTACAATATTATACACAGTGGGGAACAAAGACAGAATGTCCTTCAAAGAGTCAATCAGTCCACGGACTTCCTTGTCCGACTGGATCCCCTGAACACCAGCGCAGGTTATGCGGCTGTCGAAACAGTTGAATTGACTTGAGCAAAGAACGGTGGGCGCGATTCTCCCATATGGGGAGAAATCGTAAGGCTGGCGTCAAATCCGGGCGGGTTTGACGCCAGCCCCCCCTTCCCGACCGGGAACCGATTCTGGTCCCCGGTCGGGGCTAGCATCCCGACGCCGTAAACTCCGGCATCGCGGGCTTAACGAATTTCGTTAAGCCCGCTTGCCAGAGTTAGCGCCGGCTGACGCGTCATATGACGTCAGCCGCGCATGCGCGGATTGGAAGACTCCAACCCGCGCATGCGCGGATGATGTCATCGCGCATTTGCGCGAAACCCGCGCATGCGCGGGCCGGGATGCCCCTCAGCCGCCCCGCGAATGGATACTGCGGGGCGGCGGAAGGACAAAGAGTGCGCGGGCATCGGGCCCGCTGCCCGCGATCGGTGGGCACCGATCGCGGGCCCATGTCACCCTTGGCACGGCCGTGGTACTGCCGTGCCAATCGGTGCCATGGTTTTAAAAATCGACAGTTTACGGCCGTTTTTACGAACGGCCAGACCAGGTGTGTTTGCCGTTCGTAAAAACAGCCGTAAAGGGCTGGGAACTCGGCCCATCCATCAGCTGAGAATCGCTGCCGGCCGTAAAAAAAACGGCGGCATCGATTCGTATCGGGAGTCGGGCGTGGGGGGGGGGAGAATAGCGGGAGGGCGTCGGAACAGCGTGGCCGTAAAATTTTACGAGCCACACTATTCTCCGCACCGTCGGTAGTGCGGAGAATCGCGCCCGGTGTCCCTGGGGCAGTGCTTGCGACTACTGTGATTGCATCGGGTTCACCACTCAACGGCGACACCATTGACAGGGCCGCCTCCAAAACCCTCGCGCAGGGACATTCACAGATATACCCCCAATGTCAACTGGACCCACTCCTTCTGGACTGGGGGTTGCTGACCTTCGGCTCCTCAGGTCACTTTGATGACATACGACACAAGTCCCGAACGGACTACAATGCACCCGGTGATCAAGGTGGCTCTGAGGCAAAATTGCCAACCGAAACTGGGCCCTCCACCCGAAATGACCTGTCTCCCTTTTTCGTAGAGGCCTGACTCCTCCACCCTCCCCGCCAAATTTGGAAACGCCAAGTCGAGGTGAATCCTAAGATGACAACTCATCAGGGGTTTGGCAGGTGTCACGCCCATCGTAGAATGGGGAGGGGGGGGGGATGGTTGTACGACAATAAATGACTAGAAAGTTACAATCACAGTGGTCGGTCAGATTGCCTACAAATTGAGTTCTTGAAGGTCTGCACGGCCCTTTCAGCTAAGCTGTTGAACAGGGGTGTGGTATGGTGCAGTTCTGATGTTTCTGAACAAAAACCTGGAATTCAACTCTTGTGAATGGAGTACCGTTGTCTGAGACCATTGTCTGAATTGCAAATATGTGATGTAAGGTATCAACTATTGCTGACGAAGTTGTGGTTCCAATGTCCTGAACTGAAAACCAATGAGAGTGGGCATCGACAAAGACTAATTAGTTCAGCATGGCATGTGATGTATGGTCTCATGGTTTTGGTTTTGCCATGAGCCAAACGGTCTGTATCACCCTTCGTACCTTGGATTGGACAGAATCCCGACAGGTCCCCTTCCGAATATGATTGGCCGATACTGGTAACGTGTCCAGAAAGCTAACAGACAGTATTATTTCTTGGGGCACAGGTGGAGGTAGAGAACTCTTTTTGAGGGGGGAGCCTGCTCAATGTGTCAGCACTTGCAATCTGGGTGCCCGGCCTGTGCTGAAACGTGCAGTGATGGGTCGCGAGCAGTAAGTCCCAACACTGTACCCTTGCCAAGGCCAGAGGGGAAATTGGCTTACCTTCTCTCAACAAACACAAGAGTGGCTTGTGGTCTTTTATTATGACAAATCAGCACCCCTACACATCTTCAACTGTACATAATTGCTAGCCCTTCCTTTTTTATCTGGACGTGGTTCTGTTCCTCCTGATAGGATCCTCGAAGCAAAAGCAATCGGGCAGACCAAACCATCTTCCATTTTGTGGGACAAAACTAGTCGAATCCCGTATGGTGAAGCATCTCACGTCAGGACAATGGGTTTCCTGGAGTCAAAATGGATTAATAGCTTCAAGGACTGCAAGGCCCATTTCACCATTTCAAAATCTTCTTCTTGTCACTCCTTCCACCACCACTGTTTGTGTTTCTTTAAGAGTTGATGCAATGGAGCCACTGTTGTGGCGAGATTAGGCATGAATCTGCCACAATAGTTAATCGTATCAAAGAAAGATATTAGCTCAGATTCGTCTTTGGAGTTGGAACTTCATGAATGGTCTTAACCTTTTCTTCAAGGGGTGTAATCCAGTTGTGTCAATTCTGAACCCTAAATAGGTTACTTCCGTAGTCTGGAAGGTCCATTTTTCCCACTTATGGCAGACCCCAACATCTCAGAAACATTTCAACATTTCTTCCAGGCTTGACATGTGCTCCTCTGGAGTAAACCCAGTAAGCAAGATGTTGTCATGGTATACCATAACTAATTGGAAAACCTTGGAGGAGGTTTTCCATTGTGCGCTGGAAGATAGCTTGGGCTGGCACTATTCCTAATGGCAATCTTGTATATTCATACAACTCTTTCTGAAGTTTTGACTTCCTTGTCCAATTCTAATTGGTGGTAGACGTGGCTGAAGTCCAGCTTTGATTAGGTGCAGCATCCTGCCAGCTTGTTGTAGAGATCTTTGATCCTAGGGATGGGTTACCAGGTGGCTTGATTTATCGTCAATTTATAATGCCCCACAAATTCTGATGGGCCTGTCCAGTTTGAGGAAAGGGACTATGGGGGCAGCACGCTCTGAGAATTGGGCTGATCTGATGATGCCCAACTCCTTAAGGCGCTTCAGCTCAGTTTCCACCTTCTGCATACAGGACTGGCCTGCCTCTAACAAATTTGGGCGTTGCAACTGGATTTACAAAAATCTTTGCCTTACGCCTTTGACAGGTCTGAGCTTCCTGAGGAAGGCGTCTTTATATTGGTGCAGGACATCTTGGTGGATGCCGTTGGAAATTTAAAAAATCTCCAGCCAGTTTAGTCTGAGATTTTTCAACCAATCTTTTCCAATGAGGCTGGGCCTGCACCCTTCAATGACAAATAAGGGCAGACTGGTTTCTTGCCCTTTTTAAGCCACTGACGTTTCCGCAGTACTGAGGATCTTGAGGGTCTCCCCCGCAAACATCAATAACCTGGCCTTGGTGCTACTTAGCTGTAGGACCTGAGTTCCATGCCAGATATAATCAAAGGAGTGCTCACCCACGACAGTTACTGAAGCCCTGGTATCAACCTCCATTTTTAAGGGTTTGCCATTCATATTCAAAATAATTTTGATATGATCTGTTTTGTTAACTTGGACAACATTTAGTTGATGCATGATGTTCTCCTTCGAGTTCTCCCCAACTTGGTAAAGTGGCTGCTTGGGCTGTTGCTGCGGCTGCTTTTTTTGCACAGCAATGTGCTTGGATGTGGCCTTGACGATTGCATCTGAAGCACACAAACCCCCGGCAAAGGCAATTCTCATGGGTCACCTCCCATCCTGTCCCTCCCCGGCAACAATTAAAGTCCATCTCAACTCTGTGTTGACGACCCAACCGGTACCCTCTCCTTTAACTTTGGTCCGGTATCCAAGGTTGTGTCTGGTTCCCAGCAGTGCCCATTGATCCTGTTGCATGCCTCGTGGCCATAATACCGTCCCCACATTTACTTCTCCGACAGTGAACAACCACATTCAGGCGTTAGCTGCCACCTTTGTCGGTGTACTCCATTGCCTGAACTATTTCAATCACCTTCTCCAGTGTTATTGTGGTCTCGGCCAAGAGCTTTTTTTAAAAAATATAATTTTTATTGGAATTTTTTACAGAAAATATAAAACATAACGACAAACAATGAAATGCAACAAAATAACCCATAATAACTGTATCACCCCCAGACCGTATCGACGCATGTATCCCATCCCCCACCCCCCCCAACCCCAATGAACAACAAAAGAACTTCAGAATAAATTTAAATTAAATAAACAAACATAGTCATCGTCCGCCCCCCCCCCCCCCCACACCTTTTCCCACCCCCTTCCCCCCGGGTTGCTGCTGCTACTGTCCCAGTACCCTATCGTTGAGCCAGAAAGTCGAGAAAAGGTTGCCACCACCTAAAGAACCCTTGTACCGACCCTCTCAGGGCGAATTTGACCTTCTCTAGCTTAATGAAACCCGCCATGTCATTGATCCAGGTCTCCACGCTTGGGGGCCTCGCATCCTTCCATTATAGCAAGATCCTTCGCCGGGCTACTAGGGATGCAAAGGCCAGCACACCGGCCTCTTTCGCCTCCTGCACTCCCGGCTCCACACCAACCCCAAAAATCGCGAGTCCCCATCCTGGCTTGACCCTGGATCCCACCACCCTCGACACTGTCCTCGCCACCCTCTTCCAGAACTCCTCCAGCGCCGGGCATGCCCAGAACATATGGGCATGGTTCGCTGGACTCCCCGAGTACCTGACACACCTGTCTTCACCCCCAAAGAACCTACTCATCCTTGTCCCAGTCATGTGGGCCCGGTGCAGCACCTTGAATTGGATGAGGCTAAGCCTCGCACACGAGGAGGAAGAATTAACCCTCTCCAGGGCATCAGCCCATGTCCCGTCTTCGATCTGTTTCCCCCAGTTCCCCCTCCCACTTAGCTTTCAGCTCCTCTACTGACGCCTCCTCCACCTCCTGCATAACCTTGTAGATATCAGATATCTTCCCCTCTCCGACCCAGACCCCCGAAAGCACCCTGTCGCTCACCCCCCTCGCGGGAAGCGAATCAAGAGCTTATTTTGGATACTGAGATTCTGTATCCCACAAACCAACTGGTCACAAAGCATGTTGCTAAGCTTGCAGTGTTCAGCAAGCTGTCGAAGTCTGGGAATGAAGACCAAGATGAACTCTCCATTGTCCCTGACCGTTTAATTCAATTCATATCACTGAAGAATGTTTGAGGGCCATGAGTTAAAATGTTCCTTCACCAGCTTGACCAGCTAGTTGAAGGTTTTGGAGTCAGGTGCCTCAGGGGCCGTTAGATTTCTTACCAAGTTGTAGGTTTGAGGTCTACAAACTGTCAGAAGGATCACCTTCTGCTCACCTTCACCGGTGATTTCATTTGCCATGAAGAAGTAATGGAGATGTTCTGTGAACTGACTCCAGTACTCAGCCCCCTGGTTACACCATTCCAATTTAGCTTTGATAGGCATTTTAACTCACTTTTAACATTGAATTACTGACTCCCGACTCTTCTCTGAATTTTCCAGTACCCTTCCCTTCTTGGGATGCTTTGTCTCTGCCCCCAGCCCCTCTCAAGTACACAGCACTACCGCTGTGGCAGAACCTTTTATCTCGTTGCCAATGTGGTGGCTCGAGATATACACAAAGGGTTTATAGTAGAAGACAAAAAGGCAAGTATGACAGAGGCACAGAACAACTGTACACATGTGTTAACACCCCAGCTCCACTGGGCCCCCAGCTTCCCCGGCCCCCCACTGTTGGCCGTGGTTTGCACGGCCTGGGCCAGCCAAATGGCCGGCCGAGTCCAACCCCTCATAAGGCCATGCTACCACATTAATGTAGAATCGCAGCAGTCAATTTGCACATATACTAAACTTCCACAATCAGATCATGACTAGATAACCTAATTTTGAGATATTGATTGAGGGATAACTAGTCGGTACATCACAGTAGTGCCATGGGATCTTTTACGCCCACCCATGCAGGTCGATGGGGTTTTGAAAGGTTGGCACCGCTGACAGTACTGCACTGGAGTGGGACTTGAACCTGACTGCGGGGCAGGCTTTCCCCTGATTCTTCTTTGCGTCCGAGGGGCCCTTACCTGTCCCCTTTCTTTGTGCATCCCCCAGGTGACCAATACATATATATCTGAGATGTGCTTTATTTTGGGGGCGATGCTGTCTGACACCTGTCCATTCAGGACCTATTCAAGATTTCCCCCCCAAAATCAATCAATCAAACCACGAAGGGTCCCTACTCAGTTGGACCTTCCTTCAGTGGCCTGAGGTCCCATCAGCAGTCCCCCATTACCTCAGTCGGATCTTTGCAATGCTGACGTTACATTTACTTTTCACGCCTTTTGTCGTCCGCTGGTGCTGGGTGCGTGGGGGAGGGGGCGGGGTGAGAGGGGGGTCGGTCTGCCAATCAGCTGGCGGGGTGCGCTGTCAATCAAGCCCGCCCCGCCCCCTGCACCTGGGCGACCGTTAACTGCAGCCGCGGCTCGAGCGCACCTGGGTCAGAGCGGCCAACCGCCGCTCCCCGCGGGGAGGGGAACCGTCGCTCCGGCGTGTGGAAGGCGCTGGGCTCAGGACCTGGCAGGAGGAGGTGAGCCTCGAGAGTTAACACAAACTGGGAACTCTGGCACAGCTTAGTGATGGATAAATTGAATTGGACATGGAGAGTCCTGATAGGCGCAGACCTCGCTTGGCAGCAGGCAGGCCATCAACATTAAGTTAATAAAAACAGAAAATGCTGGAAAGGTTCAGCTAGCCAAGCAGCATCTGTGAAAAAGCAATAGCTTTTTAAAAATTATATATTTCTGTTGGACTTAATATTTTATATCAGAAGTTACAGAATCGGCAACACAGTGGCACGGTGGTTAGCACTGCTGCCCTCACGGCACCGAGTCGAGTCCCAGGTTCGATCCCGGCTCTGGGTCACTGTCCGTGTGGAGTTTGCACATTCTCCCCGTGTTTGCGTGGGTTTCGCCCCAACAACCCAAAGATGTGCAGGGTAGGTGGATTGGCCACGCAAAATTGTCCCTTAATTGGAAAAAATGGAACGGACTCTAAATTTATTTTAAAAAACAAAGTTACAGAATAAGACAATAGCCTCCACGTTTTGCGGAAGCTTTCCTCCGATCCTCTAATGGCATACTTTATTTTCTCTAGTTTGAGAAATTCTGCCATGCTGCCAGTCTACAGCATTGGGTGGTGCTGCCGATAGCCAGTCTCCTGCGGGCAAAGGCTAGGGCGACCACCACTCTCCCCATGAAGAGTTCACGTCGATGCTACAATCAAGAAAGCTCAACAGCACCTATACTTTCTCAGGAAACTAAGGAAATTCAGCATGTCTACCTTGACTCTTATCAATTTTTATAGATGCATGATAGAAAGCATCCCATCTGGCTGCATCACAGCCTGATATGGCAACTGCTCGGCCCAAGATCGTAAGAAATTGCAGAGTCGTGAACACAGCCCAGTCCATCACACAAACCTGCCTCCCACCCATTCCAACTACACCTCCCGCTGCCTTGGGAAAGTGGGCAGCATAATCAAAGACCCCTTCCACCCGGGCTATTGTCTCTTCCAACCTCTTCCATCGGGCAGAAGATACAAAAGTCTGAGAACACGCACCTAGAGATTCAAAAACAGCTTCTTCCGCGCTGTTACCAGATTCCCGAATGGCCCTCTTATAGACTGAACTGATCTCTCTACACATCTTCTCTACAGTTGCAGCACTATATTCTGTATGCTTCACCCAATATGTATGTATTTACATTCTGCATTTATCATATGTCCTGGGTGGGATTTTCCGTCGCCTCAACAGAGTCTTTAATGCTTTCCAGAAAACAGGTACAGTAAACGCCGTTGGCATATCATTAGCAGACCAGGCCCAGTATTTTCTGCCTCCAATGGGCCGAATTCCCAACGGCGAGGTTCACTTGTACTTTTAAAAATCGTGAAACAGGCGCAGTGGCTGCTGAGGGAGGGAGAGGAGGTTTGGAAAGTGTCCAACGTTATCATAGTTTGCTGACAGTTATGCCACGAGGTAGGCTGTAGGATTGGGGTGGATGGGCATAGAACACCACTTCCGCACAGCGATGCAGCTGCGCATGCCGCTGACTGCCCACTGTGAACTTAGGGCCACGGGTCGTATAGGTCGTTCCCCCCCACCAGGCCACCGCCCCTATGTGCCCTCTAGTCCCAGCCGACCCATCAGCCATATGGGCATGCTCCAACACAACCAGAACCATCTTGTTGGCTGGGATGGTGTGTGTGGGGAGTGAAGTGTGTTTATGCGGCTGCAGCTTGTCTGACTCATGAATGTCAATCGCAAATCCAGCACTAATCGATTGTATTCCACGTGGCGCCAGTGCTAGCCCCGGTGCTAGCCCCTTAACAGTTGCTGAATCAGTCCAGGTGCGATGCCAATTTTGCTGTCGTGGAACTCCACGACTCCAGCCCCCGCATCAACACTTAGTCTCAGGAACGGAGAATCCAGGTGCCTATGTTTTTCATGTATGGGCCGATCTGCCTGGACTGTATGCAGAACAATACTTCTCACTGTACCTCAGTACACATGACAATAAATCAAAATGATCTTCCGAAACCAACTCCACTGGACCGCTCGTGCTTAGGATGTCAGAGTTCCGACTGCCAAAGCATATCTGCCTCACCTAGCTCAAGGAAGGCTCCCGAACAAGCGGAGGGCAAAGAAAGCGCTTCAAAGACATCTTGAAGACTTACCCAAGAAATGCACCATAAATGTCAATGCCTGGGAGACCCTTGCTCAGAAGGGACCTACTTGGAGGAACCTCATGATTGAAGGGAGTCAATTCTTTGAGGACGCTGAACAGCAAGAGGAGCTCCAGAAAAGGAGCCCGGAATACCAACCATCTAGAATCCGAGGACCAAACCTTCCTCCTGGAACCACCTGCCAAGTGTGCAGTCGAAGATTTGGCACTAGGATCGGGCTTACCAGCCATGCAAGAATTCACATAACCCCTGACCAGTAACACGGCGTTTCCTAGGTGGACAATCATACTCGTTAATGAGTGATTGCTGAAGAAGAGTGGCATCTTTTCTGGACTAGTAACCCAGAGACCAAGAGTAATTCTCTGGCTGGGAGGCAGATCGCTGTTCACTGGTGGTGGGATCCTCTGGTCCCGCCACTCTCAATGGGATTTCCAGAGGATCCCGCCAGCGTGAACAGCTGGAGAATTCCGGCCAATGTTCTGGGGATTCAGTTTGATTCAAACCACCGCAGATGATGACATTTGAATTTAATAAAAATCTGGATTTAAAAATCTAAAGTTGACCATGAGATCACTGCCAATTGTCTTAAAGACCCATCTGGTTAATTAATGTACTTCAGGGAGGGAAATCTGTTATCCTTACCTGGTTTGGCCTACATGTGACTCTAGATCCTCAGAAGTGTGGTTGACCCGAGTTCAAGGACAGTTAGGGATAGGAAATAAGTGCTGGCCCAGCCAGTGATGCCCACATCCCATGAATAAAAAAAAGCTATGTGTCAAAATCTGATTCACGTTTTGCTACAATAATACATGAATGCAAGTTGTTTTTGTATCTAATCTCTATTGGCCGGAAATCTCTGCTCGTTCAAGCCGGCGGGATTCTCCAGTCCCGCTGCAGTGAATGGAGTTTTGGCTGAGCACCAAACTCTCCATTCTCGGTGCCAGCAGTGGCGGGGTGAACTTGGATCGGAGAGTCCCAGTCATTGCATCTGACCTAGGAATGCTTAAAGCAGCAAAGCATTCCATTCTACAACACTCATCTATCTTAGTTTAATAAGCATAGGCTGAAAACAAAAAATATTAAAATTTGCTTTGAATAATTCTGCAAGTGACATTTCTCTTAAATCTTTGCCATCTTGGTGCTTTTTGAAGTTGTTTTAAGGGCTGATGGCTGCTGACTAAAGCATATGAAATGCATCTGTTTCCTATCAGTCATTGTCTTTTTCTGTCTTTGTTTCTATAGTGTCCCCATCTCTCATTTTCTTTCTTTGTTTTTCTCATTATCTTTGTCTAGCTTTGGACTTCTATCTCACTTTTTTCTCCCCCCCACCCCCCCCCCCCCCCCCCCCCCCCCCCCGGCGACTTGGTCTGTCTTTGAATGCAACCCCTTTGAGTTTAGTTTTTCTAATGCTGCCATAATCCCTGTGTCTGGATTTTAAGCAGGATCATCTCATGTGCTTTCTTTCCAGCTTTTTAAGATTTTGCACTCCACGCTTTCATCTATTGGCAAGGCCTTACCCAAGAGACTTGTACATGTTGAGGAAATTCCTGTGACAAATCTCAGACAGCAGATGTCCTATTTAACAGCCATTGTAATCCAAGTATTCCTGATATTCCATATGCCATGTTTTAGTGTTGTCGATGTGCCCCATACAGTCTTTCACAACTAATTTATTCAAATGATCGTTATTTAAAAGGTTGGTTGTTTTTTTAAGCTTGCATTTCCACTGTGAAACGTATTAATTGTGTCAAAGTGCCAAATTGCTAGTTGCTAGCTATATAAACTTTATTGTAGTGGATGACGCACTTTGAGTGCATATTGCAGTCAAATGATTGAAGATTTTTCCTGCACTGTGTTACTTATCTTGGGGTTATGGAGGTTCCACTAACAGTTTCAGCAACCTCCCAAGGCCATGGGCTCACTATTGTCCGACATGGTTCTTTATGTGACAAGCAGTTCTGGCCATCTTGCTCTTAATGCTTCCAGAAATGCAGCTTCACTGAAATTAGAAGCTCACTTCTTGTTATTATCTAGTTCCCTTGACTTCTCAGCCTCTCTCCAAGAGAGCTTACAGGCATATAAATTCTATGGTTCCTTAGATCTGTAGTTCCCTGGGATTGCTCGTTGTTCCTTTTTAAACGTAGGAATAATGTTAATTGCTTTCCCAGCGGTAAATCACCATTCTTTTTACAAATTGCTTCAATCCAAGCTGACAATCAAAGCTGACATATCAACCAAAGGCCGTGTTCAGTCTTCCATGTAATTCATGCTTCCTTTATCAGGAATGAGCTAAATCAGGTATAATACTGGTTAATTTGGCAAAATTCCTTAATTTGAATACATCTGAAGTAATTAATGTACTAGCCTGTTCTAAGAAAGTCCTATCTTGAACTCATTAAGTTTCAATACACGATCCAAACCTGTTAGTGAATAAGTTCACTTAACTCAACGGCACACTCTCTTCAGCTGTCTATATTGATGATGAGATACATGCAAGAATTGCAAAAGCAAGTGTAGCATCTGCCTGGGATCAAAGAGGAGTAATTCTGCGAACCAAACTGAAAGTCTATCGAACAATAATCCTATCCACTGCTCTACACATGCAAGACTTGGACTGTGTACCAAGAACCCCAGCCACTTTTATTTGATCTACCTTCAAAACCTTCTGAAGATTAGATGGCAGGACAAAATACCAGGCATTGAGATGCTCACCTGAGCTGGTATGCCAAACATCCACACCATTTTGAGACTACCCCAACTGAGTTGAGTTGGTCATGTAGCATGAATGCCTGACACTTGCTTACTGAAGCAAATCTTCTATGGAGATCCCAAATCTGCGATACGCTGTCATGTTGTTTAAAGGAAGTGCTACAACGATACGCTGAAGGCGTCACTTAGGAGAAGTTCACCCATAATTTCGGCATCTGGGGCAACCAAATAAAATGGCCTCCTTTGAAAACAAACGCATAGCAGAGGCAGAGAGAAAGCGCAAGAATAGGAAAGCCCAAGCCAGAAACTCATATCAAACTCAGTCATCTGCGGTATCCTGTCCTGTGGTATTCTTCATGATGGCACAGTAATTAGCACTACAGCCTTACAGCTGCCAGACCTGGGTTTGATTCCCACCTCAGGTGACAGTGTGGAGTTTGTTCCCTCCTACAGACCAAAGATATGCAGGTTAGGTGGATTGGCGATGCTCAGTTGCTCCCTAGGTGAGGTTACGGGGATAGTTTGTGGGATTGGGTTTGGATCGGGTGCTCTTTCAGAGGGTCCGTGCAGTCTTGATGGGCCAAATGGTCTTCTTCTTAACTTTAGGGATTCTATTTGCAACAGAACATTGGAGTAGAAACCTAGTATCCACTGGAATCTTACCAAACACCCCAAATGATGAACATGGCCATCTTTGTCTCAAAGGACAAACAAGAGATATCCATAGATCTGAGAGTTTGGCAGTAGAAGCATATTTCACCTTGCACCACTTCTGCTGGAACTTAAATGGTGTATTTTAGAATGTGTGGAACTTTGCCACATCTGCAACACCTCAGATTCCTGTGTCAGAAATGCGTAATTTTTGCCTCCAAAAGATTGTAAAATTTCAAGGTTGTTATAATCCAGCTATATTCCACCTCTTTGGAGAAAAAGTAAATACAAAATCCTGTAATGGAAGGTTAAATTAGTAAAGAACACACGGGCATTTAACCTAGTTTTTCCTTTCATTCAGTGATTTCTGCATTGACTAGATGTGTAGAAGAAAAAGCCCAGTGTCCATCCAGTCTGGAGTCCTACGACTTAAGTGCAGCAACTACTTGCATTTATATAGCACCTTTCAGCATAGTAAAATGACCCAGGCATGCTGTAACTTTGCACCAAAATGATTCCTGTATCTTCTACACATATCCCCCTTTCCTTTGTCCTGTATTTAAATTCTGCCACTATCATAAGCACAGCCTGCAACTCGCCTAAAAGACAAACTGTACTGTACTAAAGGTCAAACACTAGGATGTGACAGAGTATCATGGGCTGACCTTTTCAACTTAATGAGAGGAAAACTAAATGATATGTAAAGCAAACTCCTCATTAAAGTAGCATCAACAAAAATAATCTACAAAAATAAGCTTTATCTGTGCAATTTTCCCACCCTGTTGCATCCGACACCAATCCTGTTGCGCCAGGAGAATAGCGGGTGAGGCCAAAATCGAGATTCCTGTCGGGCGCATAGCATTTTACAATTCACCCGGCCCACTCCCGATGGCGAGATCTGGATCTCGTACAAAGATGGTGAGCAGTTCATCAAGCCTAATTTGAATTTTTTCAATCTCATTAGCGAGATTGAAGTCAAATGCAGCCGCCTCCTGAGAGTAACCCAACTCCCCAGTGAGAATTCACGAGGATGTCATTTAGTGCTCCTCTACAAAAACAGGAACCTAGCGCATTGGTTACCGAGGGGAAGTAAGGAGGTGAGCAACCCTCTCCATTTACTGGCATGCAGTTCAAGGGTGCCTGAGCATTTGCCGCAGTGGTTGGTGCAGGGTTGAGGTTGTCCGGGAGCCCGGAGGGGTCCAGATCGGGTGGGGGGGACTCGGGGGTGGGGGGGTGGGGGGGAGGGGGGGGGGGGCAGGATTGAGTGTGCAGAGTACTGTTTGCCAGGACAACTGACTCGCTGGATGGCACTCTGAGAGTAGGCAGGATAGTCATGGTAAGGGCGGGGTAGGTTTGGGAGATATGAGGAATCCGGAATGGAAGACCTAACTGATTGTCGGTCTCCTCCTTCAATTCCTTACAGATACAAAAATTATTTCTGGTTTTGATTCTGCAGAGGCTGCCCTTGTTGTGTTAGTTGCAGCCGAGGTGGGCAGATGCTGAAGACGATAGCAAGACCAATGCAGGCAGCACCACACGTGCAGGGGGCCAAGGCACACCTTCACGACCCGCTGCCCATCAGGCTGAGGAGGGGACCAGAAAGGGAGCCCAGTGACGTGCCAGGGCGTACTGGACTCGGTCATCCAATGAACCGATGGACAGTATATGCCGCAGAAGGTTGCGTCTCAACAGAGAGACAGTGCGGTACCTGTGCCACCTCATCGTGAACATGGCACCCCGTGGAGGAGGAGGACACCAGCTCTCGGTGCCTGTGAAGGTCAATGAAGTCCTAAATTTCTACACCACTGGGTCATTCCAGGGCTCTCGCGGAGACCTGTGTGGCATGTCACAGTCATCAGCCCGCAGGTGCATTGGGAGATGACGGATGCTCTGTATGCCCGAGCATCCAACCATATCACCTTCGACTTAGATGCCCAGGCTGCAGAATTTGCCACCATCATCTGGATGTCCCAGTGCATGTTAGGAATGGATTAACAGATCTTCCAATTGATGTCAATTATCCAATAGAAGTCACTAATATATAAAAGGGGTTATAGGTGGCGCTATTTGTTGGTGGAGATTTGTGTGTGAAGTTGGATCAAAGAAATAAAGGTGTTTGGTGGAGAAGCAGAACTCTTGGGCGCGATTCACCGAAACGGAGAGAAACAGCTGACGCCGGAGTGAAACCCGGAGTGTTTCACTCCGGCGTTGGAGGCCGCTCCTCGCCCCCTATTCTCCGGGGCGAGGAGCGGCGGTGCGTGAATCTCGGGCGCCGGGACTCGACGCTTGCGTCAAAGCGGCGCACCAAGAATCACGCGGCCGGCGACGCCTAAGTGATGTCAGCCGTGTATGCACAGGTTGGCTGGCGGCAATCCGCACAAGCGCAGTTGCCGTCTTCCCGCACATGCGCAGTTGCCGTCTTCCCCTCCGCTGCCCTGCAAGACATGGCGGCTTGATCTTGCGGGGCGGCGGAGGGAAAAGAGTGCGTCTCTTAGAGACGCTGACCCGACGATCGGTGGGCACCGATCGCGGGCCAGTCACCTCATGAGCACGCCCGTGGTGCTCGATCCTCCCTCTGGCCCCCACAGGCCCCACACATGCCTGTCGCGTGCTGTTCACGCCGGCAGCGACCAGGTATGGTTGGCGCCAGCGTGAACTGGTTGGGTTTGTCAGGCCGCTCGGCCCATCCGGGCCGGAGAATTGCCGGTCGCCGTGAAAAACGGCGAGTGGCGTGTCGCAAATCGCGACACGCCATTTTGGGGGGGGGGGGGGGGGGGGGAGAATTGCGGGGGTGCTAGGGCGGTGTGGCGTGATTCGCCCGGCCCTCCCGCAATTCTCCCACCCGGCGTGGGGAGCGGAGAATTGCGGCCCTTGTCTCCTTTACAGCAACCCAGAAGCTTAAACACATGTATGTTGCACTACAAGCACTGGGGCATCAGGGAGTGCCGTATATTAACAGGAAGGATTTCAACTCCCTGAATTTTCAGATTGTGTGTGATCACTACCTTAGGAACACTTGTGTGCCCACTATCCTGTGGCAGCTACATCTGGGGCATTCAGAGATCCCAGTGTCTTTGAGGATCACCTCAAGATGACAGGTTGGCTCATGGGGGACAAGTGATACCCACTGAGGCCATGACTGATGACGCCAATGTAGAGACCAAGGTGGAGACCGGGTATAATGAGGTCCATGCTGCCATATGAGCTCTCATTGAGCTGCTCAAAATGTGGTTCTGTTGACTGGACCGCACTGATGGGGCTCTGTAGCAGCAGTGCGACATACTGGACGAGGAGGAGGAGGAACATTCGGCCATGTCTGAGGAGGAGCCCGATGAAAAGCCAGATGATGGAGGACAGGTAGCAGTAAGAGTCAGACAAGCAAGGAGGATCAGGGAGGCCCTTATCACCTCTAGACACAGAAGAACTCCAGGCCATCTTAGTCTCCCTGGTGGAAGGCCCTGGGATAGGCTCCTATGCTTCCTCTTCCCTGAGGTTGCCTGTATGGCCCTGGGTGACTACTGGATTGCCAGGCCTGGAGGCTCCCCATTGTCTTACCATGGTGTTGATGCCCTCAGCGATGGTTCGCAGTGACAGGACCACGTTCTAAAGTGCCTCCGCAATGTCCACCTGTGTCTGGGACATGTTCCTCAGTGAATGGGACATGAAGTCAAGGCCCTCAGCCATCGTCGTCACATACTGAACAAAGCCACACAAAGTGAGAACGCCGTACTCCAGGTTTTCCACTGTGGTCACCAGACTTGCAGCATTGGCTTGGGTGCCACTCAATGCCAGCACCATCACCTGCGCCTGAAGGTATTGGGACTCCTCCAATCGGCCTTGCATTCACTGGAATATTGTTGACACCCCCTCCTGAATGTCATGGCTGTCTTGTTTAATCTGCTTCAGCTCTGGGAGAACCTTGTCCATAGGCTCAGCGTCTGGCTGGAACCCAGCTGAGTCCTGGGATCCAGCAGATTTCTGACTACTGTCTCCACCTGATGTGCATCAGCGACTGTGTGGTGCTCACCAGATCGTCCCTCTGAAGCCTGTCTACTAATGTCATCCACAGATGTCTGTCTCTGTGCTGGTGGAGGGTGCTGGTGACAGCCGTAATGAATTGCTGGCTTTCTCCTCGGAGCTCTCCTCCAAGATGTTCTTATGGGTGGCATGAGGAGCAGCGACTCCGGGTGACCCAGCTACATCATATGGTGATCTTGCAAGACAGTGGACATGGGTTCAGCAAAAGGGAAGATAATTGTGTGGGACATTAAAAACCCACTTAAGACAAGTCATCTGGATGAAGGGGCAGTGGATCCTCACTTCTCTGGTGCAGGTCAACCTCACTGTTGGTCACTGCTCTCTCCTTGGGCTTTCCCTGCGATTGGCAGGGCCGTTCCTCATTGGGAGTGAGGACTCGGATCCCCGAGATTCCGCCCTCCACGTTTTCGCCCTTTCCCTCTTACTATGGGCTAATGTCTCCTGTGGGGACAAAGAGAGGGCATTGTGAACCGCACGCATGATCAGTCGATGAGGTCTGTAGCAGGTGGCATGTGTGGGCACACCCCTAGACATGAAGGGCTTGTGATGGTGAGTACCAGAAAGTTCTGAGGAATAGGGTTGGAGATAGGGGGCTGGATTCTCCAATCCTCGGCGCCGAAATCGGGTTCGGCGATGGGGCGGAGAATCCCCGATGACGCCAAAATCGTGGGCGGTGTAGCTTTCGCGATGCACCACCCCCTGAAAAAGCAGCATATTCTCCGAGTACAACGCGCCCTGTACCCACTGCCTCCAAACGTTGCCTGAAGACTGCCCCGCGATGCTCCGTCCCCGACCGCCTGAGTTCCCGACGGCGTGGGTCGCATGTGGTCCCACCTGTCGGGAACTCAGCGTGGTGGCTGCAGACTCAGTCCAGCGCCGCCACAGTTGGGGGAGGGCCCATCCGTGGGCAGGGGGGGACATATCCGTGGCTGGGGGCACTGTGGTGGGCCGGCCGAAGGGGGGTGGGACTATTTTCCGGGCCAGATCCGTGAGCGGCATCTGCCATGAAACATGGCATGGTTGCTGCAGGCCTGCCATGCTTATGCGCAGCCACGGACCCAGCAACTCTCCAGACCATATCAGCAGCTAAAGCTGGGAGCTCTACTCTGCCTGGCTGCTCACACCCCCAGAACAAACAATCGGTGGCCGTTTTGTGCTAGTTTTCTTGGCGTGAAACGCTACCGCTTTCACGCGGGCGTGCGGAATTAGTCTCCAGAACTGAGAATCCAGTCCAGGATGTTGGGAGGGTGCGACATGTCAGCCAGTGGATGGAGGGGAGTTGTAAAATTGAAGGATGGCAGCTGGGACTGATGCCAGCATAGAGGTGGTTACTTACCCTTGCAGCTCGAAGGAGGTTGTTTATCTTTTCCTCCATTGGACGGCAGCCCTCCTGGTCATGCTACCTGCACTCACTGCAGCTGCCACTGCCTACCTGGTGGCACTGTTCACCGTGCTGCATGTTCACTGACCCCCTCGGGGAACAGGGTCTCTCTCCTTTCATCCATGGCCTGGCCAGATCGCCATCCCAAAGCATCCCCAGATGCAAACCCGCACGGGGGTCATTGACCTGCGGCGCCCGGTACGATTTGGATCATGCCCTCTTTGGGCGTGATCCAGATAATCATACTTAATGGCTCATTTAAATATGCCGCCAGTTTGAGGCTGCATTCTCACGCCGCCCGGGAGTCACTGGCTGCACCGGCGATTAGTGCTGGTGTCCACAAGCGGAGACCAGGCATGATGGCCACTACAGGAGGTCTCAAAGACTATTGGAGCCCCCTGGATGGTTGGCAGTAGGGCAGAGCAGTACCCTGGCACCAACTCTCACTGGCAGTGTCAGATTGGTGGAGCATGGCCTGGGTGCCAGGCTGGCAGTGACAGGGTACAATATTGGCACTGCCACAGGCCAGGGCCTTGCCCATGAAAGGGGGCTAAGTAGTGTTATGAAGATTGGGGGAGGTGAAGGGGGAGTATTAACGGGTGTATTAAAGGTAGGGGGTGAATGGGGGGTCCTGAAAAGGGAGAGGCCATCAGCGGCCCCCCCATTTGGGGGGATTGGGTAATGTCCATGTCTGCGCGGGTGGCATTGCCCTTGTGTGAGGGTGTGGGGGACCCTCAAACTCATTTAGAGAACGGGGCACCCTTTCAAAATGATGTCCCAATCTCTGAGAATCCGGTCTCGCTTGCGAGTTTAGCTTCCCACTGCTGAAAATATTTCGAAGTGTGGGCTGGACTGGGGGAAAACTCCCCAAGGCCTCCCAAAAAAAAACTAAGTGTGGGTGAATCCGTTTTTGGATCTTGCCCAAAAAGCTGCCGAGAAACAGCAATGTCACCCAAAATGATATTTTGAAATCTTTTGGTGAATTGCGCCTCTCGTCATTTTTGGTAGAATCGCAATCTTAGTCATTCTTTGGGAGCATTACCCCCACTATTTCTCCTGTGCTGGATCAGGGAAAGGAAAATATTGTCTTGGAGGACAGTAGACTGAGATTCAGTTGAGATGAGGTAATGGATGGATATTTATTGAGCTCCCTTGATAACCTCAGGGTTAGAATCTACTTCCTATGATTGTGTCAAAGTGCATCAGTATGTTAAACGTAAATACCACTCAGGTCTCTACATAACCTCTTACAATAATAATACGATATCCGAGGAGAGTAAAATAATGGAGTATAATGACTAATCTTTAATAATGAAATTTCAAGAATGGCACCACTTTTCCATATGCACTATGTTTCTTCGTATAAGTGAACATCCCGATTAAGTTGAAAGGTCTCAGATCCTGTAGTTCCATAATATCCTGATTTGGAGAACTTTTCTGGCAACCTGGCAATGCCATTACTATTTTACTTCAGCATAATAATGCTTTCTCACCTCTCTAACGGTATTCATAAATAAGTTCATAAATGCAGATCAAATCTGGTTATGGATGTTAAGGTGCAGAAGCTGTCTCTCTGCATAAGCATAAATCGGTGATGGCTGGAAATTATTTTTTTCTATCTTTACATTTCTACAAATTTTCTTGCAAGTCTATAGTGAATGGCTACCGTGCGCCCTCTTGCATCTCAACAAAACTCTGTGTGAAACTACAGAGCGAATGTCTGCAGACTGTTGCATTAAAGAGGACTTCATACCTCATCCTGTCTTCACCCAAGATGAACCATGCACACTTCCTGCAGTGGGACTGGATTTGATTAGGAGAAAGAACCAGAGCTTATTTTTCCTTCCATAGCCCGGGTGTACTAAGATCATTAAGGTTACCCAAAGCCACGTTAGTTGAAATCAGTTGCACAGGGATCAAAGCTAGTCCATGTGACACTTCTACTCATTGGGGAAGAGAAAAGTTATAGAACTAAAAGCAAATTACTGTGGATGCTGGAATCTGAAACCAAAGAGAAATTGCTGGAAAATCTCAGCAGGTCTGGCAGCATCTGTAGGGAGAGAAAAGAGCTAACGTTTTGAGTTCAGATGACCCTTTGTCAAAGTTATAGGACTGTTTAGGGTATGTCATTTCCTTTAATCATGGGATAGCATCTTTCAGTATTTTAATTTTCCAGTTAAATCAGAGTGTTTGCTACAGTAACTTTTTTAGCAGTTGCAACATTGATGTAGCTCTACTCTCATTGAAGCCTGTCCTACTCACTGAAGTAGCGCCCCACTCATGTATCAACAAGACTGCGAACCAACCCGTTAAACACAGGAGGGCCAGAGGCACAAATAAACATTGAGACATTGACTCAGAAAATAAACCTTGTCATAACTTCATAGGGATGTCAATCAAGCAATGTTAAACTTCTCTGTATTTGTGTATTCAAACACATTCTTCCAACATATGAAATAGGCCCCTCGAGTCTGCCCAGCTATTAGGTTAAATAATGGCTGACCTGTTTGTGTTGAGTTCCACATTCCCCATCTACCCCGATTAGATTCTTATTAGGCAAGTGAATCAATCTACCTCCACCTTCTGAGACAGGGTTCCAAAGTCACATAACCCTTTGAGAAAAAGAAATACTCTTAATCTCTAATCTATAAGGGCATCCCCTAATTTTAAAACAGTGCCCCCTTGTTCTGGAATCACCCAGAAGAGTGAACATCCTTTCCACATCTACCTTGTCAATATCGTTCGGAATCTTATATAAGGCTGTGATTTATTTTGTCAATGTTTATTTGCACAAGGTTAAGTGGTGTGAAATGCTTACAGCCTCTGCTATCGATCCTTTAATGGTCTGTTTGAGTAATACTTTTAAAGATTGTAGCACACTAGTTTTTTTTTCAAAACATGATTTTTTTTAGGCAGATTCACACATGCCATTGTTACTGTCGGGTTTGTTGGTTCTTTATATAGTATATATATTAGGTGAAAGGCGTGGAAGGACCATGTGTTGGCATGGAGGATATGAGGAGCCATTAGGAGTGGTTCGGGGCATGGGTTGACTTTGAGATGGTATGGGGAGAGGGTGGGGGTATGGGTGATGAGGTGTTAGAGAGCCTAAAATGTAACAAAAGTCCCAGGAAACCGAAACAGACCTTTTAACTAGCCTGCTTCTGCACATGGTAACCCTTGTGGCTGCCTCTGATCTGCTTCCAGGGATGGTGGGCCTGACTCGATACTACCTCTGTCTCCCTGGAGTGAATATGGCTCCTAAAGAGGCACTTTATACTGAGGGCAATCTGCTGAATTGGGAAGTTCCCAATTTGAACTAACTGCTTCAGTAGCAAACATCTGGCCCCAAGTCCTTGAAAGTATATAATTCTACTTCTAATTCGAAAAGATTAACATCCCTAGAAAGATACCAATAGGTAATAAATAAGTAAATTAATGCCAAGACTGGCCCTTCCAAACTTCATGAACAGAACAAACCAGCCATTAATAGCTTTAAAACTAGATTTTAGAAAACATCAGTGCATCAGCAATTTGACGTCCTGCATGTTGGTTCAGAATAATTACACTATTCATGTATTGAATTACTTGAAAGTGCTTTCTCGAGGTGAAGAAAGTAAATAAAAGTGAACACTACAGCATGATAAGTTCTTACTACTGTTGTGTTCTCTACTAAGAGTAAAGTTTTCAGTTTTTCTTGCAATCAGTATATTTGCATTCCGAGGACGAATTGGATGGATGGATTTGTTTATTGTCACGTATACCGAGGTACAGTGAAAAGTATTTTTCTGCGAGCAGCTCAAACAGATCATTTAGTACATGAAAAGAAAATAAAATAAAAAGAAAATACATAATAGGGCAACAACAAGGTACACAATTTAAATATATAGACACCGGCATTGGGTGAAGCACAAAGGAGTGAAGTATTAATGAGGTCAGTCCATAAGAGGGTTGTTTAGGAGTCTGGTAACAGCGGGGAAGAAGCTGTTTTTGAATCTGTTTGTGCGTGTTCTCAGACTTCTGTATCTCCTGCCCGATAAGTTGGAAGAGTGAGTAAGCCAGGTAGGAGGGTTCTTTGATTATGCTGCCCACTTTCCCCAGGCAGCGGGAGGTGTAGATAGAGTCAATGGATGGATGGTTTGTGTGATGGACTGGGCTGTGTACACGACCGTCTGAAGTTTCTCGCGGTCTTGGGCCGAGCAGTTGCCGTACCAGGCTGTGATGCAGCCAGATAGGATGCTTTCTATGGTGCATCTGAAAAAGATGGTAAGAGTCAGTGTGGACATGCCGAGTTTCTTTAGTTTCCTGAGGAAGTATAGGTGCTTTGTGCTTTCTTGGTGGTAGCGTCGATGTGGGTGGACCAGGGCAGATTTCTGGTGATGTGCATCCCGAGGAATTTGACGCTGTCAACCATCTCCACCTTGGCCCCGTTGATGCAGACAGAGGCGTGTACAGTACTTTGCTTCCTCAAGTCAATTGATCTGATAAAATAAATTACTGAATGAATCCCAGAATTGTTACAATGCAGATGGTGACCATTCAGCCCATCATGTCTGCACCAGCTCTTTGAATAGGCAAATTAGCTTGGGCCATTCTCCCGCCTTCTCCTGTAGCCTTATGCAATCTTGCTTTTCAGATAACAGCCTAATTCCCTCTTGAATGCCTTGTTTGAACCTGCATTCACCACAATCTCAGACAAATCTTAACTACTTGCTGCATGCAAAAGCTTTTTCCCATGTCACTTTTACTTCTTTTGTCAATTACTTTAGGTCTGTGCCCTCTCATTTTTGGCCTTTTCATGAGTGGGAACAACTTCTTTCTACTTAGTTGGTCCAGGCCCCTCATGATCTTAAATACCCTCCTCTCAGCCTTTCTTATCCAAGGAAAACAGTCCCATATTCTCCAATCTAACTTTGTAACTGAAGTTCCTCATTCCTGGAACCATTCTCATGAATCTTTTCTGTACTCTCTTCAATGCCCATACATTCTTTCCAAAGTGTCGCATCCAGAAATGTCAGCAATACTCAAGTTGAGGTTGAACGACTATCTTATACAAATTCAACATAACCTCCTTACTAACAAAAGAACAAAGAACAAAGAAAGGTACAGCACAGGAACAGGCCCTTCGGCCCTCCAAGCCCGTGCCGACCATGCTGCCCATCTAAACTCAAATCTTCTACACTTCCTGGGTCCATATCCCTCTATTCACATCCTATTCATGTATTTGTCAAGATGCCCCTTAAATGTCACTATCGTCCCTGCTTCCACCATGTCCTCCGGCAGCGAGTTCCAGGCACCCACTACCCTCCGTGTAAAAAAACTTGTCTCGTACATCTCCTCTAAACCTTGCCCCTTGCACCTTAAACCTATGCACCCTAGTAATCAAAGCAAGCTTTATTCTAAGAACTTAGTTAATATATATATATACACACAGCAAGACTTTTAACCAATTACAAACATAAAGACACCACCCAGCTACAGTAATCTATGTATAACACTTAATGAATTATCCTTAACTGTTCCAATTCAAAAACAGAATCCACAAAACCAAAAAAAAACTTTATTCAAAGGTGTGGCCCAGCACCTGCATTCTCACATGAAAGAGACTGGCTTTCCCTGAAGATCTCTTTTAAGTTACCAAAGCAGGTTGACACAACTTGGTTAATCCTGGTACAGTTTTAAAAATGAAAATACAGAAAGACAGGGAAAACGCTTCTTTCTCCTTGAGTCCACAGCAGTCAAACGGAAAATGAAACCAAAACAGCTCACAGCCACAGTCCAGTTCCATCCACACAATGCCATCACTGAAGCCATGTGATAAGACAAAAACCTTTCTTAAAGGGGCGCTCCCTTGACAAAAGTCCATGCATAACATCAACAGAATTGCCCTCATCAACCCTCTGTGTAACCTCTTCAAATAATTCCGGATGTTAGCTAAATGCCCTTCAGAATTTCCCTTCGGAAATCAGGACATGCTTTCCTTAATTAACCCACATTTGTCCATGCGCCTGTTGATATTTTACTGAACTACTGGCCACGTCACATATGGTGCAAATCTAGGCAAGCTGGTTAGATAGCGGGAAAGGGCAAAATCAAGGAGCGAATCAGTTTGCTATCGAACCGGCCTGCTCCTGATGGCGGGTGCCAAATCTCGTCCAAAGATGGCGATAAAAATCGTAAACCGCAATTTGCATTCATTTCATTCTCATTAATGAAATTGAAGTCAAATCTAACGGCCTCACGGGATCTAATCGGCTCCCCAGCGAGAAATCACGCTGGCGTCATTTAGTACTCCTTTTCAAATGTGTAAAACTGGTGCAATGGCTGCTGAGATGTTGTGAGGAGGTGAGTACCGATTTCTATTCGCGGACATGCAGCTCAAGGGCACCGGAATTGTGGCCATGGTGGGGGGAGGTGCGGAAAACCCCAAGGGGATGTCTTGGTCGAGGGGGTGGGTGGGGTTGCTGCTTCTATTTTAGTTTTCTCCAAATTATCTGGTTTCTTACCTTTCTTTACCTTTTTTGGACACTAAGGACAATTTAGCATAGCCAATCCACCTACCCCTGCACATCTTTGGACTGTGGGAGGAAACCGGAGCACCCGGAGAAACCATGCAGACTCGGGGAGAACATGCAGACTCCCCACAGGCTTAAATTGGGCTTCTTGCTGGGTCAAAACCGCTTGTAAGTCACCCAGATTGGCAAGGCCAGGGTGCCAGGGCACTGTCTGCATGCTAGGCTGGCGGTGCCAGGGTGCCAGGTTGGCACTACAAGGGTCAGAACCTGAGGGGACCATGATTGGGGGTTATTAAGGTTGAGAGGTAAAGGGGGAGTATGAAAGGGCATCATTAAGGTTTGGGGGTTAAAGGGGAGTGAGTCCCTCCACAGGGAGGACGGGCTTGAAAAGGGGGGTCCCTCGGTGACTCGTTAAGAGTGGTGTGCTCACTTGTGGGGGAGAAGGGGGTAGGTAATGCCCATGCCAGCAGGGGATGGCATTGTCCGTTGGTGGGGGGTGTGGGGAACACAGTCTCACTTTGAGATCCACCTGGTATTCACCTACACTTAGTCATTTTTTTGGACCTTGGTGAGTTTCTCCCCGGTCTAGCCCACACTTTAAAATTCTTTCATCACAGGGGAGCAGACGTGCTCCTGCGATATCGGGCCGCCATTTTGAAAGGGTGCCCCAATCTCTGAGGGCGCTTGAGGGTCCCCAGACCCCCCGATCACGGCAATGTCACCCTCCTGCTCACATGGACATTACCCCTCTCTCTCCCAGTGAGGTTATCCTGCTGTGGGGTCGCTGAAGGTCCCCCCCCCCCCCCCCCCCTTTCTGGCCTCCCCACCCACCCCTTTCAGAGTTCCCACCTTCCCCCCCCCTCTCCCAATTTTAATTCCTTGATGGAATGTGAGTGTTGCTAATCTAGGGATGTTGCCCATCTCTATATGCCCTTGAACTGAGTGTATTAATCATCTATTTTAGAGGACAGTTAAGAGTCAATCACGTTGCTGGGATGTGGAGTCAAGTATGCCAGCTAGACCAGGCAAGAATCGCTGATTTCCTTCCCCAGAGAACATCAGTGAATCGGATGGGATTTATAATAATTGATAGATTTAGTCACCAGAACTGAGACTAGTTTTATATTCCAGACTTTCTAAATAATTAATTGAATTTAAATTCTACGTGCTGCCGGGCAGCACGGTAGCATAGTGGTTCGCCCAGTTACTTCCCCGATTCGATTCCTGGATGGGTCACTATCTGTGCGGAGTCTGCACATCCTCCCCGTGTCTGCGTGGGTTTCCTCCGGGTGCTCCGGTTTCCTCCCACAGTCCAAAGATGTGCAGGTTAGATGGATTGGCCATGATAAATTGCCCTTAGTGTCCCAAAAAAAGGTTAAGTGGGGGTTACTGTGCTACGGGGATAGGGTAAATACGTGTGCTTGAGTAGGGTGCTCTTTGAAAGGCCGGTGCAGACACGATGGGCCGAATGGCCTCCTTCTGCACTGTAAATTCTATGATTCAGATTTGACCCCATGATCCAATGACATTAGCATTACACCACTGTTTCTTCCTGATTCTCCTGTACTTTCAGGGTGAGAGCGTAGAATTTAAGAATTGTTTTTACTACCGTCCAAAACTAAAGGCTTGAACCAAAAATTATTAACTTGAGAAGGTGAAAGTCCTTGAAATAGCACCTGAGATGCACTTGATTTTAGTGAGAAAGCTGGCTTATTGTGGGCCACTAACTCTTCACAGTACCTGCTTTTGATGTATCAATGTATTCTCAATCGACGAGTCACTTGGGCACGGATACAAAATGAAAAAATATATAGTTCCTTTAATTTGTTAAGGCCGATGTCTGTATGGGACAGTCAATTTCAGAATCCGTGGAGAGAAAAACAATCAAATGAGTTTGAATTTCTGATTACTATCCATGGCTGCTATGGTAGAACTGCATGTGTATGGATATCAGTTGGGGATATGTCTAGATTTGACTGTGATGCTCTACATGGGGCGGCACGGTGGCATAGTGGTTAACACTCCTGCATCATAGCGTCAGGGACGCTAGTTCGATTCCAACTTTGGGTGACTGTGGAGTTTGTATATTCTTCCTGTGTCTGCGTAGGTTTTCTCCGGGTGCTTCAGTTTCCTTACAATGTCCAAAGATGTACAGGTTAGATGGATCGGCCATGCTAAATTGCACCTCGATGGGGTAACAGGGATTGGATAGCATTGGGCCTCGGTATCGTTCTTTTTCAGAGAGTCGGTGCTGACTCAATGGGCTGAATAGCCTCTTTCTGCACTGTAGGGATTCTATTCTATTCTATTCCATGATGGATGGTAAACATCACCTACAGGACTACCCTAGCAAGAGTTACAGCTGCCAGGACCAGGCAGAAGAAAGGGGGGAACATTAAGTACCCAGGTATGAAAATGCTGCCACTTTGTTCTGTTCTGTTGTTTCTGTGGTGGCTTATCCGGTTTTAGTTTTGTAAGTTGTAGTTCTGCCAATACAAAGCACAATTAAATTATTAATACATTTCACTGATCTCTCTAACAGCTATAGTTAGAAACAGGTGGAGAAAGCTAAGCTTCTGTCTAGTTTCCATAACAACAGTGGTAATTTTATAAGGCCGTACTGTTAGTAGAAAGTTTTGTCCACCAGTAACTCAAATCAAATCTGAGTGCACACCAGCTATGACTTTTCAACAAGCGCTGGAATGTGGCGATGAGGGGCTTTTCATAGTAAATTCATTGCAGTGTTAATGTAAGCCTACTTGTGACAATAATGAATATTATTATGATTATTATTATAATTCCTCAGTGTCAGCAAACTTAATCTTGACTGTTGCCATCCCCCTTAAACTGTACATCCGCTTGTTACCTCTGCATACCTAAAACTGCAAACATCTTCCCACAATTTTATACTTCCTTCATCTATGCATGCCCTAAGAGGATATTGGCAAACCTGGACATTCATGGAATGATTATGCTTGGCAAAGGTTGTTAGGCGCTTCTCCCCCAATCGGGACCATCGCTGGAATGCCGCGACTGTTCATTCTACTACTCCTGTCTGCAACCCACGAACAGGTCACGACCTGCACTTTGAAAAACCGAATCAATACTGTGACATATTAACCCTTAACTGCTATCTTTATTCCCACTCAAACAACAAAACCATCTCAGCTCTTATTCAACTTTTAAATGCAGTTAGCACTCAGGAATACGTGAGATGTCTGGATACTCTACTTTGAGAGAGAGAAATCTTTTAACACTGCTTTAAAAAAAAGAGACCCGACCATGTAAGAACAATGCAGGATCACTAGCTGAAGTCTTCAGAAACGCTGGCTGTATTTCATCAGAAGCTGCTTCTCAGCTTGTTTCTGCTCACCTTCCAGCCACACAATTCTGCACTGCTTGGAAAGAAACTGATTTATCCACAGACATATCTTTAACTGAACTGCAGTGATAGCAGATGCTTGACATCTGCTCACATCCCAATCTAAAGTACTTTTCTGCAAAATACCTGGTACCTTAGCTCCTCCCATTAATTACATCATCCGACCGAGCTGAAACACCATGGGCTGGATTCTCTGTTCCTGAGGCTAAGTGTCGATGCCTACAGACGATCTGTGGTGTTTCACAATGGGAAAATTGACGTGAAACCCTCACCGATTCCGCGACCGGAAAACGGTTGGAGAATCGCCGGGTCTGTGCTGCACATGTGCAGGGCTGACGGGCTGCAGCCACACGTACACCTACACCCCACACACGACCAAGCATGCCGGAAAACATGCACCAGCTGTGCTGGACTGTGTACCCGCCCACCCTGATCTCACCTCCTGGCCAACCCCCACCACTTGCCCCAGCAGAAGCCCACCAGCAGCGGCACAGATCTTGGCCGAGTATGGCAGTGCTTGACACTGTCTGCACGCCCCCTCTCTTCCTCCTCGAGCACCAGACCATGCTCACGAATGCTGAGACCACGCTTGGCCTGTGCCGTCGGGAACTTGGCCCATCGGAGGCGGAGCATCGCGGGTGGGCCTGTGAATTACATTCCAACGGGGTTGCAACTGCTCGCAGCGTGCTTCTCAATGACGCTGATTTGGATGGAGCGGAGCATCGCGACCTGGCATCAAACCGGCGCCTGCTGCGATTTCACCGTCAGAGTCCATCCTCCGCTCGGACGCCGTTCCAATTTCGGCGTTGGGCTACGGAGAATCCCGCCACATGTATCGAATTAATTCCACAGGGCATCCCCGTAATCGAATCCTTAATTGTCTGGCCAATACAATGCAACTGAAACATCACGGACAGGATACTCCGTCCAGCGATGCCGGAATCGTGAATCATGATTGGGTGGAGAATTCCGTGTGAGCCAGAAATCGTGGCTGGTTCCAGAAGCCTGACGGGATACCATGGTCCGGTACTTCGTCAGCAGTATCACTGCATCTACTCCGCACGTACAGTAAATGCCGTTGGCATATCTTTAACAGACCTGACCCGGTATTCACCGGGGCTCCTGCGTTTCTCCGCCTCCGCCAGAGGAATAAACGATGGTGAGGTTCACTTATGGTTTTAAAAATTGGGACACAGCTGTTGTGGCTGCTGAGGGAGAAAGAGGATGTAGGATGTCTTCCCAGAGGCGCCACCATGGGCAGCCAGTCCTGCTTCTGGCAGGGCTGGCTGTGGGGCGCATCTGCCAGGGCCGGGGGTGGGGAGAATAGTGGGTGGTGTTCAGGCGATGGTCTATGGGATCAGGCTGATGCCACCCCAGGGCTGGGGTGTCCAGGCAAGGACCACCAAGGCAGCCACCTTGCTGCGTACCCCACTGACCACCACCGTGGCCCGTGGTTGTGCAGACTGACACCTGCTGTATGGGTGCCCTCATGCCGCCACACTGCACTCCACTCCACCCTACCCACCCCCCACTCCCCTCACACAGTTTTTTTTTTTTTTATTTAGATTACCCAATTATTTTTTCCAATTAAGGGGCAATTTAGCGTGGCCAATCCACCTACTCTGCACATTTTTGGGTTGTGGGGGCGAAACCCATGCAGACACGGGGAGAACGTGCAAACTCCACACGGACAGTGACCCAGAGCCGGGATCGAACCTGGGACCTCAGCGCCGTGAGGCGGTTGTGCTAACCACTAGGCCACCGTGCTGCCCTCCCCCTCACACAGTTGAGGGCCACCCGCTGGCGGGGCATCGTGCGACCCACCCAAAGGGGTCACCCACAGTTTCTCCTGCAGGAGGGTGCCGAGCAGGGGCTACAAAGTTTACATCTGGTCAGTCATTGGTACACCTGCAGTGCCGGGCACCAACGGGGTTTGGTGCAGAGTTCTGTGGAACCGGCGAGGGTAAGAGGATGGGGGAGGAGGAAGGGGGCAAGGGAGACATGCGGGGGCAGGGGCTGCAGTGCAAGCCGAGGCTACTGTATAGCCTGTTGGACCTGGTTGGGCACGGGGGTACACACCATATTAACATATCGGCCTTGCACCCCGTGCAGCCAATGTACTTTGGAATCCAACTAGGAATGGTGGCCTTCATCCTAGTCACCACAGCCATGGGAGATGCACTGAGACTGTATGAGCAGGAGCTGCTCAGGAAGGACCCTGCAGCAACATAGTCTTCCCAAGGGGACAGAAGTCAGCCAGTGAGGATGGACAATCGGCTGGCTAACAGGCAAGGAGGATGTGGGAAGGAGCGCCGCATGCGGCCTCATGTGTATCAATGTGCCTGTCATTCGAGGATCCGCTGAATCAGGCATGCCGTCGAAGACTCTGGCTGAGCAGGGGGACCGTACATTATATCTCCCGGATAATGGCGCATCTGGCAATGTGGGGTTATGGGGAGGACACCCGCTCCCGGTGGTATTCAAGGTGATGATCACCCTGAACGTTTACACCATGGTCCTTCCAGGTGCCGAGTAGGGATGGGGTTGGGGTTGAGGGGGCGGGTTGGGGTACCGGGGCGATGTGTGGTGTCCAACCTCAAGGTTCTGGCCTGTGCCCACCTCCAACTTCTGCCCAGATCCACCCCGTGCCTCCTCTGCAATCAGCCCTGCCAGGCCCATCCATCACACCTGGATGTGGGCAGCACGGTAGCATGGTGGTTAGCATAAATGCTTCACAGCTCCAGGGTCCCAGGTTCGATTCCCGGCTGGGTCACTGTCTGTGCGGAGTCTGCACGTCCTCCCCGTGTGTGCGTGGGTTTCCTCCGGGTGCTCCGGTTTCCTCCCACAGTCCAAAGATGTGCGGGTTAGGTGGATTGGCCATGCTATATTGCCCGTAGTGTCCTAAAAAGTAAGGTTAAGGGGGGGTTGTTGGGTTACGGGTATAGGGTGGATACATGGGTTTGAGTAGGGTGATCATGGCTCGGCACAACATCGAGGGCCGAAGGGCCTGTTCTGTGCTGTACTGTTCTATCTATTCTATCTTCTATCTACCTACCTTTCTGAAAGAGCACCGAAGCACTTTGAAACTTTTTTGCACAGGTGTTTATTTTCATAACAGGTGATCATCTCTGTCATGGTTAGCCCCTGACTCTATCCTGTGTCCTGCACCCTTGCCAACTTAACTATTAAGTTGTCTACCTTTCTGGCCTTAGGGGCCCTAATGCTACATCTAGCTGGATCCCCAGGTGGTACATCAGGAGTGGAGGAGTCTGCTGCGCTTCCCACCCTCTGACTTGGCAGCCATCCGCAAGTTGAACTTTACGGGTTTGTTGGCAGGGTTGAGGCACATTTGCTGAGGTGGGAAGACCTTCCCTATCGTTGGCAGGTGGTTAAGGTGAACATTTTGCTGCGTTTTACATTGTTATTCCAGTGCCTACAAGTTTTTTGCCGATGCGTGTGGAGAGGCTGATTTCATTGTTTGTACGGGCAGGTAAGGTAGCATAGATTGGGAAGAGTGGTAAGAGGTCAGGGTTGTGGGCGTTGGCAACGGCGCCGCATCCATTTGCCCCAGGGAAATATTCAGGGAATCCGGTGGTAGTGGCTGTGCAGAAAATATGGAGGCAGTTTCAGCAGCGCTTTAGGTTGGGGGCAGGGTTGAATTGATGTTTATTCCAGGGAACCATGAGTTTGAGCCTGGGAGGATGGATGTGAGGTTCCAGAGATGGGAGGAGCGAGGGGTGATGAAAATAGAGGACGCTTTGCAAGTCTGAAGGAGTTGGGGGTGAGGTTTGGGGTGCCGTGAGAGGGGTTACAGGTGCATGCAGGTGTGGGATTTTGTGAAAAAGGTCTGTCCAACCTTTCCAGTGGCACCACCCTCCTTGCAGAAACAGTGAAAAATCACTGCTTTTTCACTTACATTCCCCTTACACTGCTGCCTCAGACAAAAAGCAGCAGCTGTTAGAAAGTCAAAACACATCACCGCAGTGTTTACAAACATCTAGGAGTTAAGTACTTTCACACCCTTGTTTTCTCAGCAGAAAGTACTTAACTACTTTTGCTATGGTCAGGAGCTGTCAATCATAGCTAGATGTTTATAAACATTGATGTTAGGTTCATAGCAGGTTTCTTGAGATGCATTCAAACATAAAAGGAAATGAAAATGAACATTCCAGGCATCAGGTTGTCTGGAAGCTATCGCCCTGTCAATTGCAGCCTACTAAAAGCTATTTTTCTTTGAAAGTGAATGTAAACCTTGCAGTTCAAAGGCCCTGAGGGGCTGCAAAGCCTTGTGATTATTTTGACTTTCTAACAGCGGCAACTTTCGAGACATCTATCTCAGGCAGCAGGTGTAAAGGACAGGTTGGTGAAAAAGTAGGGATTTTTGCTGTTTCTGCCTGGGCTGCTCTTTAGCTTCCAGGCAAGGGTGATTGATGTGGGATCTTTGATGGGGGTTCTTTGATATGGGGGTCCCTGATATGGGATGTTCTCTATTATGTGGGGTTGTCTGTTAAGGGGGTTCTCTGTTGAGGGGGGTCAGTGATATGAGGGGTTCTCTGGTGGGGGAGGGGGTCTGGAGGAGGAGTTGGCTGGTGGAGTGGGCAGGATTTTTGTTGGTGGGGGGAGGGAGGAGCAGTCCAATGGACTTTGGTGGCACTGACCTGAACTGCCTACTCCTTTGGTCCACCCTGTCAGGACCACGCTGAAAAATACTTACCAATCCACACCCACGTGAAATCGACCCAGAGTACCGGAGCATCAAGGAGGCATGGAGAATTCAGTGCCTAGCTCATTAATAAGATGCAAATGGGTTCAAATGATCCACTTGCATCCTCCCACTGGCACAGGGTGCGAACCTCCACCAGCAGAGGACCGGAGCATGGCAAAAGGATTGGTATTAGGCGCTGATTCCAGTTTTTGCCCACACAAATTCTCCGACGCATCGGGAACTCTGGTACCAGCAGCAGACTGCGGAAAATCGCCCCAGGTGTTATGGTCTGTAATTCTCCAACATGTCTTCTTTATGACAATAGTGCCTGATTTCTTAGTGTTTTGCTGTGTCTGTTATATTCTTCTATGTTGATGTTCCCTGAGATGTGTTGTTACTGAATTGTATTAATCTGTTATGCATTGTTGGCTTTTGTGTTGTTCTGTATTGTAAATCAGAAACATTATTCTCAGTATTTTTTTTCTGATTTATTGTTGCACTGAATGTTCACACCCTAGGTCTCTCTCCATCTTACCTCTTTCCGTTAAAATGTTTATTAAAACCTATTCCTTTGAACATTTGAGGTAGCATCAGAATTGGAATAAATTGAGATGCAACAGGTTTTAAACAAATATGGAGGTGGAGAAAGGGAGAGGGGAGGAAGGATCAAAAGTCTGCAATAGGGTGGAGGACAGGAGAGATTAAATGACAAATGGGGAATTGGACAAAGCAAAAGGATGTGGTAATTGCACAAGTAAAGAAACAAATGGTGGGTTTAGGGGCTATGTAACTAAGAATAGTAAAACCATTTCCAACACTGTCTGAAAGATGGAGCGACGGTTATGAGCCAAAATTGTTGAACTTTGTTGAGCCTGAAAGGCTGTAAAGTTCGTAATCAATTGTTCCCCAAGCTTACACTAAATTTCACTGGAACAGTGTAGGAGACCAAGAGGGGTCAGAATGAGAGTGGTTCAGAGAACAAAAATTAAAAATGACAAAATGTTGATGGTAAACTTGGCAGACTGAATAGAGGTGTTCTGCAAAGCCATCAGTTAATTTAGAGGATCAGCCGTGGTCATGTTGAATGGCAGAGCAGGCTCAAAGGGCTGAATGGGCCATTCCTGCTCCTATTTTCAATGTTTATAATCTGAGACTCCACTTCACTGCTGGGGTAGAATTTCCTTTTCCAGAAACATGAACTCTTTTCTGTCTCTTCAGATGCTGCTTGATTTGCTGAGTATTTCCAGAAGTTTCTGTTTATATTTCTGATTTCCAGCAACTGTAGTATTTTGTCCTTGTGTGGCTCTACGTTATTTTTTGCTTACAGGCCGATGCAACCCTTTGGAATGTTTTGCTACTTTTAAGATATAATAATTTGGGTGACACGGTGGCACAGTGGTTAGCACTGCTGCCTCGCCACGCCAGGGACCTAGGTTTGATTGTGACTTTGGGTGACTGTGCGGAGTCTGCACAGAACGTTCTCTCCGTGTCTGCGTGGGTTTCCTCCAGGTTCTCCGGTTTCCTCCCACAGTCCAAAGTGTTGCAGGTTAGGTGGGCTGGCCATGCTAAATTGCCCTGAGTGTCCAAAAGGTTCGATGGAGTCACGGGGATAGGGCAGGTATGTGGACGTAGGTAGTGAGCTCTTTCGAAGGGTCACTGCTGATTTGATGGGCCAATTGACCTCCTGCATTGTAGGGATTCTATGACGATTCAATGAATAAATACAAATTGTGTAATTATTTCATATTAGCCCATGTGAACTGATATATATTTATTTTATTACTGTATTCTACTTTCTATATTGCTCTGCATAATTACTCACCAGTATTCCTTTCCTGTATGTGCTGATAAATACATGGTTGTGCTGTGCGGGGGCTGGTCTCTGTATTGTGGGTGGGATTTGGCCGTTTCTCAATCACTCGCCACCCTCTCCTGAGCTGCTGCCTCTCTGGATCTCATTCTTCTCCCGGGTCTCCAGGTGGAAACATGTCTTCAGCAGCTGCCCCAGGGTCAGGAGCATCAGTCAGCGGGCGCCTCTGCTTCACCCTCTCCGCATTCATTCTCACTATCACAGGTAAGAAATGCCCAGCGAAGTGTTCCCCAGCCCCAAGGCAGCGAGCGCTGTGTGAAGGCGCATTCTCCCCGCTTCCAGGTATCTGCACACAACCAATTTGGAGATCTCACTGAAAGTAACAAATTAATCGGTAGAAAAAGAATTGCAGGAATTTGTGGAATTTTAGGGAAAATGACTGTTTTCTCCGTAGATTAAGAGGGAGGTTTTTTTTGTAATTGATTGAACGTTCATTTCCAGTTGAGTCGTGTTTCTGCGAAGCTGTAGTTTGAGTGTGTAACATGTACAGTGAGGGGGTCCCGGTCCCGGTCCCGGGGAGGAGACTCTGCAGCGGCGGAGTTGGGATACACAGCACCTCCACTGCGAACGCAGATCCCTGAAACTTCTGTGCTTCTCTTTCGCGGCTTTTTGAGTTCTGTGTCCGAAATGTGCAATGGGAGATAAGGAGGAAACCGCCTTATCTGCGAGACGATGGGAAGGAAATAGAGAGGGGAAGCGGGAGCAGAGGCGTGGAACCCACCCAGCAGGGCGGAAAATTAGAGAATGAATAAAGACTGGAACCTGAGAGAAAATGGATTGAAAGATATACGCGACTGAAATACAGAGGTAGAAAATAAAAACATGACAATATAATGGAGAAAGAGACAATGACATTGAGACAACAAATTGAATGTTCAGCTAGATTCTAAAAGTTGTTGGAGTGGTTTGCAGCATATTTTGTAAATGTCGCCAGCCCACGTTATTGGTGTACCCACCTGGAATTGTTTGTGTATCTATTTTCTATACTGACGCATTACATACTATTCCTATTAACCTGAACATCCAGACATTATGTCGAGCTAAATGTATGCATACATTCACTTGTAAATTTAAAAAAATAATGCGAATAAGTCTTTCCAACTCGACAGTTTTAATATTTCACCTAGCTTTGTCATTAATCTTTCAAAATTCTGTTTGCATGCGGCCCTTTTGTAAAGCGGAGAGGTCTCAGTTAGAGGTCGGGTCCTTGTTGAATGTAGAGCTGTTGTAGGAATTGAACTAAAAGTCTCTCAATGTTTGAGTGCGGATTGCCCAATATTTATAGCAGCCACTCCCTGGAGCGATGGTCAGGATTGTTGGGCAATGTTAAACGGAGACAGTCATCGATTACCAATTCTTCTAAAGATTCAAACCTGAATTATTTTTTAAATCCTTTTGTTCAACTATTGTGAAATCACAACTAACTTATGATTATATGAAATAAAATAAATCTTATTTCCACAAAAAAAATCTTTACCAGGCGGTAAGAAGCTATTTATTCCAACCCAGAGACTAGATTGTGTTGATCACTCTCAATTGCTGCATGTTAGAAGAAAATAAACTACTTTAAACCTATATAATTTAATCTTCATCTTCACTCGAATGAGCAGCTTTTTTCTATTTCGTGGTTTGCCCCAGTTTCCCCTCCTTTGTCTCTCTTTATTTTGCCAACTGTGTTCTCTTTACTTCTGCTTCAGTTTCACACTTCAGCTCCATATTTCCTTTTCCAGCAACCCATTTACCAGTTCCTTCTTAGACAGTCCCTTGGGATTGAGGATGATTGCTTCCACTCCAGTTCGATAGGTTCTGAGATGGCTGATCAATCCAATGCACAAACTGTAGACTCTGCCATAAGCAGGGCAGGCAGTGCTTGGAAGGTCAAATAGATGTTGTCTGGTGCACACCCTCTGATGCCTTGACATGGAATCATAGAATTCTTAAAGCAACAGGAAGAGGCCAGTTGACCCATCATGTCTGGCTTGCTCTCTGCAAGAGTAAATCAACTCATCCCACATCCCAGTCCTTTCCTTTTAGCTGTACAATTAAAACCACAGAAAAGTTGCAGCACAGGAGGAGGCCATTTGGCCCATCTTTCTCTGGGGCCTCCATGATTCTCCATCTCCACTGGGGGAATTCCCGATGGTGAGGTTCATTTGTGCTTTGCAAAATTGAGAAACAGGCACTGTGGCTGATCAGGGAGAGAGAGATGACGTAGAACACGCAGAGGCGTGACTGTGGGCTGCCGGTCCTGACACTAGCTGAGCTGCTGGAGTCTGGGGGTCCCTGCCAGGGACGGCAGGGACATGAGCCCCCACAGGACTGTGGCGGTGTCCATGCATGGACCACCATTGCCGCAGCCTGCACGGTAACCATCTTGCTGCGCACCCCACTGACCATCCCTTGTTCATGATGTGGAGATGCCGGCGTTGGACTGGGGTGAGCACAGTAAGAAGTCTTACAACACCAGGTTAAAGTCCAACAGGTTTGATTCAAACACGAGCTTTCGGAGCGCAGCTCCTTCCTCAGGTGAATGGGACATAGCCCCGAGCCCAACCAGGTCCAATGGGCTGCATGTTGCCCCCAGTTGGCACTGCAGACTCTGCCCCCACATGGGGCACCTGAGGAAGGAGCTGCGCTCCGAAAGCTCGTGTTTGAATCAAACCTGTTGGACTTTAACCTGGTGTTGTAAGACTTCTTACTGTGCTCATCCCAGGTTCTGCAGTGACAGTGGCCGCCACCTGGCAAGGCATCACACAGTCTGCCTGATGACAACGCCTACAGTCACCCCTACAGGGGGGCACCAGACGGTGGCCGTGGAGCGTACTACTGGCAAGAACAGCCCCAATCGACTGTACCTCTGGCAGCAGGGATGGGCACCAGGGCCAGAGACCCCTCGGAGGCGGGCACTGACAGGGCCAGGAGTACGGAATGGTCAAAGGGGGCCATGTGGGGGCAGAGTCTGCAGTGCCAACTGGGGGCAACATGTAGCCCATTGGACCTGGTTGGGCTCGGGGCTATGTCCCATTCTAACATATCAGCCTTTCACTTGCTGAAGACAATGGATATTGGAATTCAACCAGCAATGGTGGCCTTTCTGCTGGTTGCCGCAGCCCTGGGGGATGCACTGTGGCTGTACGAGCTGGAGCTGCTCAAGGAGGAGAAGCTGCAGCAGTGGAGCCTTCACATGAGGAACAGGAGGCAGCTGCTGAGGATGATGAGCTGGCCACCCAATAGACTGAGGAAGAGGAAGTGCAAATGAGGCGCTGCATGAGGCCTCTTGTGTGTCGGCAGCACCTGTCATTCGAGGACCTGTCGGACCAGGCATGCCATTGGAGACCCCAGCTGAGCAGGGAGACAGTGCAACATATCTGCCAGATCATAGCACACATGGTGCCATGGGGAAATAGGGGAGGACACCCACTCCCAGTGGCCGTCAAGGTGATGGTCTTCTCCGCAACAGGGTCCTTCCAGGCGCCGAGTGGGCACCTGTCTGGAAGCTCACAGAGCTTGGTGATCAGGTGCATCCATGGGAGGCTCTATATGCCCAGTCGGCACAATATATGTATTTCCATGTGGACTGAGCCTGCCAGGATGCCTGGACAGCAGGGTGCGCTGCCATCACCGAGATGCCCCGGGTCTGGGGGGTGATCAATGAAATGCATTTCGCCCCACGAGCACCTGCAGATGATAGGTCACTCCACACAAACCAAAAAAGGTTCCACTCGATGGATGAACGTGCAGCTGGTGTCAGACATGAGATGAGCATCATGCACATCTGCGCCCGATACCCGGGCAATGTGTATGACGCCTTCATCCTGGCACACTCAACGGTTCCTGGCCTCTTCGAGATGCCCCCTCCCAGCTGGGGGTTGGGTCCTGTATGACAAGGGTTATCCGCAGCATTCGAAGACCCTCTACAACAATGCCCATGCAGAATCCAGGGCCGTGATCGAGCAGTGCTTTGGCATTCCGAACATCATCCATGACTGTGCCATCTCCCTCTGGGACTGGGCCACCTCCCTCTGTGTCGGTGCCACATCAGCCAGCGCCTGGGCAATGCCACTGACACTCTCAGCCATGGCCCGCTGTGACTGGGCCACGCTCAGGAACGCCGCTGCTATGTCCTGGTGGTTTTGGCACATGGCTGCCTGTGAGAGGGCCTGGGCCTTGGCCACCTCTGCACAGATTGCCTCTGGCCTTGGACATGCTGATCCATGGCCGAAACCCTCGCCCCCAAGCTCTCCACCGCAGATGCCATCCGTGTTTTGTAAATACTTCCCTACCTTTCTTCATTGTCAACCAGGAAGTTTAACTGTTGTGTTTTCATGCAACCAACAACTTTGTTTGAAAAGTTGGTGACAAGATTTTGGGTTTGAATCCAGTCACAAGTCCATCCTCTCATTCTGTCGTAAGTGATCCCATGACACTGTGCTGAAGACACATGAGCATTTTGGTTATCACCCCGAGCACTGGCCAATATTTTTCTGGGAAATGCAGCTTGGATAGGATACTTTAATTCGATGCAGCATTTATTGGGAGTTGAGTTGTGTGTGTAATTCTAGTTCAGGACGAGGGATTGTCAATAATGATAGAATAATGGTATCGAGAAAAAGATGACACCATGTTTACATTCTCCAGCTTTAGTTTTTCTTTATGAGGAGGGGGATGGAGGAATTAATATTAATACGCAACATGTACAGACTGGGTGAGAATTTGAAAACCCATACAGTCCATAATTGGGTAGATTGGAATGTAGGGACACAATTGAATCCTCGTGTCCTGCCGTTTAATGAGACCATGACTGGTCTGTGTTTTTACTTCATATTCTCACCTTTGTTTAATAACCTTAAAACGCTTTCTAAACTAAAGCTATCAATTTCAGTTTGGAAATTTCCAGTTAACTCCCAGCTTTAATAGTTGTATGTGGGAGAGAGTTCAATATTTCCACAATTCTTTAAACTAGTATGGCAGGGGGGTGGATACTTAAGCAGGGTGACAAGGGAATGAGAAACAAAAACAGTAATAAAAGAAAGAACATTAAATTGCAAAAACGGTAGACTGGGTAATCAAGGGAGAGGGGCAAATAGGGCCACAGTACAAAGAAAAGTTAGGATGAGTAAAAATGGCAAAAAGGCAGGCCTAAAGGCTTTGTATCTTAATGCACAAAATATTCGGAATAAGGTAAACAAGCATGCAATGCAAATCGAGGTAAATGGATATGATCTCAGCCATTACGGAGTCATGATTACAAGGAGATCAAAACTGACAACTTAATTTTCAGGAAAATTTGACCTTTCGGAAGGACAGGAGGGAAGGGAAAAGGGGTGGGGTAGCACTGTTAATGAGAGATGAAGCGAGGACAGGAGACAGTAGAGAAACAATCGAGACTCGGATGATATAGAGTCCTAAAAGCCAGCTGGCATGGGTCCCAAAGGTCGACCAGTTGGCAAAAGTGGGTCCTGAAAAAAAAAGCTTGAAAAGAACTGGGTTAAGTGAATTATCCTCATGGAACAGATTTTCTCTAATTTACCTTAAATAATATCATACAGGACTCATCAGTGTAAAACAAATTGCTAACATTTTTGTGCTGTTGGATCAGTGCCTACTAAGAACTGGATGGAAACTTTCTCAGACTACTTTCACAATGAGCTTTGAGATACATTTTTGTTCCATCTATCTGGGCGAGATTGAAGTCCAGATGCTGGAGGTGAGAGGGCACTGTACTACACCACCCAGTCTCCCTTGATAAACATCTCTTAAAATAAATCTAAACAAAGCACATCACAAATTGTTTGGTGCATTAATAGACTGAATAAGTATGGAGAGTACATATAAATAATCAGTGCCTCAGAATCGGGATGAAAATTAGTTCAAACATTTGACATTCTAACGGTTGAAGTGAATGGAAAATTTAAACCGTTGGTAATTAGAAGTAAAATCATAAAATGGTAGAATTTACATCTTTCTATTAATTTAAAATGTGTTGAAAACACAGCTAATGTTTTTGCAGGCCTTTATTAAAAGTAGATAGAAAATTTGAACTGTTGACCTCCACTTGTTTGTCCTAGTTTTCTTGAAATGTCCTGACTTGTTTGACCTACAAAAAGGAGTGTTATAATCCGCACGGGTCTCATGGGTTAGGGATGATTCACTACCCAGTGGAGCTTGCAGAATATGAGCTCCCCGATAAGAGAGCGGAGGACCCTTAATGAGGTTCACTTGACTTTGTATAAATAGATTCGGCCAGTAAGACACTGACTAGAGAAGACCCAGCAGGGAATTACTGAAGCTGTACATAATAGATAACGATGTTATATTTGTTTTTCTCTTTGTTGCTCCTTACAAAATGGCGACAAGGATAAAGACTGGTTTGCTATTGCTGTTGCTGAGCCACCTCCCCATCTCCTCAGACACAAGTTGGAATTTGCTTTGCATTATGTCACTTTTCTGATGAGTGGACATGTTTGATGCTGAACTGGAAGATTGGAATCAGTATGCCCAGAGAATAGGTTACCGTTTCCGCATCAGAAACATCATGGAGAATGACTGCAAGATAGTAATTTTGCTCACTGCCCGTGGCAAGCACATGTTCGGAGTGCTACAGAACCTTACCTACCCAGACATACCCAATCCTTTCCAAAGTTCAGCACGTGGTCTTGTATGGCAGACAGCATCAACAGAGTTGAAGGCAGTTTCCACCAAGCTGTCTGAGTTCAGTGTGGTGGATTGTATCCTGCTGTGGGTACACATATAGTCGTCTGGATAAGAGACATGAGTTAATCTTGGAAGACCTTCACAACAGTCGTCCGGGTGTGTCCAAGATGAAAATGCTGGTGTGCAGTAAAATATGATGGGTAGGCCTCAATGCGGACAATAAGAGAAGATGGCCCAGCAATGCTCCTTTTGCCAAGAGTATCAGAAGCTCCCGCGGGCTGCACCCTTGCATCATTGGAAATGGCCGGGTCGGTCGTGGGTGCGGCTGCATGCCGACTCTCCTGGTCCGTTTCAGGAGTCCATGGACGGGATTCTCCCTTCTGGGGACTAAGTCCCCACGCCGGTGGGAAAACCGGTGCCAACCACTCCGGCGTTAACAGCCCCCGAAAGTGCAGAATTCTCTGCATTTCCGGGGGCTAGGTGGATGCCGGAGGGGTTGGCACCGCTGCAGCCAGCGGCAAAGGGCCGGCGTGATTCCGTGCATGCACTGAAGGGCCGGCGTATTTTCTCACATGCACGGGGGTTTCTCATCTCCGCGCCGGCCCTCGGGTAGTGTTGCGGAACCCTACAGGGGCTTGGCGCGGAAGAAAGAACTGCTCCCACGGAACAAGCCACCCGCAGATCGGTGGGCCCAGATCGCGGGCCAGGCCACCGTAGGGGCACCTGCCCCGGGGTCGGCTCCCCCTGCGCCCCCCCGAGGACCGCCCCCGCATATTCACCTGCCAGGTCCCACTGTGCATGAGGTGAGTAATTCATGCCAGCGGGACTGGCCAAAAATGGATGGCCGCTAGGCCCATCAGGGCCCGGAAATCTCCGGGGGGGGCGCTGTCAGCAGGAATCCCGCCACCTCCACCACCCGAAAAACAGTGCCAGAGAATACGGCAGCTGGCGACAGATTTGTGCCCCCCCGGGATTCTCCAACCACTGGGGGGTCGGAGAATCCCGGCCCATGTTCCTATTAGTGATTGACACACATTCAAAGTGGCTTGAGGTACACAAGATGGCACAAACCGCATCTCAGGTGACCATCAAGAAGTTACGTTTATCATTTTACACGCAGTCCATGAAGTACATAACAGCACCCTTTTCACGAGTGAATAGTTTTCCGGATTTCTGAAGGCAAAGGGAGTGAGGCATATTCGGACCACACCATCCTCCGTCAAATGGTTCAGTGGAGCGATCAGTGCAAGCGTTTAAATGGGGCCATAAGAAATAATCTTCAGGATCAATGGTCACCAGGCTGGCTCATTTCTTGTTTAGCTACAGGACCACTCCACAGGCAGTAACTGGGTTGCCCCCGTGAAATTACTGATGGGCTGGAGACTTTGTACCCACCTTAGCTTGATTTTTCCAGACATAGGTGCGAAAGTGCACCACTACCAAGAGCAGAAAGGGCATTGCCCCTCTCGACATCGACCTTCCAGGCACTTTGCACAAGGTAACTCGGTATTTGTTTGAAACTACGCCGATGTTATCCTCCACCAAACAGGGCCAGTCTCTTACCAGGTGCAAACCCAGGGCCATACTATGAGAAAGCATCTTGGCCATATCGAGTCCAGGAGACTTCTCCTTCAGAAAGTTCTTCGCCCTCGGAAACTACCTCTAAATTCATATCTACTGCCTGATCAAGTCGCAGCAGAACCTTGGCTTCCCAAACCTTTTCTAGAATCGCATCTGCGGCCAGCTTGGGCCTCCACAGGACCAAAGGGTGTTGGGACACCAAGATGATTGAGGTCGTTGGCTTAGACTTGGAGAGGGAAACACAGGTGATCTCTGATGGGACGCCCTCAGATCCACAGACTCAGGAACAGCAGCTTCCATTGCGTTTGTGCTGGAGGCAGCATTTGCCCTCGAGAAACACACCGCTCGACACCCAGCCAAACATCAAGAGGGTCCAGCGCCCTCCTTTGCCACAGGCTTCAGAGGATTCTTCGGACTTTGAGAGGGAGGGATGTTATAACCTGTATAGGACTTATGGGGATCACTTGACTTTGTATAAATAGCGCGGCCAGTAAGGCACCGACTAGAGAAGACCTGTGGGGAACCACTGGAGTTGTACAGAATAGATAACTATTAAATAAAGAAAGTTTTGTTTTTGTCTACTAACCCGGTGGAGAGGTTTCATTGCCTCTTACAAAATATTCAACCTGCCAATGTACATAGAACATAGAAAAACACAGCACAGAACAGGCCCTGCGGCCCACGATGTTGTGCCAAACTTTTGTCCGAGATTAAGAACAAATTAATCTACACCCCATCATTCTACCGTAATCCATGTACCTATCCAATAGTCGCTTGAAGGTCATTAATGTTTTTGACTCAACTACTTCCACAGGCAGTGCATTCCATGCCCCCACTACTCTCTGGGTAAATAACCGACCTCTGACATACCCCCTATATCTTCCATCATTCACCTTAAATTTATGTCCCCTTGTAATGGTTTGTTCCACCCGGGGAAAAAGTCTCTGACTGTCTACTCTATCTATTCTCCTGATCACCTTATAAACCTCTATCAAGTCGCCCCTCATCCTTCTCCATTCTAATGAGAAAAGGCCGAGCACCCTCAACCTTTCCTCGTAAGACCTACTCTCCATTCCAGGCAACATCCTGGTAAATCTCCTTTGCACCTTTTCCAAAGCTTCCACATCCTTCCTAAAATGAGGCGACCAGAACTGCACACAGTACTCCAAATGTGGCCTTACCAAGGTTTTGTACAGCTGCATCATCACCTCACGGCTCTTAAATTCAATCCCTCTGCTAATGAACACGAGCACACCATAGCCCTTCTTCACAGCTCTATCCATTTGAGTGGCAACTTTCAAATATCTCTCTGCTCCTCCACATTGCCAAGAACCCTACCATTAACCCTGTATTCTGCATTCATAGTTGTCCTTCCAAAATGGACAACCTCACACTTTCCAGGGTTAAACTCCATCTGCCACGTCTCAGCCCAGCTCTGCATCCTATCTATGTGTCTTTGCAGCCAACAACCGCCCTCCTCACTATGCACAACTCCACCAATCTTCATATCTCTGGAAATTTACTGACACACCCTTCAACTCCCTCATCCAAGTTATTAATGAAAATCACAAACAGCAGAGGACCCAGAACTGATCCCTGCGGTACGCCACTGGTAACTGGGCTCCAGGCTGAATATTTGCCATCCATCACCACTCTCTGACTTATGTCGGTTAGCCAGTTCGTTATCCAACTGGCCAAATTTCCCACTATCCCATGCCTCCTTACTTTCTGCATAAGCCTACCATGGGGAACCTTATCAAATGCCTTACTAAAATCCATGTACACCACATCCACTGCTTTACCTTCATCCATGTGCTTGGTCACCTCCTCAAAGAATTCAATAAGACTTGTGAGGCAAGACCTACTCCTCTCAAATCCATGCTGACTATCCCTAATCAAGCAGTGTCTTTCCAGATGCTCAGAAATCCTATCCCTCAGTACCCTTTCCATTACTTTTCCTACCACCGAAGTAAGACTAACTGGCCTGTAATTCCCAGGGTTAACCCTGTTCCCTTGTTTGAACAGGGGCACAACATTCGCCACTCTCCAATCCCCTGGTACCACCCCTGTTGACAGTGAGGACCAAAAGATCATTGCCAACGGCTCTGCAATTTCATCTCTTGCTTCCCATAGAATCCTTGTATATATCCCGTCAGGCCAGGGGGACTTGTCTATCCTCAAGTTTTTCAAAATGCGCAACACATCTTCCTTCCTAACAAGTATCTCCTCGAGCTTACCAGTCTGTTTCACACTGTCATTTCCAACAATATGGCCCCTCTCATTCGTAAATATTGAAGAAAAGTACTCGTTCAAGACCTCTCCTATCTCTTCTGACTCAATACACAATCTCCAGCTACCGTCCCTTGATCGGACCCACCCTCGCTCTAGTCATTCTCATATTTCTCTCATATGTGTAAAAGGCCTTGGAGTTTTCCTTGATTTTACCTGCCAAAGATGTTTCATGCCCTCTCTTAGCTCTCCTAATCCCTTTCTTCAGTTCTCTCCTGACTATCTTGTATCCCTCCAGCGCCCTGTCTGAACCTTGTTTCCACAGCCTTACATAAGTATCCTTCTTCCTCTTAACAAGACATTCAACCTCTCTTGTCAACCATGGTTTCCTCACTCGACCATCTCTTCCCTGCCTGGCAGGGACATACATATCAAGGACACGTAGTATCTGTTCCTTGAACAAGTTCCACATTTCAATTGTGTCCTTCCCTGACAGCCTATGTTCCCAACTTATGCACTTCAGTTCTTGTCTGACAGCATCGTATTTACCCTTCCCCCAATTGTAAACCTTGCCCTGTTGCACGCACCTATCCCTCTCCATTACTAAAGTGAAAGTCACAGAATTGTGGTTACTATCTCCAAAATGCTTCCCACTAACAAATCTATCAGTTGCCCAGGTTCATTACCAAGTACCAAATCCAATATGGCCTCCCCTCTGGTCGGACAATCTATATACTGTGTCAGAACAGCTTCCTGGACACACTGCACAAACACCACCCCATTCAAACTATTTGAACTAAAGAGTTTCCACTCAATATTTGGGAACTTGAAGTCACCCATGACTACTACCCTGTGACTTCTGCACCTTTCCAAAATCTGTTTCCCAATCTGTTCCTCCACATCTCTGCTGCTATTGGGGGGCCTATAGAAAACTCCCAACAAGGTGTCTGTTGTTTTCCTATTTCTGACTTCAACCCAATGTAGGTCTACTTCAACCATTATTCGTGTCTTTCTTAGATGTTGATTGATCTGCTGGGGTTTGCTGGCATTTTCTGTTTTTAATTCTAATATATATTGATTTTGGCCAAGAGCACAAATATCATGAGGTCTGTCCGGACTGAGTCCAGGTGAACTCTTCAATTAGAAACAATTCTTGAGGCTTGCCCAATTTTTACCAAATTGTTCTCCTTCTTTGTGAATTATACCATGGGATGGCAATAATTCTTTGTGACAGGTAATGATATTGTGAAAGAAAATGCTGCAGGAAATTAAACATTTCAGACATATACAAATCAAATTGAGATAATATTCTCTGACCTGTTTAAACCACTTTGATGAATTATTACCTTTGGCCAATGTTACTTAAGTCATAACACTCCTGACATTTCTTTGTTAGAAATGTCATTTTCACCTTCCTTGTCAGAAGCAAAATGTTTCTTGATGCCCCACAGAGAAATGGTTTGGCATTAAACCTTGCTGTTGCTGGGAAGATTGTACGGTTGAATATGGACCAAATAAACTCTTGGCTGGGAGATTTTGTTTGTCTACAAAGGATTAGTAAAAATGGATAACTCCTTGTTAGAATGATTGCTGTCTTTGGCAGTGTTTGACTATGATGAAGACACATAAATTAATATTACATATTATTTTAACACTCAGTCTGAAGTCACTGTTCTCTGAAATTTAAGCTGTACTTTTGGTTTATGTCAAATTTAGCATTTCAACGAGAATCCTCGGTGTCAGATGTTCCAGCTGTTGTTAACCTCAGTTGATAGATTGACGGACCATATGCTATATAGCTTTGTTTTGATGATTAAAGTTTCCCTCAGCTGCCACTGAGATGTGTGAGGTCACAATGTGGAATAGTAACATAGAACAGCACAGAACAGGCCCTTCGGCCCTCGATGTTGTGCCGAGCCATGATCACCCTACTCAAACCCACGTATCCACCCTATACCCGTAACCCAACAACCCCCCCCCCCCTTAACCTTACTTTTTAGGACACTACGGGCAATTTAGCATGGCCAATCCACCTAACCCGCACATCTTTGGACTGTGGGAGGAAACCGGTGCACCCGGAGGAAACCCACGCACACACGGGGAGGACGTGCAGACTCCGCACAGACAGTGACCCAGCCGGGAATCGAACCTGGGACCCTGGAGCTGGGAAGCATTTATGCTAACCACCATGCTACCGTGCTGCCCTAACGTTGAGCATTCCAGGGTACAGACTGATTTAGATCCAACATGAAACTTGTTCTATGATATTCCTATCAAACCCTAGCCAGGTAAAGCATAGCCTAGATGTAGATAGCTGTCTACATGTTGTGCCATCTGCCGCTTTGAAATCAGGTGCAGAATCAAGTTCCCTCAACTATCCTCCAGAATTCATCTTAACCATTAGTTAGCTTCAAAAGAGCAGAGATTCCCAAGTGGTGTTCTTTGGAATTCTGGTGTGCCACGAAAGCTCCACAAGTGTGCCACAAAATAAGATTCAAAATGATTGAACTTTAATGTAAATAAACTAAATCTAGGGATGCGATTCAGTGGACTCAAGTTAAAGTCACCCAGGTGCGGCCGTTGAGTCCCGGGTGCTGGGTGAATCTACAGTCTTGAGTGTTTATGGCTCATTTAACTATTCAGATCTGGATCTCACCCAGCGAGGTTTCACGCCTGCCGCAAAGCCCTATTTGGGGCTCGTGCGCGATTCACCCGTTGTGCCCAGATCGACGTCGGGTGCAATGGGATCGCTGAATTGTGCCCCTAATCTTTGTTTCCAGCTCCATGTTCACATATCCAAGTCCTGATGAACCTCGGGCCTCCCACGCGTTAGCCAGCTGGGAATGGGCCATATATGCATGGTTCGGATTTTAAACATCGTTCAGGCGCATGCACCGAACTGATGTAAAAAAAAGTATCAGCACTGCGCACCGGTGACCCTCTCTGGCTTTCACATGCATGGTTTGGATTACCAACATAAAACATTCTGAACCGCACATCTGTAACCCTTTCCTGGCTGATGCATTCACAGGTGATCCTAGGTTTTTTGGGAATTGGAGGTGCTGGAGTTGAAAACAAAGGCCTTGTGTGCCTGCACAAAAAGCAAAAACACAAAAGGGCACAAAAGCCTGGGAGAAGTGAGGGAGACAAGGAGAGGTTGGGGGGAAAAACAGGAGAGAAGACAGGGAGAAGTAAAAAAAACAATGTTCCCAGTAAGGGAAGAAGACAGAGGTAAGAAACAGGAACCAATATTGTATTTGACATGTAAATGGTGATAAAGCTTTCATTAGAAACTTCTTAAACTAATGCAAATTTTGTTAAATGCTTGACCTGTTTTAGCGGGTTTTAGGGATAAAATGCTTTTGCAAGAGGGCAGTTCAGTTGGAGAAAATAGGAGGTGTGCCTCAAATATTTTAATAGTATAATGGTGTGTCATAACATAGAAACGGATAGGAACCACTGCCCTACAGAACCAGTATAGAACATTCTGAAGTGTTAACAGGACAGAGGCAGCGCAAAGAGGAGGCTGAAAATGAAAACAGTTCTGTTAAATGCAGCAGCAAGATGTTCTTTAAGTACTTTAACAACTAGAGGACTAAAAAAGATTGAGAAAATAGAGAAGAGAATAGAAATTAAAACTGAGGATGAACATAAAGTACATAAATTTCTGACTGCTTCCCAGAAAGATTCATTCTAGAAGACCTTGGGATATAGTCCTGCAGACAATCCAAGTATATCTATGGATGTTGATGTCGATGAAATGGAAGTTCTGTGTGGTGTTTAATTGCTAAGGAAGACAATGGACTTGGTCTTTCTCCATAACCCTGAGCAAAATTAGATGGGCCTAGTCTCCCATGCTACTTCACCCTCGTCTACCACAATACTTCCTGCTGCCATCTGGTGAAGTGATAACATGTTTACGGCTCGTGATGCTAATAGTTCAAAATAGGCAGTATTTAATCAAGGTGACAGGAATCTTGCTAGACAGCTGGAGTTCTGGCAAGAGCCCTCCATTGCCACCTTTGAGGAAGGCCTGTCAAGTTAGGTCATAATTAGGTACATGAAAGGCCAATGACAAACCTTCTCTGGGAAATTTCACCCCTGAGAGCTAAATATCAGCACCTGTTCATTGCAAGAAGCACCAGTGAGTGTGATGGCAGCTGTCGGCAATGCACTCACTGGAGGCCCAGGATTAGTGAAGGACAGCAGACTACGGGTGAGTGAGGGCACAAGAGGGTTTGGGGGGTATGTAGGAGGCAGGTTTTGGAGCAAGGACAGGTCATGTGGCTCTCAACTGGCCCCATCTTCCTGATGCTGGGTGCCTGTAAGACCATAAGAACTAGGAGCAGGAGTGGGCCATCTGGCCCCTCGAGCTGCTCCGCCATTTAATACGATCATGGCTGATCTTTTTGTGGACTCAGCTTCACTTACCCACCGGTTCGCCATAACCCTTAATTCCTTTACTGTTCAATTATCCATCTATCTTTACCTTAAAAACATTCACGAGGTAGCCCCAACTACTTCACTGGGCAGGGAATTCCACAGATTCACAACCCTTTGGGTGAAGAAGTTCCTCCTCAATTTAGTTCTAAATCTGCTTCCCCATATTTTGAGGCTATACACTCTTGTTCTAGGTTCACCGGCCAGTGGAAACAATCTCCCTGCTTCTATCTTATCTATTCCCTTCATAATGTTATATGTTTCTATAAGATCCCCCCTCATTCCTCTAAATTACAATGAGCATAGACATAGAATTTACAGTGCAGAAGGAGGCCATTCGGCCCATCGAGTCTGCACCGGCTGTTGGAAAGAGCACCCTACCCAAGGTCAACACCTCCACCCTATCCCCATAACTCCGTAACCCCACCCAACACTAAGGGCAATTTTGGACACTAAGGGAAATTTATCATGGCCAATCCACCTAACCCGCACATCTTTGGACCGTGGGAGGAAACCAGAGCACCTGGAGGAAACCCACGCACACACGGGGAGGATGTGCAGACTCCACACAGGCAGTGACCCAAGCCGGAATCGAACCTGGGACCCTGGAGCTGTGAAGCGATTGTGCTATCCACAATACTACCGTGCTGCCTAGTCCCAGTCTACTCAGTCTGTCCTCATAAACAATCCTCTCAACTCCGGAATCAACCAGTGAATCTCCTCTTCACTCTCTCCAGTACATGTACATCCTTTCTCAAGTAAGGAGACCAAAACTGTCCACATTACTCCAGGTGTGGCCTCACCAGCACCCTGTACAATTGCAACATAACTTCCCTGTTTTTAAACTTCATCCCTCTAGCAATGAAGGACAAAATTCCATTCGCCTTCTTAATTACCTGTTGCACCTCTAAACCAACATTTTGCGATTCATGCACAAGGACACCAAGGTCCCTCTGCACAGCAGCATGCTGCAATTTTTTTACCATTTAAATAATAGTCCATTTTGCTGTTATGCCTACAGGCATGCTTTTCAGAGTCCCATGTTTGACTCCTGGCTGCAGAAACACAAGAAATTCTGTTTTTCTCCAGAAAGGCTGTATTTCTGAACTGGCAGAGAGCCTGGATGAATCCATTTACAGGAGAACCATGACAGGCTGTGCAAACAAAGTCCAGAAGCTCTCTTCTGAAGGCCTCTGAATATTGCATTTTCTAAACTTAAGAGAACCTGAATGAATTAATTTCAAGAGAAGATCATTCCAGGATAAAAACAAAGACTTTAATCAGCAGCCTTGTTTTGGAGAAAAGTGTGCCAAAACCATCATCTGAAACAAAGACTCTTTTTCCTTTCACTTATGATTTTTACCTCTCTCCACCCCTCTGTGTTTGTCTGTCTTGTGTGTGTAGAGGGTTGGAGCAAGTTAAAGTGGGAATTCGGTATTAGCTAATAGTTAACCAGTTGTATTTGTTGCATATTTCGTTATAATTCTTGTTTTAAATAAACAGTAATTGTGTTTACATTTACAAACATGGTGACTGTGATTATTGGGAGCCAAAGACCAAAGACGTTGGGTATTTTTAGAAGAATTATTGATTATTTAGAATGGGGATATCGTTTTTTGATCTTGGAGAAATGCAGTTTGGGGCCTAGGTTTGTGTCTTGGGATGACTGTTGTGCAAGAAGGGGCCCCTATCAGAGAGGTGAAAAGGAGGTGGGAAGAGGAGCTGGGAAGAGAGCTGGAAATTGAATTGTGGGAAAAAGTCTTGAAGAGAGTCAATTCATCCTTGTCATGTGCCTGACTTGATCCAGTTCAAGGTGGTCCACAGGGCCCACATGATGGCAGCCCGGATGAGCAGGTTCTTTGAGGAGGTGGAGGACAGATGTCGGCGGTGTGGGGGTAGCCTGGCGAACCGTGTTCATATGTTATGGGCATGTCCAAAACTGAGGGAATTCTGGCAGGGATTTGCAGATGTTATGTCAGACGTCCTGGAAGAGAGGCTAACTCCGAATCCAGAATTGGCAGTATTTGGGGTATCAGAAATCCGGGGGCCAAGGTGGTGAGGGAAGGTAATGTCTTGGCCTTCTCCCTGGTGGCCCAGAGACGGATTTTGCTGTGATGGAGGGGCTTGGAGCCCCCGAAATCAGGAGTGTGGGTCAGCGATATGTCAGGGTTTCTCAGTTTGGAAAAAAATCAAGTTCGCCTTGAGAGGATCAACTCAGGGGTTCGCCCAGAGATGGCAGCCGTTTGTTGATTTCTTCAAGGAAAATTAAACATCAGCAGTAAGGGGGGGGGGGGGGCAGGGAAAAGTAGGGGGGAGGAAAACAGGAGGCATGGCAATGTTAGTTAAGGACAGGGAATTTAGTATACGGGTAATTACGAAATAGGGCGGGGGGCAGTAGGGGACCTTGTTTTCTGTTTTTTTCATATAGGTGTTTTGCGTATGTCAGCCCATGCGGTTGTTTGTTAAACTGTGAAAATTACAAATGCTTCAATAAAATATTTTCTAAAAAAAAAAGACTGTTGTACAAGGCCCCATCAGCTAGTGTCCGCACCAATACCACGTGCTCGGGGTACTTCTAATTAATAAGGGAACAAGATGGGCCCTCTGTCCCCCCTTCTGTTTGCATTGGCAAAAGAGTCTTTGGCTATTGCAATGAGGGCTTTAGATGAGTGGGGAGGAATAGTGAGGGGAGGGGTGGAGCATCGGGTGTCCCTGTACGCTGATGATCTTTTACTTTATGTGATGGACCCAGTCCCCACCATGGGTGGTCTAATGGAACTACTGAGGCAATTTGGCATTTTTTTCAGCATAAAACCTAAACTTGGAACCTAAACTGCCGCATGTTGCGGTTGCGTTGACTCTGCTCAATGTGTCTGCCCATTATCCATCCTCCATCTCACCACCAAGCTCCTCCTCCCACTTACGCTTCAGCTCCTCGGTCTGCATCTCCTCTGCCCCCGTGAGTTCTTTGTAGATGTCGGAGACGCTCCCTTCTCCCACCCATCCCCTAGACACAACCCTATCCTGGATTCCCCCTTAGTGGTAGGAGTGGGAAGGATGATACCTGTCTACGTAAAAAGTCCCGCACCTAAAATATCTAAATTCGTTCCCCGTTGCCAACCCAAACATCTCCTCCAGCACCCTCAAGCTAAGGAAGCTCCCCTCTAAAAACAAGTCCCCCATCCTCTCAATTCCCGCCCTTCGTCATACTCGGAACCCCCCATCCAAGCTCCCCAGGGCAAACTGGTGATTGTCACATATTGGGGACCAGACCGATGCTCCCTCCACTGACCCTAGATTTTCAGGGTCGCCACAACTATGGGGCTGGTGGCGTACCTCGCCGGCGGGAACGTCAGAGGTGCCGTTATCAACGCCCCCAGACTGTTGCCCCTACAGGAGGCTGCCTCCATCTGCTCCAAGACCGACCCCTCCCCCACCACCCACTTCCTTATCATGGCTATGTTAGCCGCCCAGTAATAATTACTGAAATTCGGGAGGGCAAGCCCCCCCCCATCCCCCGATTCCACTCGAGCATCACCTTCTTCACTCACAGGGACTTACCCGCTCACACAAAGCCCAGGATGATTTTATTAACCCTCTTAAAAAAAGGACCACGGGATGAAAATTGGGAGACACTGAAATACAAATAAAAATCTCGGTAGGATCGTCATTTTGACCATCTGCACTCTCCCAGCCAACGACAGCAGGAGCGCATCCCATCTCCGAAACTTGCCCCTCATCTGTTCAACCAACTGGGACAAGTTCAACTTGTGTAACCGGCCCCAGTCGCGCGCCACTTGTATCCCTAAGTACCTGAAACTGTCCCCTACTAACCTAAATGGCAGCTCCCTCAGCCGACCCTCCTGATCCCTCGGACTACAAACATCTCGCTCTTTGTCATATTCAGTTTATACCCCGAAAACCGCCAAAATTCCCCCCAAATCGCCATAATTCCGCCCATTCCTGCCCCTGTAACCGATACGTGTAAGAGCAGGTCGTCCGTGTACAGCGAGACTCAATGCTCCACCCCCCCGAGCCAGCCCCTTCCAACCCCTTGAAGCTCTCAGAGCAATTGCCAGCAGCTCTATAGCTAATGCAGACAACAGTAGCGAGAGGGGGCATCCCTGTCTCGTCCCCCGGTACAGTCTAAAATAGTCTGACTACATCTGCGGGAAGTGCACCCAACTCCAGCTCCTCGAGAGCCGCATTAGGGACCTGGAGCTGGAGCTGGATGAACTTCGGATCATTCGGGAGGCGGAGGAGGTTATTGAGAGGAGTTATAGGGAGGTAGTCACACCTCAGGTAAACGAAGAAAGTAGATGGGTTACCGTCAGGGGAGGGAGAGGGAACCGGCAGGCAGTGCAGGGATCCCCTGTGGTCGTTCCCCTCTATAACAAGTATACCGTTTTGGATACTGTTGCGGGGGACGACTTACCAGGAGTAAGCAATAGGGCGCAGGTCTCTGGCACAGAGTCTGTCCCTGTTGCTCAGAAGGGAAGGGAGAAGAGGAACAGAGCACTTGTCATTGGGGACTCCATAGTTGGAGGAACAGACAGGAGGTTCTGTGGGAACGAAAGAGACTCACGGTTGGTGTGTTGCCTCCCAGGTGCCAAGGCTCGTGATGTCTCTGATCGTGTTTTTGGGATCCTTAAGGGGGAGGGGGAGCAGCCCCAAGTCGTGGTCCACATAGGTACCAACGACATAGGTAGGAAGAGAGATGGGGATTTGAGACAGAAATTCAGGGAGCTAGGGTGGAAGCTGAGAGCTAGAACAAACAGAGTTGTTATCTCTGGGTTGTTACCCGTGCCACGTGCTAGCGAAGTGATAAATAAGGAGAGAGAGGAGTTGAACACGTGGCTACAGGGATGGTGCAGGAGGGAGGGTTTTGGTTTCCTGGATAATTGGGGCTCATTCTGGGGTAGGTGGGACCTCTACAAACAGGATGGTCTTCACCTGAACCAGAGGGGTACCAATATCCTGGGGGGGAGATTTGCTAGTGCTCTTCGGGGGGGTTTAAACTAATTCAGCAGGGGGATGGGAACCTAAATTGTAGTCCCAGTGTACAGGATGTTGAGAGTAGTGAGGTCAGGGATAGGGTTAAAAGTTCGAAAGAGGGCACCGGCAAGCAGGACACTGGTTTGGTGTGTCTACTTCAACGCCAGGAGCATCCGGAATAAGGTGGGTGAGCTTGCAGCATGGGTTGGTACCTGGGATCTCGATGTTGTGCCGATTTTGGAGACATGGGTAGAGCAGGGACAGGAATGGTTGTTGCAGGTTCCAGGATTTAGATGTTTCTGTAAGAACAGAGAAGATGGTAAAAGAGGGGGGGGGTGTGGCATTGTTAATCAAGGAAAGTATTACGGCGGTAGAAAGGACACTTGAGGACTCGTCTACTGAGGCAGTATGGGCCGAGGTTAGGAACAGTAGTGGAGAGGTCACCCTGTTGGGAGTTGTCTATAGACCTCCGAATAGTTCCAGAGATGTAGAGGAAAGGATTGCAAAGATGATTCTTGACAGGAGCGAGAGTAACAGGGTAGTTGTTATGGGGGACTTTAACTTTCCAAATATTGACTGGAAATACTATAGTTCGAGTACTATAGATGGGTCAGTTTTTGTGCAGTGTGTGCAGGAGGGTTTTCTGACACAGTATGTAGACAGGCCAACAAGGGGCGAGGCCACATTGGATTTGGTACTGGGTAATGAACCCGGCCAGGTGTTAGATTTAGATGTAGGTGAGCACTTTGGTGATAGTGATCACAACTCGGTTATGTTTACTTTAGCAATGGGCAGGGATAGGTATATACCGCAAGGCAAGAATTATAGCTGGGGGAAAGGCAATTATGATGCTATTCGGCAAGATTTAGGATGTATAGGATGGGGAAGGAAACTGCAGGGGATGGGTACAATCGAAATGTGGAGCTTTTTCAAGGAACAGCTACTGTGTGTCCTTGATAAGTATGTACCTGTCAGGCAGGGAGGGAGTTGTCGAGCAAGGGAACCGTGGTTTACTAAGGAAGTTGAAGCACTTGTCAAGAGGAAGAAGAAGGCTTATGTTAGGATGAGACATGAAGGCTCAGTTAGGGCACTTGAGAGTTACAAGTTAGCCAGGAAGGACCTAAAGGGAGAGTTAAGAAGAGCGAGGAGAGGACACGAAAAGTCGTTGGCGGATAGGATCAAGGAAAACCCTAAGGCTTTCTATAGGTATATCAGGAACAAAAGAATGACTAGAGTAAGATTAGGGCCAATCAAGGATAGTAGTGGAAAGTTGTGTGTGGAATCAGAGGAGATTAGGGGAAGCATTAAATGTATATTTTTCGTCAGTGTTTACACTGGAGAAAGACAATGTTGTCGAGGAGAACACTCAGGTTCAGTCGACCAGGCTAGATGGAATTGAGGTTCAAAAGGAGGAGGTGTTAGCAATTTTAGAAAATGTCAAAATAGATAAGTCCCCTGGGCCAGATGGGATTTATCCTAGGATTCTCTGGGAAGCCAGGGAGGAGATTGCAGAGCCTTTGTCCTTGATCTTTATGTCGTCTTTGTCGACAGGAATAGTGCCGGAAGACAGGAGGATAGCAAATGTTGTCCCCTTGTTCAAGAAGGGGAGTAGAGACAACCCTGGTAATTATAGACCTGTGAGCCTTACTTCGGTTGTGGGTAAAATGTTGGAAAAGGTTATAAGAGATAGGGTTTATAATCATCTTGAAAAGAACAAGTTGATTAGCGATACTCAACACGGTTTTGTGAAGGGTAGGTCATGTCTCACAAACCTTATTGAGTTTTTTGAGAAGGTGACCAAACAGGTGGATGAGGGTAAAGCTGTTGATGTGGTGTATATGGATTTCAGTAAGGCGTTTGATAAGGTTCCCCACGGTAGGCTATTGCAGAAAATAAGGAAGAATGGAATTGAAGGTGATTTAGCAGGTTTGGATCAGTAATTGGCTAGCTGAAAGAAGACAGAGGGTGGTGGTTGATGGCAAATGTTCATCCTGGAGTTCAGTTACTAGTGGTGTGCCGCAAGGATCTGTTTTGGGGCCACTGCTGTTTGTCATTTTTATAAATGACCTGGAAGAGGGTGTAGAAGGATGGGTTAGTAAATTTGCAGATGACACGAAGGTCGGTGGAGTTGTGGATAGTGCTGAAGGATGTTATAGGATACAGAGGGACATAGATAAGCTGCAGAGCTGGGCTGAGAGGTGGCAGATGGAGTTTAATGCGGAAAAGTGTGAGGTGGTTCACTTTGGAAGGAGTAACAGGAATGCAGAGTACTGGGCTAATGGCAAGATTCTTGGTAGTGTAGATGAACAGAGAGATCTCGGCATCCAGGTACATAAATCCCTGAAAGTTGCCACCCAGGTTAATAGGGCTGTTAAGAAGGCATATGGTGTGCTAGCCTTTATCAGTAGGGGGATTGAGTTTCGGAGCCACGAGGTCATGCTGCAGCTGTACAAAACTCTGGTGCGGCCACACCTGGAGTACTGCGTTCAGTTCTGGTCACCACATTATAGGAAGGATGTGGAAGCTTTGGAAAGGGTTCAGAGGAGATTTACTAGGATGTTGCCTGGTATGGAGGGAAGGTCTTACGAGGAAAGGCTCAGGGAATTGAGGTTGTTTTTGTTAGAGAGGAGAAGGCTGAGAGGTGACTTAATAGAGACATATAAGATAGTTAGAGGGTTAGATAGGGTGGACAGTGAGAGTCTTTTTCCTCGGATGGTGATGACCAACACGAGGGGACATAGCTTTAAATTGAGGGGTGATAGATATAGGACAGATGTCAGAGGACAGTTTCTTTACTCAGAGAGTAGTAGGGGTGTGGAACGCCCTGCCTGCAATAGTAGTAGACTCGCCAACTTTAAGGGCATTTAAGTGGTCACTGGATAGACATATGGATGAAAATGAAATAGTGTAGGTCAGATAGGCTTCAGATGGTTTCACAGGTCGGCGCAACATCGAGGGCCGAAGGGCCCGTACTGCACTGTAGTGTTCTATGTTCTAGTCCGAGGTCGTCCTATTCATCCTTAAACTAGCCTCCGGGGCCTGGTACAACAGCCTGACCCAGTCGATAAAGCTCTTACCGAACCCAAATCGTCCCAGCACCTCCCATAAATGGTCCCACTCCACCCGGTTGAACGCCTTTTCCATATCCATTGCCACAACTACCTCAACCTCCCTACTCTCCGGGGGCATCATGATCACATTGAGCAGCCTTCTGATATTGGCCACCAACTGCCTGCCCTTGACAAACACGGTTTGATCCTCCATAATCACATCTGGCACACAATCTTCAATCCTGGAGGCCAAAACTTTGGCCAGCAACTTGGCATCCACATTACGCAGGGTGATCAGCCTCTATGACCCGCATAGCTCTGGGTTCTTGTCCCGCTTCAATATCAACAAAATACTGGCCTGCGACATCATTGGGGGTAGCACCCCTCTGTCCCTTGCCTCATTGAAAACCTTGACCAGCAACGGCCCTAAAATACCAGAGAACTTTTTATAGAACTCCTCCGGGTACCCGTCCGGCCCTGGGGCTTTACCCGACTGCATTGCCTTAAAGCCCTCGACTATTTCTTTGGCCCTAATCAAGACCCCCAGCCCATCTACCAGCTCCCTACCTACCCTTGTGAAGGCCAGTCCGTCCAAAAAGCGTCTCATCCACTGCAGCATCTTCTCAGCACTTCAAACTTCTGCTTTGGTAAGCTTCTGGGTTAAAAAGCCGAAACAAAATCCGAGAAGAAACCCCCCCCCCCCCCAGGGAGAGAGAGAGAGAAAAAAAACCCACCCCGGATGAAAAGGACCGAAGCTGCATTCACCTTTTTAAAAGGTCAGGTCCACTCTTCACCACGCTGCTTCTGGCTGGGCGCACTCGTCCTCTCGATGCTTTCTGGCCGGGTGCGTGACCAAGTGCACTCTTCTCAATGTTTCTGGCCTGAAGCTGAAGAGGCTCTAACTTTTCCTGCCTGTTTAATTGGCCGGGTTCATTCCTCTCCGCGCTGTTTCAGGTCAGGTTACGGGGAGAAGGCAGGAGAATGGAGATGGGAAACGAACCAGCCATGGTTGAATGCATCCAATATCTCTTCTGCCACCTCTCTTAATACCCTATGGTGCAGGCCATCAGGTCCCGGAGACTTAGCTGCCTCTAATCCCATTATTCAATACCGTCTCCCTAGTGATGGTTATTGCACTAAGTTCCTCTGCATTGACTGTACTTTTTGTAAATTTTTTATTACGTTCTACCATGAAGACAGGCAAAATATTGATTTGGTGCCTCTGCCGTGTCTGTGTTCCCCATTATTACCTCACCAGCATCGTCCACTTATTGGCGTAAGAGGCAACGTTTACTTTAGCTATTCTCTTCCTCTTTATATACTTATAGAAGCTTTTGGTATAAATGTTAATGTTTTCTGCTAGTTTCCTTTCGTAGTTCCTCTTCGCACTTTTGATTTTATTTTTAGTAGTGTTTTGCTGAATCTTCAAGTTCTCTCAATCCTCCAGTTTACCACTAGCCTTTGCAGTATTGTATGCCCTAGTTTTTGCCTTTATGTCTTCCTTGACTTCCATGTTTAGTCATGGACCGTTTTTCTCCCTTTTACAATTCCTCTTCCTCTCATAATATGCTTTGATTCAGAGGCGTTTAATATCTCCCGAAACATCCGCTATTGTTCCTCAACTGTCCTACCCTCAATTATCTGAGCCCAGTCTACTTGGGCCAACTCTTTCCTCAGGCCTGTATAATTATCTCTACCCAACGCTAAAACTCTAGTCTGGCACTCTGTTCTCTCACTCAATCTGAATTTGAAATTCTAGCATGCTGTGATCACTCCTTCCAAGAGGATACTTAACGACAAGAATATTTATCAAACCTTCTTTGTTACATAATACTAAATCTAAAATAGCCTGCTCCTTGGTTGACCCCATAACATATTGCTTTAAGAAACAATCCCTCGTACTCTATGAAATCTCCCTCGAGGCTACCCATGTCAATTTGATTAATCCAGTCAATATGCATGTTATTGAGAGGAGTTATAGGGAGGTAGTCACACCTCAGGTAAAAGAAGAAGGTAGATGGGTTACCGTCAGGGGAACGAGAGGGAACCGGCAGGCAATGCAGGGAACCCCTGTGGTCGTTCCCCTCAATAACAAGTATACCGTTTTGGATACTGTTGGGGGGGGGACTTACCAGGGGTAAGCAATGGGGCACAAGTCTCTGGCACAGAGTCTGTCCCTGTTGCTCAGAAGGGAAGGGAGAAGAGGAACAGAGCACTTGTCATTGGGGACTCCATAGTTAGAGGAACAGACAGGAGGTTCTGTGGGAACGAAAGAGACTCACGGTTGGTGTGTTGCCTCCCAGGTGCCAGGGTTCGTGATGTCTCTGATCGTGTTTTTGGGATCCTTAAGGGGGAGGGGGAGCAGCCCCAAGTCGTGGTCCACATAGGTACCAACGACATAGGTAGGAAGAGAGATGGGGATTTGAGACAGAAATTCAGGGAGCTAGGGTGGAAGCTGAGAGCTAGAACAAACAGAGTTGTTATCTCTGGGTTGTTACCCGTGCCACGTGCTAGCGAAGTGAGAAATAAGGAGAGAGAGGAGTTGAACACGTGGCTACAGGGGTGGTGCAGGAGGGAGGGTTTTGGTTTCCTGGATAATTGGGGCTCATTCTGGGGTAGGTGGGACCTCTACAAACAGGATGGTCTTCACCTGAACCAGAGGGGTACCAATATCCTGGGGGGGGGGGGGGGGGGGGGGATTTGCTAGTGCTCTTCGGGGGGGTTTAAACTAATTCAGCAGGGAGATGGGAACCTAAATTGTAGTCCCAGTGTACAGGATGTTGAGAGTAGTGAGGTCAGGGATGGGGTTAAAAGTTCGAAAGAGGGCACCGGCAAGCAAGATGCTGGTTTGAAGTGTGTCTACTTCAACGCCAGGAGCATCCGGAATAAGGTGGGTGAGCTTGCAGCATGGGTTGGTACCTGGGATCTTGATGTTGTGCCGATTTTGGAGACATGGGTAGAGCAGGGACAGGAATGGTTGCTGCAGGTTCCAGGATTTAGATGTTTCTGTAAGAACAGAGAAGATGGTAAAAGAGGGGGTGGGGGGGGGGGGGGTGTGGCATTGTTAATCAAGGAAAGTATTACGGCGGCAGAAAGGACGTTTGAGGACTCGTCTACTGAGGTAGTATGGGCCGAGGATAGGAACAGGAGAGGAGAGGTCACCCTGTTGGGAGTTGTCTATAGACCTCCGAATAGTTCCAGAGATGTAGAGGAAAGGATTGCAAAGATGATTCTTGACAGGAGCGAGAGTAACAGGGTAGTTGTTATGGGGGACTTTAACTTTCCAAATATTGACTGGAAATACTATAGTTCGAGTACTATAGATGGGTCAGTTTTTGTGCAGTGTGTGCAGGAGGGTTTTCTGACACAGTATGTAGACAGGCCAACAAGGGGCGAGGCCACATTGGATTTGGTACTGGGTAATGAACCCGGCCAGGTGTTAGATTTAGATGTAGGTGAGCACTTTGGTGATAGTGATCACAATTCGGTTATGTTTACTTTAACGTTGGGCAGGGATAGGTATATACCGCAAGGCAAGAATTATAGCTGGGGGAAAGGCAATTATGATGCTATTTGGCAAGATTTAGGATGTATAGGATGGGGAAGGAAACTGCAGGGGATGGGTACAATCGAAATGTGGAGCTTTTCAAGGAACAGCTACTGTGTGTCCTTGATAAGTATGTACCTGTCAGGCAGGGAGGAAGTTGTCGAGCAAGGGAACCGTGGTTTACTAAGGAAGTTGAAGCACTTGTCAAGAGGAAGAAGAAGGCTTATGTTAGGATGAGACATGAAGGCTCAGTTAGGGCACTTGAGAGTTACAAGTTAGCCAGGAAGGACCTAAAGGGAGAGTTAAGAAGAGCAAGGAGAGGACACGAAAAGTCGTTGGCGGATAGGATCAAGGAAAACCCTAATGCTTTCTATAGGTATATCAGGAACAAAAGAATGACTAGAGTAAGATTAGGGCCAATCAAGGATAGTAGTGGAAAATTGTGTGTGGAATCAGAGGAGATAGGGGAAGCGTTAAATGGATATTGTTGTCGAGGAGAATACTCAGGGTACAGTCGACTAGGCTAGATGGGATTGAGGTTCACAAGGAGGAGGTGTTAGCAATTTTGGAAAGTGTAAAAATAGATAAGTCCCCTGGGCCAGATGGGATTTATCCTAGGATTCTCTGGGAAGCCAGGGAGGAGATTGCAGAGCCTTTGTCCTTGATCTTTATGTCGTCTTTGTCGACAGGAATAGTGCCGGAAGACAGGAGGATAGCAAATGTTGTCCCCTTGTTCAAGAAGGGGAGTATAGACAACCCTGGTAATTATAGACCTGTGAGCCTTACTTCGGTTGTGGGTAAAATGTTGGAAAAGGTTATAAGAGATAGGGTTCATAATCATCTTGAAAAGAACAATGTGATTAGCGATACTCAACACGGTTTTGTGAAGGGTAGGTCATGCCTCACAAACCTTATTGAGTTTTTTGAGAAGGTGACCAAACAGGTGGATGAGGGTAAAGCAGTTGATGTGGTGTATATGGATTTCAGTAAGGCGTTTGATAAGGTTCCCCATGGTAGGCTATTGCAGAAAATACGGAAGTATGGGATTGAAGGTAATTTAGCGGTTTGGATCAGTAATTGGCTAGCTGAAAGAAGACAGAGGGTGGTGGTTGATGGCAAATGTTCATCCTGGAGTTCAGTTACTAGTGGTGTGCCGCAAGGATCTGTTTTGGGGCCACTGCTGTTTGTCATTTTTATAAATGACCTGGAAGAGGGTGTAGAAGGATGGGTTAGTAAATTTGCAGATGACACGAAGGTCGGTGGAGTTGTGGATAGTGCTGAAGGATGTTATAGGATACAGAGGGACATAGATAAGCTGCAGAGCTGGGCTGAGAGGTGGCAGATGGAGTTTAATGCGGAAAAGTGTGAGGTGGTTCACTTTGGAAGGAGTAACAGGAATGCAGAGTACTGGGCTAATGGCAAGATTCTTGGTAGTGTAGATGAACAGAGAGATCTCGGCATCCAGGTACATAAATCCCTGAAAGTTGCCACCCAGGTTAATAGGGCTGTTAAGAAGGCATATGGTGTGCTAGCCTTTATCAGTAGGGGGATTGAGTTTCGGAGCCACGAGGTCATGCTGCAGCTGTACAAAACTCTGGTGCGGCCGCACCTGGAGTACTGCGTGCAGTTCTGGTCACCATATTATAGGAAGGATGTGGAAACTTTGGAAAGGGTTCAGAGGAGATTTACTAGGATGTTACCTGGTATGGAGGGAAGGTCTTATGAGGAAAGGCTCAGGGACTTGTGGTTGTTTTCGTTAGAGAGGAGAAGGCTGAGAGGTGACTTAATAGAGACCTATAAGATAGTCAGAGGGTTAGATAGGGTGGACAGTGAGAGTCTTTTTCCTCGGATGGTGATGACCAACACGAGGGGACATAGCTTTAAATTGAGGGGTGGTAGCTATAGGACAGATGTCAGAGGCAGTTTCTTTACTCAGAGAGTAGTAGGGGTGTGGAACGCCCTGCCTGCAACAGTAGTAGACTCGCCAAATTTAAGGGCATTTAAGTGGTCACTGGATAGACATATGGATGAAAATGGAATAGTGTAGGTCAGGTAGGCTTCAGATGGTTTCACGGGTCAGCGCAACATCGAGGGCCGAAGGGCCCGTACTGCGCTGTAATGTTCTATGTTCTAAAATCACCCATGATTGCACTCTTTTCACTGAGGAGTGCAGCATGGTAGCACAGTGGTTAGCACTGCTTCTTCACAGCTCCAGGATCCCGGGTTTGATTCCCGGCTTGGGTCACTGCCTTGCGGAGTTTGCACGTTCTCCCTGTATCTGCTTGGGTTTCCTCCCGGGTGCTCCGGTTTCCTCCCACAAGTCCCGAAAGACGTGCTGTTAGGTAAATTGGACATTCTGAATTCTCCTTCTGTGTACCCGAACAGGCGCCGGAGTGTGGCAACTAGGGGATTTTCACAGTAACTTCAGTGCAGTGTTAATGTAAGCCTACTTGTGACAATAAAGATTATTATTATTATGTCCGAAGGATTTTTTAATACAGGGAGACAGATATTCTCGAACTGTTTCATGATTACCTCTGGGTCTACTTTTTTCTCTTCTTTCTGGGAAACAAATGACTCAAATTTTTCGAAGGTCTTGAGGCCTGCAAGGTTTAATAGGGTAAAAGCCTGTACTCTATTTGACTTGTTAGAGAGTACATCACCACAGTAAATCCGTCACTCCATCTGGAACTTTCCCCAACCAATATTTTCATCAAATACTATGACTCTGTAAATACGAGTGGGTGGATGTGGTGAAGTCTTTGTGCCATCTCCTGATGCCATTGTTGTGGGTCACCGAAATCACTGGCAACAACAAGGACTTCCAACAAAAGTAGTTTATTCCTGAGCTCAGTAGCTACATGTCATAAGATGTAGGTGCAGAGGTAGGCCATTCGGCCATCAAGTCTATTCCACCATTCAATGAGACCTTGAATGATCTGATATTGGATTGGATTGGATTGGATTGGATTTGTTTATTGCCACGTGTACCGAGGTACAGTGAAAAGTATTTTTCTGCAAGCAGCTCAACAGATCATTCAGTACATGGGAGAAAAGGGAATTAAACAACATTCAAGAAAATACATGAGAATACATAATAGGGCAACACAAGATATACAATGTAACTACATAAGCATTGGCATCGGTTGAAGCATACAGGGTGTAGTGTTAATGAGGTCAGTCAATAAATAAGAGGGTCATTTAGGAGTCTGGTGACAGTGGGGAAGAAGCTGTTTTTGAGTCTGTTCGTGCGTGTTCTCAGACTTCTGAATCTCCTGCCCGATGGAAGAAATAATCCTCAACTCCACTTTCCCCCATAACCCTTGATTCCCTTATTGGTTAGAAATCTGTCTATATCAGCCTTGAACATACTGTCTCTTTAGGATACATGCAATTAGTGAATTGCTAATGTTTTTTGGTTTATAAATGGGAATGTTGTGTGGTTCCATGTCCTTCTGGAAATCTGTTTATTGTCTCTCAAGTGGGCAGCTGGTTCCTTTCTATAATCCTTTTCAGTTCAAAGCTCTTTCGTTTCAGGTAGAGCTGGATGGAGGCAGTTTTGAGTTTCAGCCAAGAAGTGAAGTAGCAGTATGAGAGAGGTGATGGATGGTGTGGGCCTCTGCTTGTGCCTGCGAAAGCCAGGTTCTCTCATTTCAGACCACTAAAAGCTGCTGCAGCATTTTTAAAAAATGAACTTCCCCTTGTACTATGGGGCATCACAAACAAACGCTAAAGAAACAGCATGACTTTAAAGTGCATAGCAAAGGATTGAAGAAACTGAGCAATGGGACACTTTGCCTTTGGCTCTTAATTTGTTCTGATTTTAGAAACAGCTTGTTGAGATTTCAGTCCTGCTTCACAAAACAAATTTCAACAGGACATTAGGGCCTGAATTTTTCACCCATCGGACACACACACTCGACAGACCTAGAAGTGTGCATGAAACGTGCTTCCAGCATTAATCGACCATAGACCATAGACCACTTCATGCTAGCTGCCCAATTAATGGCCAGCCAGTGTGAAACATGCACTCAGAAAGGCTGTGCGCTGCCTGGGAGGGCAAGAAGAGGGCAGGTGCTGAGAGAAATGATGGTGCAGGCTGGCATTTGCAATGAGCCTGAAGACTGCCAGCTGCCTCAGGGAGTTGCAGTATTGCTTCAATGACATTTACCCAAAGAAATGCTGCAAACTCTCCCTGTCGAACAGAGACAAGTAACTGGCAACATTACACAGAATACCTCAATCCTCAAACAGTTTATTTATTTCATCCCGGACATTTTATCCCAGATAGAGAATGGTAAAGAAATGTGAATGCTGCCTGGCTGATTGGCTTGTGTGCCAAGTGTAACCCTACATGGACCATGTAAAATTAGAACCAATTTCATGTTTAATGGGGTTAATTGCACTTTCAATTGTCGGTGGGCGTGCTTCCAACTTGCGCGTATGCTCACCGAAAAGGGGAGGCAACTGAATGCCAACGTACGGCGGCTCCTTAATGTTATGATGATGGCGCCGGCGGCTGGGGAGGCAGAAATAGTAGCATCAATGGATGCGGAGAAAGCTTTTGATAGGGTGGAGTGGAGTTACCTGTGGGAAGTGTTGAGGAGGTTTGGGTTTGGTGAGGGGTTCATCAGCTGGGTGAGGTTGCTGCACAGCTCCCCGGTGGCGAGTGTGGTGACGAATGGGAGGAGGTCGCAGGACTTTCGGCTTTCCAGGGGGACGAGGCAGGGGTACCCCTTGTCTCCCCTGCTCTTCGCGTTAGCGATTGAGCCCCTAGCCATGGCGCTGAGGGATTCGAAGAGTTGGAGGGAGATTGTGCGGGGGGGGTGGGGGGTGGGGGGGGGGGGGGGGGGGGGGGGGAGCACCGGTTGTCGCTGTACGCAGATGATCTACTGTTGTATGTCGCGGATCCGGCTGAGGGGATGCCAGAGGTGTTGAAGATACTTGAGGAGTTTGGGGACTTTTCGGGTTACAAGCTCAATGTTGGGAAAAGTGAGCTGTTTGTCCTGCACCTGGGGGATCAGGAGAGGGAGATAGGTGAGCTCCCGTTGAAGAGAGCTGAGAGGAGCTTTAGATATCTTAGGGTCCAAATAGCTAGGACCTGGGGGGCCATGCACAGGCTTAACTTTTCGAGGCTGGTGGAGCAGATGGAGGAAAAGTTCAGGAGGTGGGACGCGCTGCCGCTCTTGTTGGTGGGCAGGGTCCAGTCGATTAAGATTACGGTGCCCCCGAGATTTTTGTTTCTTTTCCAGTGCCTCCCCATATTGATCCCAAAGGCTTTTTTCAAAAGGGTGAATAAGTCTATTCTCGGGTTCGTGTGGGCGCGGAAGGCCCCGAGAGTAAGGAGGGTATTCTTGGAGCGAATAAGGGAGGTAGGAGGTTTGGCGTTGCCCAACCTGTGTGGGTATTACTGGGCGGCGAATGTGGCAATCATTTGCAGGTGGGTGACGGAGGGGGAGGGTGACGCATGGAAGAGATTGGAGGGGGAGGGTGACGCATGGAAGAGATTGGAGGTGGCGTCCTGTGTGGGTACGAGTCTGGAGGCTTTGGTGACGGCCCCACTTCCACTCCCCCCGGCAAAGTACTCCACAAGTCCGGTAGTGCTGGCGTCCCTCAAAATCTGGGGGCAGTGGAGGCAGCATAGGGGGGAAGTGAAGGCCTCAGTCTGGGCCCCGATACAGGGCAATCACCGTTTTGCACCGGGGAGAATGGATGGTGGATTTGGGAGTTGGCACAGGGCAGGCATCAGACAGATTGGGGACCTCTTCCTTGATGGGAAGTTCGCGACTCTGGAGGAGCTGGAGGGGAAGTGGAACCTCCACCCGGGAACGCTTTCAGGTATATGCAGATGAAGGCATTTGTTAAGCGGCAGGTGGCGGAGTTTCCGCGGCTGCCGCCAAGGGGGGTGCAGGATAGGGTGCTCTCAGGGATGTGGGTCGGTGAGGGGAAGATCTCGGTAATTTATTAGTTGATGCAGGATGAGGAGGAGGCCTCAGTAGAGGAGCTCAAAGCGAAGTGGGAGGAAGAGCTAGGGGAAGAGATTTGAGGATGGAACGTGGTCGGACACCCTGGAGAGGGTGAACTCGTCCTCTTCTTGCGCACGGCTCAGCTTAATTCAGCTGAAGGTGCTACATAGGGCTCACATGACAGGGGACAGGATGAGCCGGTTCTTTGGAGGGGAAGACAGGTGCGGGAGGTGTTCGGGAGGCCCAGCGAACCACACCCATATGTTTTGGGCATGTCCGGCCTTGGAGGGGTTTTGGAAGGGGGTGGCGGGGACTTTGTCTGAAGTGGTCGGGTTTAGGGTCAGGCCGGGCTGGGGGCTCGCGATTTTTGGGGTAGCTTCGGAGCCGGGAATGCAGGAGGCGAGAAAGGCCGGCATTCTGGCCTTTGCGTCTCTAGTAGCCCGGCGCAGGATTCTGTTACAGTAGAGGGACACGCGGCCCCCGAGTTCGGAGGCCTGGATGAACGATATGGCCGGGTTCATCAAGCTGGAGAAGGTTAAGTTTGCCCTGAGGGGGTCGGTACAGGGGTTCTTTCGGCGGTGGCAGCCCTTTCTTGATTTCCTGGCGAAGGGGTAGAGGGTGGTCAGTCTCAGCAGCAACCTGGGGGGGGGGGGGGGGGGGGGGGGGGGGGGTTGGGGGGGGGGGGTTCGGGGCTGGTTAAGGGGGTTTGTTTTTGCGACGGTGGGCTTGTTATTTTCTTCTTTCTTGTATTGTTTGTTATTATTTATTATTCTGTTTTGAGGGGGGGGAGTTCTTTTCTTGTTTCGGTGTAGAAGCACACCTTGTCTACTTTAACTGTGGGGAGAAAATTTGTTGTTGAAAAACTTGAATAAAAATTATTTTTAAAAAAATTTAGCGGAGATGCTACTGGAAGACAGAGTTTAGGGAACTCATTTGTTTGCTCTATAGTTGAAGAAACAGTGAGTTTAGAATGTGATTTTTGGGTGTCTTGGGGAGAGACAGGAGTTGGGTGAGAAGCATCAAGTAAATACTCAGGAATTCATTGGTAGAAAGCTATTTACAATTCTGTCAGCCCCCCCAGGAGCAGTACCAGGGTCAGTGCCATTGCATGGGCCTGGGGCAGTGGCATGGAGCAATGCCAGGGTACAGTCTGGGCATATCCCTCTCCACCCGGATCTGAGTTAACTGTATGCCCCCATCCGGTTCCCTTCACCTGGTTCCTGTTTTTAAAAACCTGTTGTTAACCTTGCCGACGTGGTGTCACGTTGGTGAGGGGTAAGATCAAGATGTGGGTGGGGGGAGGGGGCAAGAGCATATGGCTGGGAAGCCCTTTAATGCAATGAGAATTTTTAAAAATGAGATTCCCCCCCCTCAGTACAAGGGTGACCTGACCCCTTCCCCATACCGCCCCGCCCCCACTAGAGACCCCCTAAACAAAGAGAACCCCCAGAGAACCCTATGCGGTGATATGCATCACTATAAATATACAAGGGGTTAATGTAGATACACTTAGACTAGATCAACACTAGAGGGAGCACCAGAGACATCATGACACACAGACATTCAACCAATGGGCAGTCAAGACACACACAGAGGTGACACTACCACAAGGAGGCTACCCATATAAAAGGACAGGACACATGTGCTCTTTCTCTTTCCATAGGCGACACTCAGAGACACAGGGGCAGATCAGGAAGCATCACACCCACCGCATGGCTTAGAGCAGACTGGTTAGTTAGATAGTTACTATAGATAGATTAGCAGGAGAGTCAAACTCAAGTAGGAGAATTGTTAACTCTTCAATAAATGTGTTAAATCTATCTCCAAGTCTGAATCTTCCTTTGTCAGAGTAAACATCAAGGAAGCAGCTTTTGCTACGTGAAGAAGCATAACACAACACCCTAAATAATAAAAAAAACAAAATAATGAGACCTCCTAAATATTGAGACCCCCCCCCCCGCCCCTCGACACCCTACTTAAAAAGACACACTCAGACGAGAGACCCCTGTCAGAAAGCCCCCGAGAAAAGAGGACCCTATGTGGAAGCTTGAGAGCAGTCCTGACAGGCAATGAATAAGATGCAAATGGGTCTTTATGAACAATTTGCATCCTCCCACTGGTGCAGGGCACAAACCTTAATCTCGATGCCAGTGGTGGACTGGAGCACTGGAAAGGGTACCGATCCAGTTATTGTACCCACGCTGGATTCCCCGCCACATCGGGAACTCCGCTACCGGCAGCGGACAGCTCTACTTTCCCACTTGCCACTCCAGTCGCACAAAGAATGCTGGCTAGATGTGGACAGTAAGAAGTCTTACAACACCAGGTTAAAGTCCAACAGGTTTGTTTCAAACACCACGAGCTTTCGGAGCACTGCTCCTTCCTCAGGTGAATGGAGAGGTATGTTCCAGAAACATTTATATAGACAAAGTCAGAGATGCCAGACAATGCTTGGAATGCGAGCATTTGCGGGTAATCAAATCATTACGGATCCAGAGATAGGGGGTGATCCCAGGTTAAAGAGGTGTGAATTGTCTCAAGCCAGAACAGTTGGTAGGATTTTGCAAGTCCAGGCCAGATGGTGGGGGGTGAATGTAATGCGACATGAATCCAAGATCCTGGTTGAGGCCACACTCATGCATGCGGAACTTAGCTATAAGTTTTTGCTCAGCAATTCTGCGTTTTGATGTGTCCTGAAGGCCGCCTTGGAGAAAGCTTACCCGGAGATCAGAGGCTGAATGCCCTTGACTGCTGAAGTGTTCCCCGACTGGAAGGGAACATTCCTGCCTGGTGATTGTTGCACGATGCCCGTTCATTCGTTGTCGCAGTGTCTGCATGGTCTCGGCAATGTACCACGCTTCGGGACATCCTTTCCTGCAGTGTAAGAGGTAGACTACATTGGACGAGTCGCACGAGTATGTGCCGCGTACCTGAGGAAGGAGCAGTGCTCCGAAAGCTCGTGGTGTTTGAAATAAACCTGTTGGACTTTAACCTGGTGTTGTAAGACTTCTTACTGTGCTCACCCCAGTCCAACGCCGGCATCTCCACATCATGGCTAGATGTGGAGCTGTAATGGTGTCCAGTACATCATTCACCAGACACACATGCTGTACACTATTGCAAATGCAAGCATTGAGAAAGTAAACAAAGATGCAGGGATGTGCATGGCGTGGGGAAATAAACTACTTCAGAATATTTAACAAAGGGCTTTTATTTGTTTTTCCAGTTGACATGAAAGCATTCTTTTGCTGCTTTTGAAATGGTTTCCTTCATCATTGTAGAACACACATCATAGTCGTGGATTCTATTAAAATGTCAGAAAATTGCAATATTGACATATCAATCCAGATATGTTATCAATGATTACTTCAGCAGCGAAACAAAGTGGAATAAATAAAGCCTGAAATTACCATTAAAATGTTGGTCCTGACAATAGTGATCTGTCTTTGATGCAATTGCTTAATGTGTTTAACACATCCCAAACTGTCTCTTCATAAAGCTTTGAGTGTTTTCCAGATATGTTTCTGAAATGGTGGGGCAGGGAGGGTGGGGAGAAGGAACATTCAAACTGCAGTTTCTGCTCCCAGCTTATTACTGAGAAAAGGGCTTCATTGTGTTGGCCATGGAATGCAGCTGAACTCAGTCCCATTTACCAGTTGCCCTTTCTTGTGATCACATAGTTCTCTATGTATCATGCATTGCTGAATCCTTCAGGCAGGGTGACTTAGCATGTGTTACATTGACCTCTATTGGCAATGATGAAGTTCCCGCTCCCCCACCCAAACCGAAAGTCTTTGGAATCTGAGATTGGTGTTATTTCACTTTAAAAATAATTATCTCTTGGTTTTAGTGCAAGATAGGATGGCACGGTGGCGCAGTGGCTAGCACTGCTGCCTCACGGCGCCAAGGACCTGCGTTCGATCCCGGCCCCGGGTCACTGTCCGTGTGGAGTTTGCACATTCCCCCCGTGTTTGTGTGGGTTTCATCCCCAAAACCCAAAAGATGTGCAGGGTAGGTGGATTGCCTACGCTAAATTGCCCCTCAATTGGAAAACAATAATTGGATACTCTTAATTTATTTTTAAAAATGTTTTAGTGCAAGATAAATCCAGTATGATAAACCTGAAGACAAAATAATACAGGGCTACAGGGAAATGGTGGAGGAGTGGAACTTGCCGAATTGCTTTTACAGAGAGTCGATAAAGGCACAACATCCAAAATGGTCACCTATACAGTGATCATTCAATCATTTGATAATTTAATCCTACAGTGCTCAGAGTTGTCTTGTCACAACAGTTACTTATTACTCCTTTGCTTTCAAAATTGAAAATGAAGACTTTCCATTATTTAGATGCTTGTGACTATTTTGAACTGAGAATCTCATCTACTGTCTCCATTTTGATTGAATTTGGTGAATTAATTGCCTTGAGTTGAGTCTCATGATGACACTGAATAGACTGTCATCCACTTTAAATTTACTGTTTGAGTTATGTTAAGACGAATGGCTGGACGATGCCCCATGTTACGACACCCTAGGCCAGTGTGCGGTCACTTTCAGCCCCACTTGACCCTAGAGCCGCAATACAGTTGAAATTAAGTTTCATTTTGGAGGGTGGCATGTGGCACAGTGGTTAGCACTGCTACCTACTGCGCTGAGGATCAGGGTTCAAATCCCAGCCCTGGGTCACAGATCTTGTAGAGTTTGCATATTCTCCTTGTGTCTGCGTGCGTTTCACCTCCAGAACCCAAAGATGTGCAGGGTAGGTGGATTAGTCATGCTAAATTGCCCCCTATATAGCTAAATTGGAAAAGAAAATAATTTATTAATATATTGAAAAAAAAGAAATTAAGGTTTATTTTAAAATACGCAAGAACTTCAGCTGCCCAATAACTACACTCACTAAGTTTGTAAATTTAAACACAATTAACTTTTTGTTTTATCAGTAACTGCAATTAAATAGACAAGTAAAACTGGTTAAGTACGATCTAATCTCTAACCCCCTCCCGACTTTAACCCATCATCTACACATGCACATAGACAAACAAACAGAGGGGAAAGGGGTGTAAAATAACTATTCTCTCCAAAAACCGGCATTTGACAAGAACCAATCACTGTCTGTTGCTGGGCAACATGGCGCTGGAGTGCTCTGCCATGCTCCAGCTGCCGTACGCGGCTCTGCACTGTTCACCACGCATGCATGCGCCGGCCGCTTGCGCGCCGGCACCGCAAAACAGCCAATCACGCACGCCTGCTGATCGGTGGCCCCCGATCGCACACACCCGCCGATCGGTGGCCCCGATCGCAGGCCTGGCCTTCGTGGAACCCCCCCCCCCCCCCCCCCCTGAGACTGATCCCCCCCCAATCCCCACCACGCCAACGCAGCCACAGGTCCGAGCTCCCGGCGGGTGGAATCATGTTAGAACCATTGCCAGCAGGAACTCAGCTGGTCAACTGCGGGGGCCTCTTTCATCGGCCGCCAACCGCCGCCGCGTTGACCGCCTGCGTGCGGCTGGCGGCGATTTTCCGGTCACCGGAGAATCGCGTCCCAGCGTCGGACCGGCGACGCAGGCCGTCTAGCCGTCATCTCCGATTCTGCGATGATTTATTTTCAGGAGATAGAAAAGGCATGTAAAAAAGGCAACATTACAATATTCATGGGGGACTTCAAAATGCAGGTAAACTGGGAAAATCAGGTTGGTAGTTGATCCCAAGAAAAGGAATTTGTGGAATGTCTAAGAGATGGTTTTTTGGAGCAGCATGTGACAGAGCCGACTAGGGAACAGGCAATGCTGGATTTGGTGATGTGTAATGAGGCAGACTTGATTAGGGAACTTAAGGTGAAGGAACCCTTAGGGAGCAGTGACCACAATATGATAGAATTTACCCTGCAGTTTGAAAGGGAGAAGCTGCAATCAGATATTTTTTTTTTAAATAATTTTTATTGAAATTTTTGAAAAATGTATAACAACAGAACAATAATAATAACAATAATAAACACCCCATGGGCCCGTAACAACGCATATCACAAACCCCCCCAAACCCAATGAACAACAAAATAAATTTTAAATAAATTAAATTAACATAAACAATGCCCCCCTGAGAACCCCCCCCCCCCCCCCCCCCCCCCCCCGGGCTGCTGCTGACCTAGTTCCCTATCGTTGAGCCAGAAAGTCGAGGAAAAGCTGCCACCGCCTCAGGGCGAATTTGACCTTCTCCAGCTTAATGAATCCCGAAATGTCATTGATCCAGGCCTCCACGCTTGGGGGTCTCGCATCTTTCCATTGCAACAAGATCCTCCGCCGGGCTACTAGGGACGCAAAGGCCAAAAGACCGGCCTCTTTCGCCTCCTGCGCTCCCCGGCTCCACCCCAACCCCAAATATCGCGAGTCCCCAGCCTGGCTTGACCCTGGACCCTACCACCCTCGACACCGTCCTCGCCACCCCCTGCCAGAATTCCCCCAGTGCCGGGCATGCCCTAAACATATGGACATGGTTCGCTGGGCTCCCCGAACACCTAATGCACCTGTCCTCACCCCCAAAAAACCTGCTCATCCTCGTCCCGGACATATGAGCCCTGTGCAGTACCTTGAAGTGGATGAGCGTAAGCCTCGCACATGAAGAGGAAGAGTTCACCCCCTCCAGGGCGTTCGCCCATGTCCCCTCCTCAATCTGTTCCCCCAGCTCCACTTCCCACATAGCCTTCACTGCAATCAGATATAACGGTATTACAATTAAATAAGGGTAACTACAAAGACATGAGGGAGGAGCTGGCCAGAGTTGATTGGAAAAGGACCCTAGCAGGGAAGACAGTGGAACAGCAATGGCAGGAGTTTTGGGGGGTTATTCGGGAGGTACAACAAAAATTCATCCCAAGGAGGATGAAACATATTAAGGGGAGGACAAGGCATCCATGGTTGATGAGGGAAGTCAAGGACAGCATACAGGCTAAATAAAAAGCATACAAAGTGGCGAGGATTAGTGGGAAGCCCGAGGATTGGGAAGCCTTTAAAATCGAGCAGAGGGCAACTAGAAAAGCAATAAAGGAGGAGAAGATGAAGTATGAGTGCAAGCCTGACTTTGGTCATTGGTAAGATTTTAGAGTCCATCATTAAAGATGAGATCGTGGAGTACTTGACGGTGCATGATAAAATAGGACTGAGTCAGCATGGCTTCGTCAAGGGGAGGTCATGTCTGACAAATCTGTTAGAGTTCTTTGAGGAAGTAACAAGGAAGTTAGTCAAAGGAGAACCAGTGGACGTGATTTATTTAGATTTCCAGAAGGTCTTTGACAAGGTGCCGCATACGACTGTTAAATAAGTTAAGAGCCCATGGTGTTCAGGGTAAGATCGTGACATGGATAGAGGACCTGCTGCAGACGCACTCTAGCAACTATGTCCTTTAGGAATTAGCCAGCTGGGGGTATGATAGTGCTACTGGGTTACTCTTGGACATTGAAGTCCCTCATCCAGAGTACATTTTGATTTGATTTTGATTTGATTTGATTTACTGTCACATGTACCAAAGTACAGTGAAAAGTATTTTTCTGCGGCCAAGGGAACGTACACAGTACGTACATAGTAGTCAAAGAGAATAATCAACAGAGAACATTGACAAATGGTACATCGACAAACGGTGATTGGTTGCAGTGCAGAACAAGGGGTCAAACAAAGCAAATACATGAGCAAGATACAGCATAGGGCGTCATGAATAGTGTTGTTACAGGGAACAGATCAGTCCAAAGGGGAGTCATTGAGGAGTCTTATAACTGTGGGGAAGAAGCTGTTCCTATGTCTGGATGTGCGGGTCTTCAGACTTCTGCACCCTCTGCCTGATGGAAGGGTCTGGAAGAAGGCAATACCTGGGTGGGAGGGGTCTCTGATAATGCTGTCTGCCTTCCTGAGGCAGCGGGAGGTGTATACAGAATCAATATGAGGGTGGCAAACTTGTGTGATGCGCTGGGCTGAGTTCACCACACCCTGCAGTTTCTTGCAATCTTGGACCGAGCAGTTGCCATACCAAGCTGCGATGCAGCTGGATAGGATGCTCTCTATTGCACATTTGTAGATGTTTGTGAGAGTCACTGCAGATATGCCAAATTTTTTTAGCTTCCGTAGAAAGTACAGACGTTGTTGGGCTTTCTTGACTGTTGCATCAACGTGAGTGGACCAGGACAGACTGTTGGTGATGGTGACCCTCAGGAACTTAAAGCTATCGACCATCTCCACTTCGGAGCCATTGATGCAGACGGGAGAGTGTGTCATGCTGCGCTTCCTGAAGTCGATGATCGGTTCCTTGGTCTTTCTGACATTTAGAGAGAGTTTGTTTTCGGTACACCACGTAACCAAGTGATTTATCTCCCTCCTGTAGTCTGATAAGTCGTTGTTTGAGATACGGCCCACCACAGTTGTATCATCCATTTTTCACCCTTGTCACCCTCTGAGCTTTGTCCACATTGTGTTCAACATGGAAGAGTACTGATTTATCAGCTGCAGGCATTGGGGCAAAGAGAGGGTACATGGTAATCAGCAGGAGGTTTCCTTCCCCATGTTTGATCTGATGCCACGGGACTTCACAGGGTCCAGATGACGAGGATTCCCAGGGCAACTTCGTCCCGACTGTACACCACTCTGCCACCACCTCTGCTGGGTCTGTCCTGCCAGTGGGACTGGACATAACCAGTGATGGTAGCACCTGGGACATTATCTGTAAGGTATGCTTCCTTGAGTATTTCAGGCTGTTGTTTGACTAGTCCTTGAGACATCTATCCTAATTTTAGCACAAGCCCCCAGATGCTAGTAATGGGAACTTTGCAGGGTCGACAGGGCTGGGTTTGACATTTTCGGTGTCTTGTTATGCTCTTGGCATAGCACAAGCGGCTTCCTTGATGTGCACTCTGACAAAGAAAGGTTCAGACGTGGAGATAACTTCAACACGTTTATTAAACATTTACAATTCTCCTACTCGGGTTTGCCACTACGCTAATCCTTCTATAGCTACTCAGATTGACTAACCAGTCTGCTACAATCCACGTGGTGGGTGTGATCAACCATGTGTCTGTACTCACTAAGTGTCTCCACTGGAAAGAGGAAGATCATGTGTGCTGTGTCCTTTATATATGGGTTGGTGTAATGCCCCCTGTGGTAGTGTCACCTCTGTGTGTATCGTGAATGCCCATTGGTCGTGTCCTATCTTATTGACCTATTGGTTGAGTGTCTGTGTGTCATGTCTCTGGTGCTCCCTCTAGTGTCTAGCTAGTTTACGTGTACTTACATTAACCCCTTGTGTATCTACAGTGATGCATATCACCACATTCGGTACCTAGATTGATACCAGATGGTCCATCTGGTTTCTTTTGACTTTGTAGTGATTTGATCCAACTGAGTGGCTTGCTAGGCTATTTTAGTGGGCATTTAAGAGTTAACCACATTGCTGCAGGCCTGTTGTGCTATTTGGCAATCATACACGTTGTTGAAAAGGGTTTTGGCATTGTCTGACTTCTGAACACTGCTAGTTTCCCGTATCCCTGTATTTCCCGTATCTTGGTACTGAAAACCGTCGCACACAGATGTACCTTAGCAATGACTTCACCATCTAAAGTTAACTAAAATACTTACAAACACTTTAACCTTTGAAAACATGAAACTATTTTGGTTACAAATATAAATGTTGGTTGATTTCAAAAAAGGAGGGAAAAGCACATAAAGATTTCTTTATTCATAAGTTCCTTTCATTTTCATCTTGAGTTAATTTCTTCTCGATTTTTTCCTTTTAGTGACCCCCTCAATCACCCCAGGCCAATACTTTCTCATTTTCTTCTAAAGGTAAAAGTATCCAAGCTAGGATACAGTACCTCGTAGTCATCCTTGATATGAATACCTAGGCAGTAAGTGTTAGCCTGCTACTTGACCATGGAGAGCAACACAGCTGAACTCAGCATCCACATTGACACTTTCCAGTGGGGTCACCATATAGTGATATAGTGGTGTGTGTACACAAACAGATTAGCCAGAGAGCACATAACTCGCTGTGGATTAATGTTTGAATCTGGTGGGAATAGTCCCACTTGAAGCTTTGTGCAAGTACTGACCATCTTTTATTTCATAAATATATTCTAAAAAATCCTACCATTGTTCTGAGTGCTGTCATCAAAGGAATAAGAGGGGCAGCACGGTGGCCTAGTGGTTAGCACAACCGCCTCACGGCGCTGAGGTCCCAGGTTCGATCCCGGCTCTGGGTCACTGTCCGTGTGGAGTTTGCATATTCTCCCCGTGTCTGCGTGGGTTTCGCCCCCACAACCCAAAAATGTGCAGAGTAGGTGGATTGGCCACGCTAAATTGCCCCTTAATTGGAAAAAATAATTGGGTAATCTAAATTTATATTTAAAAAATCAAAGGAATAAGAAGCAGCTGAGTCATGAGGATCCTAATCTTGAAATAAGATTCAAGAGTCATCTATTTATAAGGCACTTTATTTTAAGAATATTACAAACCTTGTATTCCATATGGTAAAATGTTTTCCTTGAAGCATCCATTTCAATAGAATGCTCCCAAGGATCGATTATACGTGAAGAGGATAGTAATTTAAAACGGACAGACTCTCGCACTGAGGAGGTGGAATCCTTAAGATTTCTAATTGCTTTGGGTATTTTCAGACAGTACTGCATGTGACTTCGTATGGAATATGGTCCCGAACTTCAAGGAGTAGGTGGAAAGATTTTTGGACTGTTAAAAGAGAATAATGGTTTGTTTGAGGGTTTGAGCTGTTTTTCAAGTATACATCCATCCTGCATTATATTTTCACTAACCATATCATGAGTCAGGAATGTACAAGTCAGAGCATGTCATATTGAAATTGTATAGCCTTGTGGTCATTCACACTATGCCCCTTTTTAATCACCAAAATGAAAAATGATGTTTAAAATTCAGAAAAGAACTATGAACTTGATCCTAAGCATCAGAGGGCTGAATTCTGAAGAAAGTTAGGGGAAATATAAGATTTTCAGCATATATATGGAACTGGGATATGAAGGAGATAAGCAGACATTGAGCACAACTTCAAAATCTTTGATAAAAGGATAAGGGGACCCAGGTTCAAACTAAAAAAAGGCAAACTTTGAACTAGCAAAGTAAAGAGACAGAATATGTTTTTGACTTACAAGGCTAGCTGTGGTGAATGAAACCATTCTTTACCCACAATAATGAATTGAGTTGTCAGGATGGCATCATACTCTGGGAGCAAGAGTAGTTGTTCCTCTACCAGGCAGAGAGCTGCTCCGAACTGAAATTCACAACGCTCATCCTGGCATCTCTAAGATGAAGATGATTGCCAGGAGTTATGTGTGGTGGACTGGTATTGACGCTGATATCGAGAATCAAGTCAAGCACTGTCATCTGTCAGGACTGTAGCAAAGGTTGCTTGCTACAGCCTCACTGCACCCTTGGGAATGGCCTGGGCGGCCATGGGTACGAATCCATATCAATTGGCGGCACGATGGTACAGTGGTTAGGATTGCTGTCTCACAAGGCCGGGGGCCTGGTTCTATTCTGGCCTTGGGTGACTGTGTGGAGATTTCACGTTCTCTCTGTGTCTGCCTGGGTTTCCTCCGGGTGCTCTGGTTTCCTCCCACAGTCCAAAGATGTGCAGGTTAGGTGGATTGGCCATGCCAAAATTGCCCCTTCGTGTCCAAAGATGTGCAGGTTAGGTGGGGTTACAAGGATAGGGCGGAGAAGTGGTCAATGGGCTGGATGGCCTTCTTCAGCACTTTAGGAATTCTATGAATTCTGTAATCATGTTGGTCCATTCCTGGACACAATGGTTTTGCTCTTGATTGATGCACACTCCAAATTTATAGACACTTTGAGGTGAAGTTACCGACATCACATGCTACCGTTGAAAGATTACATCAATGCTTTTCAAATCACGGATGACCTCAAATCATGGTGTCAGACAATGGCACAATGTTCACAAATGCTGAGTTTCAAAAATTCACCGCTCTCAACTGTATGAAGCAAATTAGAACTGCACCTTATCACCCAGCATTAAATAGAGTAGCCGAAAGAGCCATCCAAATTTTCAAGTCTGGCCTAAAGAATGGAGGAACCTTGGAGACCAAAATCACTTTATTCCTCCTTAGTTATATTACCACTCCACATGCAACAATGGGAGCTCCACTAGCAGAACTGCTAATGAAATGTCGTCTCAGAACGAGACTGAGCCTCGTGTTTCCAAATTTGCCAGGGGGCAAAGAAGTCAACCAAAATAATCAGAAAGTAAGCCATGATTCACATTGCATGACCATTTCTGGTAATTGAAGCCGTATACGTGAGAAATTTCAATAGTAGATCAAGCTGAATCCCTGGAATTATTGTCTCTAAGACTGGACCCCTTTCATACCAAGTGGATATGGAGGGATGTACCATTCGTCATCCACTTGAGGGGTAGAGAGACATTCCAGCAGTCAGTGTTGGCATCAAGGAATGTTTTCGAACCCGTAAACACCAAAGTACCTGTTGACCTGTTATCAACATAACTGATATCTCCATGGAAGCAAATAGTGATGAATTGCCTACGCCAGAGAAGGTACGCGTTATTGCAGTTCCTGTTAATGTTGATCTTGTGGAAGCATCTCAGACAACAGAATTACGTCGCTCTACAAGGAATAGAAACTCAATTTATAATTATCCAACTCATGTTTATAATGTTTAGTTAATATTTAAGATTGAATTCTGTGTCTCTGTGGGTCTCACCCCCACAACCCCAAGATGTGCATGGTAGGTTTGGATGGCACAATCAGACAATGGCACAATGTTCACAAACGCTGAGTTTCAAAAATTCACCGCTCTCAACTGTATTAAGCAAATTAGAACTGCACCTTATCACCCAGCATTAAATTGAGTAGCCGAAAGAGCCATCCAAACTTTCAAGTCTGGCCTAAAGAATGGAGGAACCTTGGAGACCAAAATCTCTTTATTCCTCCTTAGTTATATTACCACTCCACATGCAACAATGGGACCAGCAGAACTGCTAATGAAATGTCGTCTCAGAACGAGACTGAGCCTCGTGTTTCCAAATTTGCCAGGGGGCAAAAAAGTCAGCCAAAGTAATCAGATTGGCCACGCTAAATTACCCCTTGATTGGAAGAAAAAATGGGCACTCTGAATTTTTTAAAAAACATTTAGAACTGAATTAATTATTTATTGAAGATTGTATAAAGGACTTAAAGGGGGAGGAATGTGGTTATTGTTCCTTCAAGGGCAACACAGCAGAGTGAAGGACACATGGCCTATGAGACCAATTGGGATGCAGAGTGTGGAATCACCCCATGGTGAGATAGGCTCCTTGGCGAAGAGTCATTTTGGGAACTAGCTACAGTCATGATGCTGCGGTACATTTCTTATTAATAAATACCATTATTGTTCAGTAATGAAGTCTGTGAAACTGCATCTTTACAGTAGTCCCACTTTTTTATGGTTCTGATATCTGAGGAAATAGACCTTATGTGGCTTTGGCATGCACTGGGAGGATTAATAACAATGAAGTGATGTAAAGAACTCAAAAGTGATAATCTGGGTTCTAGCTGAGATAACATGATATGGAAAGCTTAAATAATATTGTGGAAAAACGAGGTCAAACTGGGTGGACAGATTGGCACTGATAGAAGATACAGAAGAGGTGGTCAAATGGGCAGATAAGTGACAGATGGAATTTAACTCTGAAAAGTGTGAGGTGTTACACTTTGGAAGGAGTAACTTGACAAACAAGTATATAATGAATGGCATGACACTGGGAAGTTCTCAAGAGCAAAGGGATCCTGCCGTGATAGTCTATAGATTTGTGAAGGCGGAAGGACAGGTTAATAGGTTGGGACACGTGCCTTTATCAATAGAGGCATAGATTAAAAGTAAGGAGGTCATGTTGGAGTTGTATAGAACTTTGGTGAGGCCACAGCAGGAGTGCTGTGTGCAGTTCTGGTCACCACATTATAGGAAGGATATGGTTGCACAGGAGGGGCAGGGGGGAGGGTTGGGTGCAGAGGAGATTCACCAAGATATTGCCTGGGATGGATTAAGTTATGAAGCGAGGTTGGAGAGTCTTGGTTTGTTTTCTGTGGAGCAGCATAGTTGCCGTCTGCTGGGGAATAATTGATTGTTTGGATCAGGTGTCCTGTAGTTCAATATTTTAGTAAAGATTTAAGTTCTTTTCCAGTTTTGGCCCTTCTGGTGGCTTATCAGGTTTCACAGAAAGAGAGAGAGTTTTATGTGTTCCTGCAAAAGCTGGCTATCTTTGCAGGGGTCCTGCCTCGGTTATTGTGTGGCAAACCTTCGGCTGCTTTTCTCACAGCACACACACACACACAGACCAACAGACAGACAGAACCACACAGGATGATAGGAAACAGGCTTATAACCTGCACATATGTGTATTCCAAGAAGACCAGAATGTACTAGCCTGGTCTTGAAAATGAGAGGGCCATTCTGTCCCTTTGTCCTTACTGGAGATGGTAATCAGTCTTTGGATGGTTTTACCTTGTCTGGAAGCACAGGGAAGGCTTCCATTGTTCCTTAGAGAAACCCTCTGCAGCCATTCCTGTCAGTGGCTGGTTGTACATTGTCAACTATCTTATATGTCTATATCCATTTTTAAAAATATACAACTCTGGGGCGAAATTCTCCGACCCCCAGCAGGGTCGGAGAATCGCCTGGGGCACCCTACAATCCCGCCCCCGCCGTGGCAGAGATTCTCCGCCACCTGGGAAGTGGCGGTGGCGGAAATCTCGCCACTCCGATCGGAGAGGCACCTGCGGTGATTCTCCCACCGCCGAGTTTTGAACTACCTCTGGAACGGCGGGATCAGCGGCGCGAGCGGGCTCCGTGGTCCTGGGGGGGGGGGGCGGGGGGGGGCGATCGAACCCCGGGGGGTGCCCCCACGGTGGCCTGGCCCGCGATCGGGGCCCCCCCCGCTCAGACTCCAGGCCAGTGCCCTGGGTGCACTATTTCTCCTTCCGCGGCCGCAATGGCGGAAGCGGAAGAGAACCCGCGCGGGGCTGGCCCCCAAAGGTGGGGAGAATTCCCCATCTTTGGGGAGGCCCGACCCCTGAGTGGTTGGCGCTACTCCCCTACTCCGGGACCCTCCATCACGCCGGGTAGGGGAGAATGCCGCCCCCAGGTCCTTTTTAAAGGTCTAATTTTTTTCTCCAGCGTCATAACACTTGCAAAATATACAGCATTCCTTATGTGCAGGAAAACATCTGAAAATGATATACAATAAGGAGGAAAAGGATATTGACTATGCAGAGCACAGGAAAACATGAACTAATGGTCAGTTGAGGACAAATTCAGCTGCTATGTCCCAATTGTCAAAAAACTGACGTTAGAAGCTCAGGTTCTCACATAAAGATGAGTCTCTTGGGTGTGATTTTGAAAGTCAGCTAACTCAAGCAAGCTAACAATCTTGCCTCTGTGAAAGGGGGGGGGGGGGGGGGGGGGGGGGGGGGGGGGGGAATGGCAAGAAACTTGAAATGATGTCCTTTTACAATATATTGTGAATTTGACTTGGAAAGATGTAGGGAGGGATCATAACCATGCAAGGTTTAGGTTAGTGATACATATTTCCCTTCACCTGTCCTAATGAATGTCAAGCTTAGTACCAACGACGTGGCTCTATTTCGAAAACAGCTCTTTCTTGCTCACTCAGTTATTTTATCATTACGGGTCTATATTCTCTGGGGTTTGGATGAATGAGCGGTGTTCCCATTCAAATGTATAAAATTAACAGAGGACTTGGCAGGGTAGATACTGGGAGGATGTTTGCTCTTACTGGAGAGAGTTGGAAACTCGGGATTATGGTATCAGTATAATGAGTTGGCTATTTAGTACTGAGATAACAAGACATTTCTTCACTCAAAGGGTTGTGAATCTTGGAATTTTCTACACCAGAGGGCTGTGGCTGGTCAACCATGAGTATGTTCAAAACTAAGATTGGTAAATGTTTTTGGCACAGAGAATTGAGGAGTAAGGGGTTAGGACAAGGAAGCATTTTTTTTGTTAGTGTTATTTCCCTATTTTTCAATTTTGTCGTTTGCTAGGAAATAGAGATAAAAGAAGTTCTATTTGTATTTGTGGGTGTGGGAATAAAATATTGCTCTAAATTTAAGCTTAATTTATATTTCTGCGGTTGCGTGTTAAGGAGACTTCAGTTTTAGTTTCACTTTAAAAATGCCTGTAATTTAATGAGGTTTTATGACTCTAAAACAAACACAAGATTTAAAACACTACCCAGAAGTAACCCGAGCACCTTTTCACAGAAATGCTGATGGACATAAAGGGAGACTGCAGAGAGCAGGCCCCAAATTAAAGAACAGAAAAGTCTCAAAACCAGGGAGGGAATCCTAAACAAGACACTTAAGTAAAGGAACAAGAACAGGGAACAAGACAGATCTTGTTCAATGAAGTTAAGAATGAGGAGCAGAGGCAGACTGCAAAATGCCTAGAATCATAGAATCCCTACAGTGCAGAAGGAGGCCACTCGGCCCATTGAATCTGCACTGACCATAGTCTGCCCGTATCCACTTACCCAATCACCCCTCCCGATCTCCATAACCCCATAACCTAACCTGCACATCCCCAGACACTAAGGGGCAATTTACCATGGCCAATCCACCTACCGTACATCTGTGGACTGTGGGAGGAAACCGGAGCACCCGGAGGAAACCCATACAGACACGGGGAGAATGTGCAGACACCGCACAGTGACCCAAGGCCAGAATTGAACCCGGTTTCCTACCGCTGTGAGGCAGCAGTGCTAGCCACTGTGACACCCCATGTCCCTAAACAAAAAAAAAACAAGCCGGTAGTTTCCACCCTGAGATCTGACTTGTCCAGTAGCAAATTGTAAGACATTCTGGAAACAAAGCTTTGTGATTGATTTATATTTTTATGGCCTTGCTAATCTGTGATTCAACCTTTAGTACTTGGTGCACTCTGCGATCTCTTTGTTCCTCTACCGCACCTAGACTAGCTCCTTCCAAGTAGTAAGTGGCCTCAGTATTCTTCCCACCAAAATGATCAACCTCACATTGATCTATGATGAACTTCATTGGACAATTATTTGTCCAATCTGTAAGTTAATTATTGTCCTGCAATTTGTTGGAGTCTTCCTCCCTAGTGACTATTCATACAATTTGTTGTCATTTGCAGATGTTGAATTTGATTAAGAAGTCAAAATTGTCAATGTAAACTGTGGTTAATGTAAGCAGTAGTCCCATCATTGATCCTTGTGGGACACCACTTCGCATCTTCTACCATTCTGAATAATTACTCATTATTCCCACTCACTGCTTTCTGTCTTGAAGCCAACTAACAATCTGCTCTGACACCGCATTCTCTCATCTTATTCGTTAGTCTATTATTGAGAACCTTCACGAAGGCCCATAATGTTTTGAATATTACAGAATATAAATGCAAGATTAACTAATTTATCTATGTATAAATACAAATTTACTTAAGCACCATTTCAGGGATTCTGCATGTTGCTGTGCAGCCCGGTCCCCTAGAAGCCATATTCGGGGTGTCGGACTGGTCGAAGTTGCAATCGGAGGCAGGAGCAGATTTCTTAGCTTTCACCTCGCTGATTGCTCGTAGGCGGTTCTTGTTGGGGTGGAGGTCAACTTCTTCACCCTTTGCCTCAGCATGGCGGGGGACCTGTTGGAGTTTTTAGTCTGGAGAGGGTGAAATTTGTTATAAGGGGGGTCAAGTGATAGGTTGTACAAAAGTTGAGATTGTTAATTTAGAATTTTGGAAAGTTGGTTACTGTTGACTGCTGAGGGCTTGGTGGGGAGGGGGAGGGAGAGGTATGGGTGGCTGAGGGCTTAATGTGTTGGGTGGGTTTTGCTACTGTTGTAAATTGTAAAAACGTTCAAAATAATAAAAATTCTTTTTTTTAAAAAGAAACACTTGTAGAATAATGAAACAAATAACACCTAGTTGTTTTTATACTCACAATCAAAAGTATAAAGTGTAGTTTTCTGCAGGCTTTGTCTAACTTACCGAGGAATCCATATTAAGTCTTGACTCTGATGGTTATGGAAAGCTTCTTTATTAAAGTTTCTAATTTAAGGAAAACCTGTTGTCTTGAGAATAACTTATCTATTGTCTGTCTTACTGTTAGACCCTTTTGTTTTGAGTATTTCATAAGAAGCAAAACCTCAAAAACATTCTGAATCACAGGTGCAATGTTATCACTTGTCTGCCTGTCTGGAAAAGGACTCTTTACCCACACTTACGTGTGACATTCACGTTGGGCGGAGTTTTCCGGCTGTTCACGCCGGCAGGTACTCCGTTCCCACCGACGATGCACTGGTTTCCCGGCGACGAGGAGTGCAGTCAACAGGATATCCCGTTGAAAACGGCATAATCAGAAAATCCTGTAAATCCCGTCCCTGTCTCTCTCTATCTCTCGCTCTGCTTTTGAAAGGAATTATAGCTGAGTTACATTTTAACCCTTCCATTGACTGGGTCAAATGGGATAAATCCTTAACAAATATACATGAGGCAGATAAAAAAAATGCAAATTGTGAAAATCTATAACAGTTCAGGGAAAGAGTGTTGTAAATTTGATGGGGGTGTTCATTGTATGCTGGAAGGTACGCTGAATCGCAAATGCACCAGGCCTAATTTATACTTAATGGGTGCTATTTAACCAAAACATTTCTAAGTGTGGTAGCGAGAGGGAACTTCCACGAGCTCCCTGACGCTTGGACAGGGGAGGCCATCACTGCTATCAAATATCAATTGGCCCACTTAACGAGGCTCCACAGTCTTCACGCCAAAAATGGTGGTCCCGCAGGCTGATTCACCGGGACCATGCTCGCCAGCCCCCTGCTAACAAAGGAGGGCAGCACTTAAAGCACTCGTGCACAGCCAACCCCACTCAGCTCGCAGTCATCCCATCAAGGAGACCAGCCACGGTTCAGGGATGCCGACCTGAGCAAATTGTTGGACGCTGTAGTGGCCAGGTGGGATGTCCTGTTCTCCCCAGGGTCTCGAAGGGTCAGCCAGTGCTGCCTGGGAGGAACTGGCAGCATCAGTCAACTCGGGGGTGTCACCAGGAGGACCACCACCCAGTGCTGTAAGAAGAACAACGGCTTTCACTGGGCCACAAGAGTGGGTTGGCCCTAATCCCCTGACTGTTTGCTGGGGAGACTGTTATATCACGGGAAGCCGTTTAGGGAGTCGCTCCCGTTAATCGTTCGCAGATTGGGCTTAAGTGGTGATTATTGGTTTCTCACCTCCGGCAGGGTCCTTATTTTTGCCAACAGAGGCAGGCCGGTTAGATCGCAAACAGATCTTGATTTTGGCCTCTCCCGCGATTTAACAGCCTTGTCGCACTCTCACTTAAGTGCAGCACGGCCATTAAATCGCACCCAATATTTCCTCAGTGGCATATTGGGATGGAGCTTCTGGCAGCTCCCAACACGGTAATCACTGAAGCAGTTACTGGGCTGGAGGCAGGGATTCCTAATGCCAGTGTTTTCCTGACCTGTGCCTTCATTAGAATCTGCAGTATGGTTTCTGTAGTGATGCCTGACACACTTGGCCAATAATATGAGAACTACAGGTGGTCCTAGCTAGGATCATAATCTAGAGCCCTGAAAGTCTGGCATCAAGTATTTTAGTATTTTTAAAAGGGCTACTTTGTAAGTGGCCTGCCTGAGTCAGTTCTCTATTGTTTCAGAAGAGTGCGTGGCCTGACAGTTCCACATAATTTGGACATTCTGAATTCTCCCCCTGTGTACCCAAACAGGTGCTGAAATGTGGTGACTAGGGGCTTTTCACAGTAACTTCATTGCAGTGCTAATGTAAGCCTACTTGTGACAATAAAGATTATTATTATAATGTACGGTAAATAATGTAGGGAAATTATAGTATTGGGATTATTGTCACAAACGCGGTGGCAACTTGTGATACTTGTATTGGTGTTATTATTTTGGTTATTATTGGTGTTTCTATATTGTTCTGCAAAGTTTTGATATTAAGTGCATAAATTCCAATAAAAATATTTTTTCAAAAAGTAATCCACATAATCCATAGAATCCCTACAGTGCACAAGGAGGCCATTCAGCCAATCAAGTGCACTGAGCCCCCAAAGAGCACTCTACCTAGGCCCACTCCCCCTCCTTATCCCCATAACCCTACACATTGATCATGGCCAATCCACCTAACCTATATATCTATGGGCTGTGAAATTTTCTGGAAAGTTTGGAAAGGAATTGAAAAAAATCTTTTTAGGCATAATGACATTCCTTAGGAGATTGAGAGTTGTATAAATTATATTTAATATTGCTAAATGAAATTTTTAAAGGGCAGGAAGGAAGGGAGCGATTGATTGCTCTTTAGGGGACTGCCCTTTGCTGATTGCAAGGCAACCCCCTCCCCCCACCCCCATTCCTTGCTACTCACTCCCTCTCAAAAACCCACCCCTTCGCCGCTCCTGCCCCTTTCTCTGACCTGCCCAAATGCTCCTGGCCCAAGACTTACCTGTCCTGGAGATACAGGACCCTTGATCTTCGTCTTCTACAGATGTGACTGCGGCCATTGATGCCTTCATAATTCTACTGAGACTGATGAGCTGCCGACAGTATGGATTGGCCAGAAGCTCCAGAGGGTGGAAGTCCTCCCCAGTGAGGGATAGAAGTCCCACCTGGCCCTAGTTGATCTGGGGATATGGGGCAAAGACGGGTCTATGGAGTTATTGATCAACCATGATATAGTAGTTGAATGGCAAAACAGGCTCGAGGGATGAAATAAATATGCCTGCTCCTATGTTCCTATATTCCTAATGAGGTTTTATTATTTCATTCTAGAGATAAACAGGCACCTGCCCATTCTTTATTAAGAGATGAAATTCACACTCAAGTTAAGAGTAATTGAAACGGTGGCGCAGTGGTTAGCACTGCTGCCTCATGCCGCCTAGGACCTGGGTTCGATTGCGGCCTGGGTCACTGTTCATGTGGAGGTTGCACATTCTCTCCGTGTCTGCGTGGGTCTCACCCCCATAATCCTAAAATGTGCAGGGTAGGTGGATTGACCACGCTAAATTGCCCCTTAATTGGGAAAAATAATGGGTACTCTAAATTTATTTTTAAAAAGTAACTGAAACTGTGCAATCTTAGACACATTGACAGAAAGTAGTTAATGTTCCCTGTTCTGATATAGAGCATTGCCTATCAGCTGTACATATCGGAAAATCAAGGGCCATTGGGCGGAATTCTCCACTCCCGGGAAAAATCGGGAAGGCCGTCGTGTACGCGGCCGAGTTTCATGACGGCCTCGGAGGCCGCTCCTCTCACCTTATTCACCCCCACCCGGGGGGCTAGGAGCGACGCTCCGTTATTCTCGGCCGCCGTGCATTGGCGCTTGCGTCAAGGCCCGGTGGCCGAGAATGACGCAACGGCGGCGCCTATGTGACGTCAGCCGCGCATGCGCAGGTTGGCCGGCTCCAACCCGAGAATGCGCGGCTGATGTCACGACGGCTGACGGCTCAAACCCGCGCATGCGCGGTGGCTGTCTTCCCCTCCGCTGCCCCGCAAGACGTGGCGGCTTGATCTTGCGGGGCGGCGGAGGGGAAAGAGTGCATCGCTTTGAGACACCGGCCCGACGATCGATGGGCACCGATCGCGGGCCAGTCCCCTCCCGAGCACGGCCGTGGTGCTCACTCCCCTCTCCGCCCCCCACAAGCTTCAGAAGGGCCTTTGGCGCCCATGTTCACAACGGCAGTGACCAGGTGTGGTTGCCGCCGTCGTGAACCGGTCGCGAACGGCAGGCCGCTCGGCCCATACAGGCCGGAGAATCGCCGGTCGGCGTGAAAAACGGCGAGCGGCGATTCTTCCGAGCGGGGGTAGGGAGAATCGCGGGGGGCGCCAGGGGCGTGAAATGAGTCGCCCAGCCCTCCCGTGATTCTCCCACCCGGCGTGGAGAGCGGAGAATCGCGCCCCATATGTGGGCAGCAGGGTAGCATAGTTGTTAGCACTGTGGCTTCACAGCACCAGGGTCCCAGACCCCGCTGGGTCACTGTCTGTGTGGAGTCTGTACGTTCTCCCCGTGTCTGGTTTCCACCAGCTGCTCTGGTTTCCTCCCACAGTCCTAAGACTTGTCCTAGGTGGATTGGCCACGATAAATTGCCCCTTAGTGCCCAAAAATGTTAGGAGAGGTTATTGGGTTAGGGGGATAGGGTGGAAGTGAGGGCTTACGTGGGTCGGTGCAGACTCGATTGGCCGAATGGCCTCCTTCTGCACTGTATGTTCTGTATGTTCTATACTTGCAATCTCACAGTATGAATGGCTTGTGGAAAAGCTTCTCAGCAGTAGTGTTAACAAAGATAAATCACTAGTTTAAGGTTCATAGCTGAGTGCAGATCCAGACATAATACGGTTGAAGACTCATCAGGGGCAGGCTGCCCGAAAGTTGCTCTTGCAAAATTGATTTGAATATTTTATCGAGTTTCCTGTCATCTTGATGGATTTTATCAACTCTGCTGATAGGGTGTTTCATGAGAACATTAAAGGGATTGCGAATTGTTCCAGCTGGTGTCTTCTGATGTGAGGAATCAGCTGAGATAAAAACTGAGACATATATAAAAGAATGGTAGAAGAGAGATTGTGCTGAGTTTGTGTAGATGCACTGGAACTTTCACCACAGAACAGAAATTATTATATGGAGATGAATATTAAAATAAAGCCTCGGTTGATCACAAGCTAGATGAAGATAGCAGTTTTCCCCATTGATCTCATTTTTCCAGGCAGCAATCTTAATATTTTCCCATTAAACCTGTCCAACATTCACCTCAACAGCAGACAGCACTCCATTTAATGCAGTCCCACCTTGACTACACTGGAATACCAGCCGAGATATTGTGCTCAAATTCTGGAGTAGGGCTCAAACCTGCAGCTTACTGACCCAAAGGTCAGCATGCTACCACCAGCTGAATCAAGCTAGCACCAAATATATTTTAGACACTATGCCCATTAATAATATATAGGTCACATTTGTTGTGTGAATTGGCTCAATTTATGATTCATATAATGTAGGAATATAATTTTTACTTTGAACGTTGAAGTTTTTAATAAATAAGATGTGGAGATGCCGGTGTTGGACTGGGGTGAGCACAGTAAGAAGTCTTACAACACCAGGTTAAAGTCCAACAGGTTTGTTTCAAACACGAGCTTTTGGAGCACTGCTCCTTCCTCAGGTGAATGGAGAGATATGTTCCAGAAACATTTATATAGACAAAGTCAGAGATGCCAGACAATGCTTGGAATGCGAGCATTTGCGGGTAATCAAATCATTACAGATCCAGAGATAGGGGGTGATCCCAGGTTAAAGAGGTGTGAATTGTCTCAAGGCAGGACAGTTGGTAGGATTTTGCAAGTCCAGGCCAGATGGTGGGGGGTGAATGTAATGCGACATGAATCCAAGATCCCGGTTTAATAAATAAGGTCATGGAAGCATCTGAGTTTGTGTAGCAGGTAAAACACCCCGAGGTTAATTACTATTCAAAGACTGTCCATGTTTACTTAAAGGGGTTAGAGTTAGAGATGAAAATAATAAACCACATGTGATCCTCTCTTAGCTTTGGAATGGAAGTCTGGAAGAATTGCAATTGTCCCTTTAAAGATATAAATTATTGATATAATTTCCCCAGTTCAAAGAAATGTTGGAAAGCAACTGGTGAATAAGGTAAGGCCTTAAAATATCCATATAATTTGCAGATCAAATGGCAGGTTTGGGAATTGACGTTAATTAATTGAAATCTCCATTTTGGACACCCTGGCTGTGTCATGTTGCCAATGGGATAGATTGCATGGAGGCATTTTTAGTATTTTGGATGTTTTTTATTTCTCTATTTTTCATAGAAGAAATTAGTTGGGCCTTGGAAAAACCATGGAAACAGACAGAGGGAGGAAGTTTGAGCAGTCCGTGCCTGCAAGAGCTGTAGATCAGAAGCAAGGGGGCTGGATTCTCCGCACCCCGATGACAGGGGCTGGTTTAGCACACTGGGCTAAATCGCTGGCTTTGAAAGCAGACCAAGGCAGGCGAGCAGCATTGTTCGATTCCCGTACCAGCCTCCCCGAACAGGCGCCGGAATGTGGCGACTAGGGGCTTTTCACAGTAACTTCATTTGAAGCCTACTCGTGACAATAAGCGATTTTCATTTTCAATATCAGTGCCGGCGTGGGGGGAAAATCCACTTTCCCGCAATGAATTGGGACAGGTGCTGGTTCTCCGATTCTGCGGGCCCCGAAAAGCAGCATATGCCCCGGCCTAGGACCTACCTGGGGCCATTGCCAGAGGCCCGCTCCACCATTCTCCACTTCCTTCCGGCTGAAGTCCTGATGGTGTGGATCTAATATGGTCTAGCCGGTCAGGATACTCTCGTGGCGGTGGTGGACTCAGTCCGTGGCCGCCCAGGTCGGGGGCGAGCCAATCGGAGGCCAGGGGGGGCCTTATAGGCGGCCGGGGAATGTTTGTGTGATGGGACAGGGTCAGGAGTGCGGCTGATCGGGGGGTTTCTCTTTTGGGTCCAGCTCCGCAGTCCGAGTCCGCCATGCCAGTTTTTCTGGCATGAAACTCCACCGTTTTGACACCGGCGTGGGAACATTGTCCCAATAATGGAGAATCCACCCAGAGTGTTTTTGGAATTTGCAGTCACTAATCAAGAACAGTAAGAAGTCTTACAACACCAGGTTAAAGTCCAACAGGTTTGTTTCAAACACGAGCTTTCGGAGCACGGCTCCTTCTTCAGGTGAATTGCAGACCACCTGATGGTGTGGATCTGAAGAAGGAGCCGTGCTCCGAAAGCTCGTGTTTGAAACAAACCTGTTGGACTTTAACCTGGTGTTGTAAGACTTCTTACTGTGCTCACCCCAGTCCAACGCCGGCATCTCCTCATCATCACTAATCAAGAAAACAGTGAAGCCCATGCTTGAGCTGGGGTGTCCACAATTAACTCTCTCTTAAAGAGAGTTGGAAGGCGTCTGGATGGATATTAGTGGAAGGACCCCAAGAAATCTCATACAACAGAGAATAGCAACAACATGAATCAAAGTGGATTCCTGAAAGATGTGGCACACCTTGATTTACATAGAAACATAGAAAATAGGAGCAGGATGTGGCCATTTGGCCCTTCGAGCCTGCTCCGCCATTCATTATGATCATGGCTGATCATCAAATTCAACAGCCTAATCCCGCCTTTCCCTCTGGCCCTTTGATCCCCTTCGTTCCAAGTGCGATATCTAACTGCTTCTTGAAAACATCCTCCCACAGTCCAAAGATGTGCAGGTTAGGTAGATTGGCCATGATAAATTTCCCCGAGGTGGGATTGTGGGGATAGGGCAGAGGATTGGGCCTGTGTAGGGTAGTGCTCTTTCAGAGGGCCGCGCAGACTCCATGCGCAGGATTCTGTCAGCCCGGGGCTGGGCCGGAGAATCCCCGCGACTGGCGCAAATCGTGCCACAACGTCCCGACGCCGGCACGCGATTCTCCGCAGAGTGGAGAATTGGCGCCATTGGTGCCGGCAGGATGGGCCGAGCAGCTGACATGAAAAACCCTGCTCTCAGCCGGCGGGAACTCGGAGTGGAAGGGTCAGGCGGCGGCCTGTGTGGGGGGGAGGGAGGTCCAACCCCGGGGGGGCCTCCGATGTGGCCGGACCCACAATCGGGGCCCACCAATCAGCGGGCCGGCCTCTCTGGTCCCTGTAGCCCTGCGTCGTGTTGCATCATGGCCGGCGCGTTGCATCGTGGCCGGTGCCACTGCACATGTGCGCATTGCCGCTGGTGCCACAGCGCATGCACAGATCCCGCGGTGCCCAGTTCACGACAGGATCAGCAGCTGGAGCGGCATGAACCGCTGCACTGCTGTGCTGGCCCCCTGTAGGGGCCAGAATTGCTGATCCTGAGGCCATGTTGACACCGTCGAGAAACGTGACGGTGGTTCCAACGGTGTCAACACAGCCTCAGGATCACTGAATCCCGCCCCATGTGCATCAGCAACTGTGTGGTGTTCACCAGATTGTGCTCCAGAAGCCTGTTCACTATGTCACCCACTGAGATGTGTGCTTCTGTGCTGATGGAAGGTGGGGTTGACAGCTGTGATACATTGATGGTGGTCTCCTCGGAACACCCCTCCAAGGTGTTCTCTTGGGGTGGGGGTCCACCCCTGATGGGCCAGCACCTTCGGATAGAGATCCTGCGGGGAAATGGACATGTGGTCAGTGGGACGGAGGTATCATTCTGTCTGGCAATAACAACTTACGTGTGACAGGTCACCTGGATGGGGTTCGGTGAATACTCACCTCTGTGCCATACGCCAACTTCTACGTCAGTGACCAATTTGTCCTTGGCCACCCCTGTGACCTCCAGAGCCTGTTCCTTGTAGGGGGTGAGGACTGATGTCTGGCACCCCGGCTGGACCTCTCCCGTCTGTTGTGGGCCAACGTCTCCTGTGGGGATACAAAGAGCATTGCAAGCTGCACACTTCATGCATCAAGTTGGGGGAGCAGGCATGGGCACCACTGCTGGACATGGGTGGGCTTGGACACAGTATGGTGCTGGATGGAGGCAGGGCGATGCCAGGTGCATGATGGTCGGGGGCTGCAGTGGTAGGCAAGGCTGCTGCCAAATCACCCGTGTGGCCCAATGGAGGTTGTTGATCTTACTGTACTGGGTGCTGATCCTGCTGGTGACACCCCCCGAGTTGACAGTCACTGCCACTTCCTCCCAGATGGATCTGACTGCCCAGTGGCTGACAGGGCATCTGATCTGGACACCACCACGTCCAACATTCTGGCCAGGTGGGCATCCCAGAATCATGGCGCTGGTTTGCACAGTGGCATGGCCACGTGCTGTCTGGAGTTTGCTCTGCTGCATGTGTTTCTGCTCCTCCTTGTTAGCGGGGTGCTGGTAGGTGTGGCCTCGGAAAATCAGCCAGTGTAACAATCATTTGTGGCATGAAGCCCTTGGGGCCTTGTGAAATGGCCCAATTAACATGTGATACTAATGACAGCCTCACCAGTTCGACCGTCGGGTAGCTCGTGGTTGTTCCCACTCGCTACCACACTTAGAACCGGTTCTGTTAAATCGTGCCCGTTGTGTCTTGCTCCTCTCTACCTTCATATTCTTTTGAATTCCTTGTGCTATTTCATCTCTCTTTCTATGTACAGTATTACTTCTTGTTCTCTCTTTGCATTTTGCTTATGTCTCTTTTTGTTCATTCAGGAAGTGGGTGACAGATCTGAGTAGATCTGGATTTGGATTCTTGGGAAGTATTTCTGCTGAGTCCAGTGAAGTTTCGGTTGTGGGTGGGGAGAAAAGAAGGAAGTAAGAGGAATTGTGCAATCTTGTGTCCTATCCACATGACCAACAGCAATAACTGATCTCTTACAAAATCACTTTACTCCAGAATCCCTTTCTGCTGCTTCACTTTGCTTTGCCCTTGCACTTCGCTCTCAGTCCCAGTTTCCCTGGTCATTACTGCTGTCCTCAACCTGCATCTTCACATTGTTTCCAGTTGTCATGGAGTTTCCAGGAACTAAAGTATTATGGCCCAGGGTTTAGAGAACCAAAATATATCATGGAGTTCACCTGACCCACAATTTTAAATAGATTTTGATTATGGGGAGCATAAGGGCCCACTTTACAGGTGTGATGCAACAGAGAGCTAAAGTATGTTTAAAACAAAGCAATGTTTATTCTATGAATCCAGTTAACATTTTATAACCACACTGATACTTTCCCAAATGCAATATTTTATAGGTAACCCTTAATAACTTCCCAAACAACATCCATAAGTTAAATCCTTTTTAAAATAAAGACAGAAGGTTTAAATGCTCTACAGAAACAAGTATTACTTTGAAATCATCAGTGATCTGGAGACATTCTTTAGCTTGTGGAGGGAGAGATCATTGTGCAGCTGCTTGCTTTGAATGCAGCTATCCACCTCTGAAAATGAAACTAAACACACTGCAGCTGCCAGCTCAAAAACAAAAGTGAAAGACAGCCCAGCTCCACCCACACACTGACATCACTGCAGCTATTTAATAAGCACCCATTTCTTAAACGTACGTCCACCAGATAAAAGATTAATCTCATGATTGTTGCTTTGAGCAACCTGAAAAGAAAATCATCGGGACATTTTAAACATATGTCCAGAACAAGACCAGAGAGGAGAGAAAGTAGCATTGGATTCCACACAACAAAGTGTGCAAGCTAGAGGGTCAATCAAAATCTTTCAGCATCATTACTGAGGTTGGGAACCTGTTGTGATGTCACAGAACCTGGAAGGAAGAGTCCAAAAAGAATTTCAAAGTTTCAGGGTCAACAAGATACAGGGAAATAAGCAAACAACAGAGCTCACACATGAATAATAGAATGCCTACAGTGTAGAAGGAGACCAGCGAGTCTGCACTGACCCTTTGAAAGAGAACCCCAACTCGGCCCACTGCCCCATCCCATCCCTGTCACCTCACCTAACCTTTGGACACTAAGGGGCAATTTAGCATGGCCAATCCGCCTAACCTGCACATCTTTAGACTGTGGGAGGAAATCAGAGCACCCGGAGGAAACCCAAGCAGACACAGAGAATGTGCTGACTCCATACAGACAGTCACTGAAGGCTGGAATTCAACCCGGGTCCCTGGAGCTGTGAGGCAACAGTGCTGACCAATGTGTAACCATGCAGCCTTAGAACATAATAATCAATAAAATTAAAAATTAAACAAATTAAGTTTAAAAGCTTACCTGCAGAGAAGGAACAATAAGTGAAAAGGTCAGATCTAGGCCAGCTGAGTTTTTAGGAAGATGTTGATTTTAGCTTATTTTACACCTCGCCCTACCTACTCTGCCCATTTGGTTCCCTGTGGGAACAGTTAAAATCTATTTCTAAAGTGTCAAAGTATTCTGAAATTAAGACAGCGGCATGATAAGCAAGAAATCTCAAGGATTTTTATATATCATAGCTAAATTTTATTACTTACAAGAATAAAATATAGATTACTGTCAGGCATTTAGAGCAGAGAAAGTGAAGCAGAATTCCCACTTCAGTCGCTATCAATAACATTTGCTGGAAAGTGGCTTTGATATATGACGAATAACCTGCCAACTGTCTGGTCTTTCACGGAATGAAAGACCGCTTGGGTGAGGTATGAAAGAGTGACCCACATATTTCAGCATGTGTCAAATTCTTTCGGGTGGGAGAGGAGAACTGAAGGGATAATTATGACAAAAAGAAAGTAACATAAAAATTGAAGCAATTTACTGACATGCCACTGGTTTATACTTCACTTTCAGAGACTTTACAGGCAAGAATAACAGATTTCCAATTTTAAAATTGTTCAAATCATAATATAATTGCAGATCAGCTTCTACAATGTAAAAATAATGCACTCCTGTAGTTCTGGGGATAGTACAGTACCTACCTACTGCTTCAGATGAAATAACGGTAACACAATGGTTAGCACTGTTGCTTCACAGATCCAGGGTCCCGGGATTGATTCCCAGCTTGGGTCACTGCCTGTGCGGAGATTGCACATTCTCCCAGTGCAGTTTCCTCTGGGTGCTCCGGTTTCCTCCCACAAGTCCCGAAAGACGTACTTGTTAGGTGAATTGGACGTTCTGAATTCTCTGTCTGTGTACCCGAACAGGCACCGGAGTGTGGTGACTAGGGAATTTTCACAGTAACCTCATCGCAGTGTTAATGTAAGCCTACTTGTGACACAAATAAAGATTATTGTAAGAATATTATTATAATCTAAAGGGAGCTCTCAACTAACATTTTTATGTAGCTAAGTCAATTTGATTTTTAAAAGTGCTCGTCGCTGTAACTATTGTGCTGTGTGGAATTTGACTTTATTAACTGGATAAAATGTTAAATAACGAAAAGGGATCTTTCCTGCAAAATTTGAACAAGAATTCTATTACATAGAAAAAGGGACCATTCAGATCCTGCGAGCCAGTTAAGGATGGACTGGTACATCATCAACTCAGCTGACTAGAGGCTGCAGCTGTTGTGCGTCTGGTGCTCCACACCTGGTTCGAGACGGGATTTTGGCCCAGGAAGCCTGTGCTGGGGAGAGCAGAGGGACCAATTTGTCTGGTGAAACACTCCACTGGGCTCAGCCTTGGGTTACTGTGCCTTTGAAGCTCTTTTTATCTGCTGTATGTTATAAAAGAGGTCTTCTGTCCAGTATCACTGGATCTTTTTTTTAATCAAACATCTCAGGGTGAGGAATGGAGTTCAGTTTCAATTTATTAGTACCCAGCTGCCTGATTGTAAAACATAAATGAAACAGGTCCTGAAATATCTACTAGAGTGATGTAATTGTGAAACACTTCACTGTGGGCACCTGGCAAGTTGTTAGTTCTTTTAATTATACTGTTAATGAGGTCCTGCAGGGTATAGCTGAACAAATCATTGGATCAGTTTGAAGGCTAATAGAAGTGTACAACTAAAATCACTAGATCGTAATCCTATTTTTTTTTCTGACAGCTTAAAATTTCTCCCTCCCCATGTCTCCTGATGGCACTGACATGCTGCTACAACATAGATATAATGCTGCTACAACTTAGATCATATATAAGTTTAGATAAGTAAGCCTGTCTTATTTTCAATATCATTTTGCATCTTTCATAAAATTACAATCTGAAAGAACCTTCCTGCAGGAGGAGTGAGGACTCTCAGAGTGGTGACTCTGGACTGTTAAGTTACGTTCCAGTTTGATAGAAACTAAGGCTGGAAATGTAACATATGCAGTGAAGCAGGAATACTTAGGATCGAATTGTAACTATGTTATGTCATTCTCGAAGGTGGAACAGGTTCTAGCTGGTTCCTATCTGATTACAATTAAAATTTAAAGTGCTCCCGATGTGCACGGGACACGCATGTAATCATCCGGTGGTAGAAGCCTCTCAGTGATGAAAGAGCCTGAACCTGAGGACCTGGCAGCAGTGCAGCATCTACGGGTGAGCTATAAAAGCACCTTCTGGACAAACTGTGTGGTTTTCGATCACAGCCTCAACTTTTCTGCCCAACACCATTGCGATCAACTTAAGAATTATTGAGAACTCAAAGGTGGCATAAATATCTTTCAAACTTAAATTCCACAGTAAATATTTCATACTACATTGATTTCACTTTGTTAATTTTTTGCATTATTATTTGTTGAGCCGAGCTTAATCAGAGTGCTGGATGTACTGGTACAGCTCATGATTGGCATGCATTTTTGGTCATGGAAGATAGAGACATTTATTGGAGCCTATGTGTTGTACGTCGCGTTGCGACCTTCTTTTGGCTGAAGATAAACTGTTGTTTTGATTCACCTTCTTGGGTCTCCTGAGAGTTTATACCTGTTTTGCGGACAGAATGGATAATACTAAAATTTTGTGTACCCAGTACATTTATTTGTATGATTGTAAAGTTGGGCTGAATGAATTTTATGCTGTTATTTGTACCTCCAAACTGCCTGTATCTTCTGAACTCAGCAGAGGATGCTGGCAACAGTAACCCAAGCCGGGAATCGAACCCACACCGGGCTCAGGAGAACATGAGTCTAGAAGGCAAGAAAGGTTTGAAGTAAGAAAATGCTGCAGGATCTGGTGTGCGACATTGCTCCAAATACGCCACGCGATGATGCCTTTGAAGAAATGCTTTCGCAGATTGTTGATACTTTTGTTGCTGGTGTGGTGAGTGCTGCATGTAACTGACATGCTAGCGTGGGTTAAACACGCTGAAATCAAAGATGTTCAACTGCACCTTGGGTGCCGGTGGAATATGCGAATGCCAGGATTTGGTTCCGGTGAGATTGGGCCATGTGTGAGGGCCTGGCAGCTGCTGCTCCTGGATGGAGAATGGCACTGAAATGTGGAACAAGTAACACATCGATGAACAGATAATTCTGACAACAAAGTTCTGGACGTGATAACTGATTCTCAGGCGTCTCCATTTCTGTTGAGGAACCTGTGAGGGGTGAGACCATGGGCAGGATTCTCCCGAATACCCCGATGGCCCGACGGCGGATTCAGGCCAACCGGAAGTTGCGAATCCCCCGCACTTCGCCGGCGACGGAGAGGCTGGCGCCGCGCGAACCGGTGGCGAAGGGCCGACGCGAGTTAGCGCATGCGTAGAACTGCTACCGTGGTTCCGCGCATGCGCAGACCGGCTGGCGTTCTTTGCGCATGCGCAGGGGGGTGATGATGCCAGTGTGGAGGCCGGCCTCTGTAGGTTCCCGCCAGTACAGACCTGGTGTAATATACGCCGATGGGACCCGCCGAAAACGGGCGGCCACTCGGCCCATCGCGGGCTGGAGAATCGCCGGGGGGGCGCTGCCAACGGCCCCCGACCGGCGCAGCGCGATTCCCGCCCCCGCCAAAAATCCAGTGACGGGGAATCCAGCAGCCGGCATAGGGACGGCAGGGCAGGATTCACACCACCCCCCCCCGGCAATGCTCCGGCCTGGCAGGGGGTTGGAGAATCCCGCCCCAGGTCTGGCAGCATCTGTGGAGAGAGAAACAGAACTTTAATATTTCAAGTCCGCATGACTAGGGGCTGGTTTAGCTCATTCGGCTAAATCGGTGGCTTTTAAAGCAGACCAGCAGCACAGTTCGATTCCCGTACCAGCCTCCCCGGACATGCGCCGGAATGTGGCGACTAGGGGCTTTTCACAGTAACTTCATTGAAGCCTACTCGTGACAATAAGCAATTTTCATTTCAAGAGTGGCCGAAATCTTCCCTCCTTGTTCACAGATGGGATTTTCCAAAGTGAATGGAGTTTTGGATGGAACATCAAATTTTCTATTCTCACTCACAATAGATCCCACCACCAACAGGACCGGCGAATCCTGCCCAGTGTCTTAAAGGCGTTCAAAATGACCCCATTACTCTTGTACTCAATCGTGTATATGTATATTCTAGTTTACACCCTCCCCAACAGCACTACCAAAGAGGATGTTAGTCCCAGTGCTGTTAAGGTGTAACCCATCCTTCTTGTCCAACTGTCATCGATCCCAGAATCCATCCCAATACCTCAGAAATCTGAAGCTCTCCCTCCTACTTCATTTCTCCAGCCACATGTTGAACTGTTCAATCTTCCTGTTTTTAAATTTATGAACGTGTGGCACTTGGATTAATCCTGAGATTACTGCTTTTGCGATCCTGCTTTTTGCTTCCAGTCCTAACTCCCTAAAATCTGCTTTCAGGACTCATCCCTTTTTCTACCTATATCGTGGAACTGCATTGTACTTTCAGACAAAATTTACTTTACCTGCAAGTTGGTGTCTGGCTCTTTAAATAGTTTTAGGGTGATGGGCAGGAGATTCCAAGGGGATTTGAGGGGAAATAATTCACTCAGAGGGTGGTGAGAATCTGGAATACATGGCCTGGGAAGGTAGTGGAGTCTGGAAACCTCACAACCTTTAAAAAGCACTTGAATGAGCAATTGAAACACCACGTTCAAGAATATGGGACAAGTGCTGGAAGTCGGATTAGCGCAAGATTAGGGGTAGTTATCGTTGGTGCAGACTCCTTGGGCTGAAGGGCCTTTTCTGCACTGTTTGACTCTATGACTCTAATGTTTATGCAGGTCTTACTTTGCAGCTTCATGCAGAGTGAACAACAAATAGGCTGCCTGCACTTTTGTTGACCAAATTTGGAATAGTGGCATCATTTCAGCCAGTTGGGTTGTGTACATTAGGATAGTATCCATTCAAGGTCTTCGATGCATACAGAGGACGTGTAGGATGCGGCTGTCGGTGTGGGTTAAACAGAGTGACACAAGGCCAGTTGTGCTGCACAATACAATTTGATGCCTGATATGTGTAAAATCAAGGTCAATCCCATTGAATTTGTCACGGCATCAGCTCATCTGCAGCTGAATTCTGTTGAGAATTAGACCATTGTTTTGTCGGTATGCTGTTGATCACATTGCACATGTTTGTGGAATAGGGATACATATTGAAATTGCTGCTACAGTCACACAGAAAGCTGTTTCCTTTAATGATTATGATTATATTTTCATATTGCGGAAATATTTAATTAACAAATAAGTTATTTTCAACTGATTTGAACTCTCATCACCCCTCACCCCACCACCCAGTCTCCTCCTCTGAGTAAAAAATGTTTTTGTAACTCCATTGAGGTACTTTTGCTGTTTGCTCAGATGGCAGGTCTGTCCAATCTGTGGTTGACAGTCGTCTCTGGAGCAGAGTGCGAGCAGATGGTTTGAAGACAGCATCACAGTGTGTGCTAGTCACAGCGGGGTTAAATCACACAAATCAATGGGAACTCCTCAGGGCTGAGAGGCACAGCGGTGCCGGCAATGCTTTTTGCTGAAGTGTCCATATCAAGGCTGTCTGGTAATTGTCTACTGTATCATAATGACATTATTATGTAAATAACACCAGAGCCACAGGGACTGGAGGATCTGATCTGTGCCTTGTGATCAGCCTTCTTCACTGCTTTGTAATCCAAAAATACATAAATGCAAAATCACTTTTTTAAAGCTTTTTGCTTTTCCATTTTGTGGGATTTGTGTAGCATTCCTTGCCGATGAGAAATATGTCAATAAAAAGCTTGTTTGTAAGAACCATATAATCTAATAATGCATCTTTCATTCCCATCAGCATGCCCTACCCCAACCCGTCACCAATGTTTCGCACTGAATCCTGGTGGTTAATAGTTCCTTTGTGCCAGAAATCCTCAGAAAGTAACATTCTAGTGTGTCAGCCATGAGATCAAGTTATTTTATTACAGGATGCATCGGACCCAAACCTAACCCAGTTCATGCTTAAGTGTATAAACTACAATATTTTTCCTTTACTTCATGCGATGTGGGCATCAAGGTTAATATTTGTTGCTCATCCCTAATTGCTCTTGAATAAAGTGGTTCACTCGGCATTTCAGAGGGCAGTTAAGAGTCAACCACATTGTTTCGAGTCTGGAGTCTCAGATATACCAGATCAGGTAAGGACGGCAGATTTCCTTCCCTCAAGGACATTTGTGAGGTGCTTAAAACTGAGCATATCCAGATGGGATCTAACCAAAACGCTGTACTTCTGTAATATAACATCCATCCCTTAGAATCCAGCCAACTTGAGATGAAAACCAACATTCCGTTACTTTTTGCATTGTTTCTTTCTGCCAACCTTTAATGACTTCTGCTACCTGATGGCGTCACCTGACATGCATTTTCCATGATGAGGTTGGAATGAGGAACCCAACCTCCCGCCCCATATACCCTGTCCTGGACAGGACTATTGAAACCTACTTTTGTATTACTGCCACAACCCTGACTGAGTTAGCTAAGTGCAGAGAGCAGGGACAGTACAGTGCTTTATCAGACCACTAGTCCGATGGGAAAGCTTGTAAAATAGCTTTCAAAAAGTGTCCTGCTTTCTAAGTAGAGCCTCAGAGATATAGGGTAAGATTCTCTGAGACCCTAAGTGTTCCGTCGCGTTTCTCAACATGCGCTCAGGAGCAGCGATTCTGACCCCTACAGGGGGCCAGCATGGCACTGGAGCGACCCACGCCACTCCAGCTCCCGATACCAGTGTCAAATGGGCGCCGTGGGTCTGTGCATGCGCAATGCGTGCATGCGCGGTGGCTCCCTTCTCCACGACGGCCCCGCAACATGGCATAGGGCTACAGGGGCCAGTGCGGAGCAAAAGAGGCCAGGCCTGCCCGCCGATCGCGGGCCATGCGACAGCGGAGGCCCCCGGGGTCAGACCCCCCCCCCCCACCAGACCACCTCCGGATGGATGCACGCCCGAGGTCCTGCCGGGTAAGACCACACGTGGATGGCGGGACCCGGATTTCTTATGCGGCCGCTCGGCCCATCCCGGCCGGAGAATCGCCGGGGGGGGGGGGCCACTCCAACCGGCACCGCGCCGGTGCCAATGGCGCTGATTCACCACTCTCCGGAAAAGCGGCGGACCGGCGTCAGGGCGGTTTCACGCTATTCGCGCCTCACCCGGCGATTCTCCGGCCCGGCGTGGGCTGAGAGAATCCCGCCCATAAACTGTGACACAAAAATATTTGCATCCCTCTGAACATATCAACATTTATTAAGAAATAAAACCATGTCGTGAAGGTTTGTGCAGGTGTTGTGTCTGAGGTTATCCTACCAGTGTATGGGAAAACATTTTGAAAAATGGCTCCCACAGGAATGTGCTGTGCCTGAAAACTCCCATATACTATCACCCCTGGCACCAGATTACTACATATCTTCAAGATTACTCACAGGTACAATAGATGGTATAGTTGCTTTGTGAATTTGATTTCTGTTATCACAATAGGGCTCTCTCGATATGGTGTGTAACTGTGCTGACTGCAGTGAAACTGAATCACACAGGCGAGGAAGGTTGTAGCTTCAATCCCTGCCTGATCTTTGCTGAATAGCTGATTTAACCAGGGCACTATAGTTAATCAGAGGATTTGATTGTTAGGGTTGCAGCTCCTGAGTCTCCTGCTGCTAAGTACATGTTATGTGGTGTTGAGAATTTGGATTCTGAATCCAATGTTAGTGGTTCTTGAAGGGAGTTAGGTGTCTGATGTGACAGTGATTAATGTAGATTCTCTCCCTGGTTACTTGCAGAGAGGTCTGGTTTGTTTACTGAAGCTGTTATTTGTGAACTCTATTCACATGCTGCTATACAGCTGGTTTAGGTCGTTGATCTGTAATTGTAAATTACCTCCCTTCCCTGTTCCTTTTGCAGATGGAGCCCCTCACCAGCCCTTTGTTTATTTTAATAAAATGTGGCTGTGGGGTTGAGTTTTGTTTCGAATTTTCAAAAATATCTTTTAAAAATTCATTGTAATATAATGTTATATAATTGTTTTATCGTGTCATGTTTCTGCATACAATTTTCTGAAACAAAAGATAACCTTGTCAATCTAAATGAACCTTTGTGAAACTGAACGTTTAGAGGATCTTCAATGGTGGCAGCATCAATGGCAAGTTATTGTTCTCAACTGATGTTCATACATGGCCATTGGGTAGTGATCAAACACTAGCTGATGTTTCCCCACCCGACTCTAAAACTGTTGTAACACCCTAACTGTTTCCTGAGCTGAAGTCTATTATCTCCAATACCGTTTGGAACTTAGGTTTACTATTACGACATGCTTAGAATTACGCCACTAAGAACCACAAAATAACGTGATTTAAAATAAAGTTTGAAAGTAAGTAGGTTATAATTAAATTCGATCATATGAGAAATAGGGCACGCGATTTACAGCCTGCAATCTGCCAGAATTGGATTCCTTTTTTTAAAAATAATTTATATTGAAATTTTTTTACAGAAAATATAACAACAAGCAATAAAAAGCAACAATAAAACACCATAAAAACTGTAACACCCCCAAGACCGTATCAATGCATGTATCTCGCCCCCTCCCCCATCCCCCCCAAACCCAGTAAACAACAAGAGAACTTAAAAATAAATTAAATTAAAATTAAATAAGCAAACATAGTCAACGTCCCCCCCCCCCCCCCCCCCCCCCCCCCCCCCGTTTTCCCCCCCCTCCCCCCCCCGGTTGCTGCTGCTGCTGACCCAGTACCCTATTGCTGAGCCAGAAAGTCGAGGAAAGGTTGCCACCGCCTAAAGAACCCTTGTACCGATCCTCTCAGGGCAAATTTGACCTTCTCCAGCTTGAGAAATCCCACCATGTCATTGATCCAGGCCTCCACGCTTGGGGGTCTCGCATCCTTCCACTGTAGCAAGATCCTCTGCCGGGCTACTAGGGACGCAAAGGCCAGCACACCGGCCTCTTTCGCCTCCTGCTCTCCCGGCTCCACCCCAACCCCAAAAATCGCGAGTCCCAGCCTGGCTTGACCCTGGATCCTACCACCCTCGACACCGTCCTCGCCACCCCCTTCCAGAACTCCTCCAGTGCCGGGCATGCCCAGAACATATGGGCATGGTTCGCTGGACTCCCCGAACACCTGACACACCTGTCTTCGCCCCCAAAGAACCTACTCATCCTAGTCCCGGACATATGGGCCCGGTGCAGCACCTTGAATTGGATGAGGCTAAGCCGCGCACATGAGGAGGAAGAGTTAACCCTTTCTAGGGCATCAGCCCATGTCCCATCTTCGATCTGTTCCCCCAGTTCCCCCTCCCACTTAGCCTTTAGCACCTCTACTGACGCCTCCTCCACCTCCTGCATTACCTTGTAGATATCAGATATCTTCCCATCCCCAACCCAGACCCCCGAAAGCACCCTGTCACTCACCCCCCTCGCGGGAAGCAAAGGGGATCCCTCCACCTGCCGCCTAGCAAACCCCTTTACCTGCAGATACCTGAACATGTTCCCCGGGGGGAGCCCAAATTTCTCCTCCAACTCCCCCAGGCTCGCAAACCTCCCATCAATGAACAGGTCCCTCAGCTGTCTGATGCCCGCTCTGTGCCAACCCTGGAACCCCCCATCAATGTTCCCCGGGACGAACCGATGGTTCCCCCTTAACGGAGCCTCCATCGAGCCCCCCACTTCCCCCCTATGTCGCCTCCACTGCCCCCAAATCTTGAGGATAGCCGCCACCACCGGACTCGTGGTATACCTCGTAGGAGGGAGCGGCCACGGCGCCGTTACCATAGCCATGTCCGCCTTCAGCCCCTTCAAATGAGAAAATACCCTAGCCCTCTTAACCGGCCCATTCAGCTCCCTCACGTTCCAGGTGATCAGCCGGATCAGAGGGCACCCTGCCCCCCTCCCCCACCGACTAGCCATAGCTCATCGACTGCTCGCCCCAGGCCAGCACACCCCGCCCGACCCGTCCCCCATGATGATACCGCCTCCCCTCTACCCCCCTGGCCCAGCTCTCTCCTGGTCCTTCCAGCAGCAACCCGGTATTCCCCCCCCCCCCCCCCCCCCCCAAGGCTAGGACCCCTCCTAGCCGCGACGCACCCTCCATGGTACTTCCGTGAGTCAGCTGACTTCTGCTGACCCCGGCAACTCCCGCCAAAACCCGGCCCCTCCTGACATGGAGTCATCCCCTCTCCTGCCACACCTCCTTGGCACCGCATCAGCGCGGGAAAAAAACAGTAGAGGCCATGCCCCCACCTCCAGCTCCACCCCCCTGCCCCGCAGCGCGGGAAACCAGAGGAAAGCCCGCGCTTTCACACTGCCCCACCCCACCCTTCTGACGCAGCTCCCCAAATTCCAGCTCCACCCCATCCCCCAGCCCCGTACAGAAGAGAAAATAAAAAACAAACCCCCAACATTCCCCACATAACACAAAACCATACCCAACAGACCCACCCGGAAACAGAGCAAAAACCAGCATAGAGAACACATGTCAAAATTATAAAAACAGCAACAGCAAAAACAGCAACGACCGTAGTGCACCGGACCCCGCAGCCCCCAGACCCTAGTTCGAGTCCAGCTTCTCCGCCTGTACAAAGGCCCACGCCTCCTCCGGGGTCTCAAAGTACTGGTGCCGGTCCTTATATGTCACCCACAGATGCGCAGGCTGCAGCATTCCAAATTTGACCTGCTTGGCATGCAGCACTGCCTTTAGTCCGGTTAAACCCGGCCCGCCGCTTAGCCACCTCCGCACTCCAGTCCTGGTAGATTCGCACTACCGAATTCTCTCACTTCCTGCTCCTCTCTTTCTTGGCCCAGCGCAGCACACACTCCCGGTCACTGAATCGATGGAACCGCACCAGCATCGCCCGCGGGGGTTCATTCGTCTTGGGCCTCCTGGCCAGCACTCTGTGGGCTCCTTCAAGCTCCAGGGGCAAATGCAAGGACCCCGCTCCCATCAACGAGCTCAGCATCATGGTCACATAAGACGGAAGATCCGACCCCTCCAGCCCCTCCGCCAGGCCCAGGATCCTCAAATTCTTTCGCCTCGTGCGAAAGTCCAGCTCCTCCAAGCGGTCTTGCCACTTTTTGTGAAGTGCCTCGTGCAACTCCACTTTCCCCACGAGGACCACGGCCTCCTCCTCCCGCTCAGCGGCCTGCCGCTGCAATTCCTGAATGGCCACCCCCTGGGCTGTCTGGGTCTCAAGCAGCTTGTTGGTAGTCGCATTCAGGGAGTCCAGCAACTCAGCCTTCAGCTCCGTAAAACAGCGCAGCAGAGCAGCTTGCTGCTCCTGCGCCCACTTCCACCAGTCCTCGGGTGCTCCGCCGGCTGCCATTCTGTCCTCCTTCCCCCGCTTTTCCTGGGGAGCTGCTGCAGCCTTTTCCTTTGCCCCACTCCGGGTACGCACCATAAATTTCGGGGAATGTTCCTCCAAACACCTTCCCCCACCGGGAATCGTCGAAACAGCGCCATTTGGGGCCCTAAAATAGGCCCGAAAGTCCTTTAATAGCGGGAGCTACCGAACATGCGGCTTAGCTCCGCATCGCCGCAACCGGAAGTCCAGAATCGGATTCCTGATGGTTGTTACGTCTCGCAAGACGTTGTGATCTGGATCCCACCCACAATGGGCGGGACCCAGACTCGCATTGCTAACGGAGCATAAAAGCTCACTTAGCTATGCTGGCACCAGATCGTAATCTAGCGGCCTTGTTGAGGAGACCGCAGCCAGGCGCATTGCCAGTGTGCCCAGGTGACACTGCCAGGCTGGCAGTAACACTTCCAGGGTTCCAGACTGCCTGTGCCAAGCTGGCATTTTGCCATGCCAGGGTTCAGGCCTGGGGATGCCCTGTCGGTATGTGGTGAGGTATGGGGGGGGGCTCGAGGACCCCCGACAGGTGAGCTGGGGTGTTGGTGGGGTCCGCAGCTCACATCGGGAGGTCAGGTGATCAGGAGGCAAGCCGATCTCACTATGTCGAATGGAGCTCCACATTGCAGGAAATTATGTTAAAGTGCGGCCTAGTGGGGGAGATGGGTACCCCTCCAGGTACCGGAAACAAAACACATCATCAGCACCAGGAACGACCTCGCTATTCCCAACCAGAATGGACTGTTTTTTCAGTTAAACGGCGACCAGGATTATGTAGGACGTACAGCACAGAAACAGGCCATATGGCCAACTGGTCCATGTTGACTTTTAGGCTTTGAGCCTCCTTCCGTCTTTCCTCATTTAACTTTATCAGAAGAATTCTCCACACCCTTCTCCCTTATGGCTGGAATTCTCCGGCCATTGGGATTGAATGTTCCCACCAACAGTGCACCCGTACCCATGGATTTCCTGGCAGCATGGGGTGGCTTCAATGGGAAACCCATTGACAAGTGGCGGGAGTGTAGCACAAGAAACATGCGACTGGGGGACCGGAGAATCTCGCCCATATGTTTGTCTAACTTCCCTTTTAATATTCCCTCTACAATATTCCCTTCAACTACAACTGTCTGATGTAGCCAGTTCCACATTCCCGTCACTCTTTGGGAAAAGAGGCTTATTCTGAATTCCCTGTTTGATTTCTTATTCGCAATCTTATATTGACAGGCTTTAGTTTTGCTCTTCCCCACAATTGGAAACATTCACTTGTGTCTCTTTAATCAAAACCTTTCATAATTAAAAGATCTCTAATAGGTCAACCCTCAGCTTTCTCTTATCAAGAGATGAGAGACCTAGCCTCTGCTCATAGTTATATCACTACATTTCTGGTATCAACTTTGTAAATCGGTTTGCACTCCCAGTACCTCTATATCCATTTTATAATTTGATGATCAGAATTGTACATGGTGCTCTTGTGTGTGATCTAACCAAGGTTCAATATAAGTTTAATGGAACTTGTTTATCTTTCAATTCTATCTCTCGAGAAGTAAGCCCTAGTGCTTGGATTGCTTCTGTTTTATGGCCTTGCTAATCTGTTTTGTTTTCAGTGATTTGTATATTTGTAGTTCTGCATCCCTTTGTTCCCCTAGTTCATTTAAATTCTTATTTTCGAGGAAATATACAACTTCTTTTTTGCCAAAATATATTACTTCACAAGAATCTATGTTCAAATTTCATTGCCAATTATGTTCAAATTTCTTAATATTGTAATTCATTGGAGCCATCCTTTCTATTGACTATATACTCCCAATTTGGTGTCATCTGCACATTCAGCAATAGTGTTTTAGTACCAAGGACTACAGCCAGGCATACATTCATACATATAGTTACCAAAATGAATAGTCTTCGGATGCCACCTGCTAATAAACAAAGGGGCTCCAGCCCCAATCGGATATCCTGTGTATTGTGTCACGGCTGTGACAGCTGCTCAGGGACATTCCTGGTGTGTGGCCTCCTGTGGTTTTTGGCTCACATGTGGCAAGTGCTGTGTGGTTCGGGATTATGTGCACCTTTGGACCATCTGCTTCCATATTTATTGCCCAGGGTCAGCAATTCAGACATAAATATTCCAGTGACTGAGGTATAAAAAAGATATTCTTAAATTCCACAAAATTACTTATATGTTTCATTACCTGCCAAAGCAATTAATTAGTCCCCAAATTGGGTTGCACATGATACGACTCCTGAGTTAGAGGAGACAAGATGTATTGTTCTGTTTTGGTTATCGATTCCACAGTTCTTTCTACTGGATAGTGGAGTGAAGTTAGGATCAAGCTTTTTTCCCCAATTCCTTCCTTTTTTGCTGCCCAATTCTGAATGGGAAGGTATCTGGTTCACTAAAATTCTAAACAAATTGAATCAAGACATGAGTGAAACATAAACAGCGTGTATAGCTAGTTGAGCCAAATGACCTATTCTGTGCTCTATATCCGAAGCAAGGCTCTATGAAAAGGGAGCTTTTCTGTTGGGAGCAAATGGAAAGAGATTTGTTCCATTGCAACTATTTCAAAGGGAATGACGAACAACAGATTTGTTCAAAGAAATTCTGTAATGTTATTGGAATTGTTCTAGATACTTCCATTCCCTCTCTGTGTTCGTCATACTGAATGAAGTTTGTATTCATCAGTGTTGACTTTAACTGGCTGTTTGATTTTGGCTTCATAAAAAGGTGAACAATGAACTCACGTTTATATCATAAAATAAAAGCAAAATGCTAAATTTTTCTGGAAATCTGAAATATAAACAGGAATTGCTGGAAAAACTCAGCAGGTTTGGTAGCATATTTGGAGAAACAGATTTAACTTGTTGAATCCAAATCACTCTTCTTCAGAGCAAGGGTTAGGTAACCCTTGCTCTGAAGAAGAGGCATGCAGATGCGTAACATTAACCCTGTTTCTCCCTCCACTGATGCTCCCAGACCTGCTGCATTATTCCAGCATTTTCTGTTTTTATTTCACATTTATATACCTTTTCTCATTGTTACAACACCCTGGGCTAGATTGCAGTCAACTTCTGCCCCACTTGACCCACAGTTGCAACACATTTGAAACGAACAAATACTTCTGAGAAAATACCCAAAGTTTTTGGTCTATGGCTACCCAATACTTACAGTCACCAGATTTGGAAATTAATTTTTATTAATACCAATAACAAAACATAAATATGCAGCAAATAAAACTGGTTAACTATTATCTAATTCCTAAGCCCCTATCCCTTTAACTCGCCTCCACCCTCCACACGCACACAAGACAGATGGGAAAGAGGGGTGTAAAATGATTATGAAAAGAAAAAGGATCAGTCTCTGGGTGCTGTTCAACGGAAAAAATTCTACGTTCATTTGTGGCGTGTTTTTTGGGCAGTTCCCCGCAGGCTCTGCTGGTGGGTCCCCCACCGCTATCCAATGACACTTAGGGTACGATTCTCTGGCCTCATTACACTCGCGCTCAAGCAAAACGAGGCCGTGAATAGCGGGAGAGGCAGAAAATAAAATCCGCATCAGGCGCCAAACAGTTTGCGATGCAACCGGCCTGCTCCTGTAGGCAAAATTGCCGTAGTGTGGCGAGAAACCGTTTATCATCATTTACTCCCAATTTCCATACAATTAACGGAAGCCACCCTATATCCAACGGCCTCCCGTCATTTAGTGGTCTCCCCAGCAAGTGGACACGCTGACGCCAATTAGTACTCCTTTCGAAAAATGTGAACCTGGCGAAAGGGCTTCTGTGCGGAGCGGAGATGGGGAGTAGCCACCTTTGCTCACAGGCGACGAGCCTGGGGGCGCTGGGCTTGATACGTCAGTGCTCGGCGGGGGGTGGGGGAACCCTCCACAGAGGTGGACCACCATGGGAGTGTGGGGAAGGTGCTGGGGGGAAACCGGGGGGGGGGGGGGGGGTAACCGCCCGCGGAACCACTATGCCAACCCCTGGATCATGTGTACCCGTTCTGGGGCAACCCTTGTCCCTGCACGTCTGCCCAACAACCACACATAAACCCCACCGACTGCCGTGGCCTCTGGCCGTGTGGCTGAAGGCTATTGTTAATAGGGAATTGGCAATTGTGGTTAAGTGAGGACTTCACATATACCAAGTGGATTCCCGTGGCTGGGTGGGCCATGTAGCATGTGGGGGTCATTGCCTAGCATCCCAATCACACCTTGATACCTGGACACTGTGCTTGAACAATCTGGGAGGCAACACCACACACGCAACATCCGAACACCCAGGGGATGGGACACAGCTCCGGGGACATGCCCACAACCTGAGACTGGGTGAATGCCACGGGAGGGGAGGGAGATGGCTGGAGAGATGGACAAAGGTTCTGGGGGTAAGCCCACATTGAACAAGGAAGTGACAGAGGCATTATAATGGTTGTGCAAAAAAGTGTTTAATATGCTGTACAATACCCCACTCCTGATAGTGCCGCTGCCCCACTCCTCCAACCGTAGCGTCTGGAAATCTTCCAAGCGACTGTGGATCTGCTGGAATGAAGCTGACATCTCCCTCTGAATTTCCTGGCCGTACCCTATCATCTTGATCAGCTCCGAGTAACCCCTTCCACAGGCTCAGCCTCAGCCTGGGATCCAGCAGCTCTCCGACTGCTGCCCTGCCTGGGGGTTCCGCCTCCACCTGATGTTCATCATCAGCAGTGTGGTGCTCACCAGATTGTGCCTCAGAAGCCTGTCCACTAACATTTCCCGAGGTGTGTGTATCTGCACTCGTGGAGCGTGGGGATGACAGCTGTGTCGTGACCATAATAGTTGCATCCTCGGAGCTCTCCTCCGAGGTGTTCTCCTCGGAGTCAGGAGAGGGTGCGTCCGGGATGGGACGGCACCGTCGGCTGAGGACCTGTGGGAGAATGGGCATGTGGTCAGTAGGAGGGATGGGTCAGTCAGGAAGGCAATAACAACTCACAATTGACAAGTTCCCCAGGTGGAGCCCGGTGGTTCCTCAGCTCTGTGCCGTCCACCAGTCTCCGCGTGGGGAACGATCTGTCCTCAGTCACCCTGATCACCTCCAGGGCCCTTAGGAGGTGAGGATTCTCAGGTCCGACAACCCACCACCAGTCTAGGCCTCTCCTGCCGATTGTGGGAGAGCTTTTCCTGCGGGGACATAGAGAGGGCATCGTTAGCCACACGTGTGGTTCACAGTGATAGGGGAGGGTATGAAGGGAGGGTTGGGGGATTTTAAGGAGGAGGGGTCTGAAGGGAGGGTTGGGGCTTGTATGGGGAGTTGGGGGTTGGATTGCTTCCCCGGGGGAAGTGCATTGGTATCTACTCACTCGTGCTGCCTGTAGGTCATTGACCTTCTTACGGCACTGAGGTCAGTCATCCTGATCTCCTGGTCACACTCCCCGAGCTGACAGCCGCCGCTACCTTTCTCCAGGTAGCACTTGCTGCCTTGTTTCTCACCGTCGGGGACCCTCGGGAGAACAGGACATCCCTCCTGGCCTCCACCGCATCTCAGAGCCTCCCCAGGTCAGCACCCCGAACCTAGTGGCTGGTCTCCTCGGTGCAATTATTGCGAGCTGGTTGGGGTTGGCTGGGCAAGTGCAGCTTAACTGCTGCTCGGCCTTGTTAGCCGGGGGGGGGGGTGAGCAAGGACCTGGCGTATCAGCTGTTGAGCCGACATTTGGCCGGGAAGCCCGTGAGGCCTCGTTAAGTGCACCAATTAAGGTTGATTGCATTGCCAGCCTCGCTGGGTCGAACCAAACTCCGGGAAGCTCATGGCAATTCCTGCTCGCTAGCACACTTAGATATTTGTCCGGCGAATTGCGCCCTTCATCACTTTTTTGGGCCCTGGGGAGTTTCTCACTGGTTTAGCCCACACTTAGAATTGTTTTCAGCAGTGGTGAGCTGAACTGCAAGATTGGGCCACCATTTTGAAAGGGTGCCCCAATCTCTAAGTGAGCTTCTGGCTCCCCCACACCACCCACCCTTGGGAAACATCACCCCTCAAACACATGGGCAGCATGGTAGCACAGTGGTTAGCACAGTTCTTCACAGCTCCATGGTCCCAGGTTTGATTCCCGGCTTGGGTCACTGTCTATGCGGAGTCTGCATGTTCTCCCCGTGTGTGCGTGGGTTTTCCCCGGGTGCTCCAGTTTCCACCCACAATTCAAAGATATGCAGGTTAGGTGGATTGGCCATGATAAATTGCCCTTAGTGTCCAAAAAGGTTTGGTGGGGATACTGGGTTACGGGGATAGGGTTGAGGAGTGGGTTTAAGTGGGGTGCTCTTTCCAAGGGCCGGTGCAGGCTCAATGGGCCGAATGACTGTCTGAACTGTTGATTCTATGATTCTATGACTCTATGGGCACTACCCCATACCCCCCAAGTGAGGACACCCCGCTATAAGGTTCCTGTAGCCCCTCCTCTTCAGGCCCCCCCAAGCCTCCTTCCAGCACCCCCACCCGCTAACCCTCCAACCTCCCGGAGGCCCCTACTTACCGACCCTGCAAACACCTGCCCTTCAAACCCCACCCCACCTTCCTTTCAAGGTTATGGCTCCCCTCAAGCCCTGAACCTTGGCAGTTACACCCTGGTACCTGGGCACCCTTCAATTGCCACCCTGGCATCAGGGCAGTGCTCCTGCCAGCTTGGCAGAGCCAGCCAGGAACCTTAGCAGTGTCAGGGTGGCAATGCCAAGGTGCCAGCTGGGCAGTGCCAAGGTACTCATGTTCCAAAGGGAGGACCAGGAAGCCACCTTGCACTGACCCTGATCACCCAGGGGTCTCCGATAGCCGAGGAGACTCCTCTGGTCCACATTCTTGTGGACTGGCACTGATCGGCGGCGGGCAGCAGTCTCCCTGGGGACGACAGTGAATTGAGGGAGGCCTTAAATTCCTGGTAGGTAGGCCTTTAGTGGGTTTACGACCTACTTTCATGAGTGCCGTTTGTTTTCGCCCCTTTTGTGCGGAGTTCCGATTCCAATGCCTCATGGGACTTGGTCGTATCCCGCGAGGTGCGGAGGCTGCTGGGAAGCCCGTGGGAGGCTTCACCCGGGATTCTCCGGCTGCATTGTGTTCTTGCTCAAGCGCAACACGGCCAGAGAACCGCGCCCTTTGTTTTAGATGGACATTTTCCAGCACACTTTTCATCAATCTAGCACTTCAGTTGGAGGTTTTCTGTAATGGGTTATACTGTAGATTTATCTAGTTCTCACAAAGTTCTCTGCAGGTTCAGAAAAACAGATCGGCAGTATTTCTGGAGAGAGACAAAGACAGACTCTCACTGCTGCTCCTCAGCACTCAAAATCCAATTGTTCTTTCCTGGTTCTCTGAAAACATCCCACTTGGGTAGGACCCAATCACTGCCTGTCACCAGGCAGAATAAAGCCTTTGGCCAATTAATTGGCCTCCAGCCAGCCAATCGAACCAAATCGTTCCAATCTCTTAGGAGCCAAAATGTCTGCGTTTTTCTTATCAGAAGCTCAACCTCCACATTCTCTGCTTGACTTAAACATAGAAAATACGAGCAGGAGGAGGCCATTCAGCCCTTCGAACCTGATCCACCATTCATTATGATCATAACTGATTATCCAACTCAATAGCCTAATCCCACTTTCCCCCCATATCCTTTGATCCCCTTCACCCTAACTGCTTCTTGAAAACATACAAAGCGGAGTTCTCCGTCGGTGGGATTCCCCCAGTCCGCCGGCAGCGGACCCACGCCCGCGTTTCCCGACGGCTGGAGTGAACACAATGGGGAACTCCATTGGCCGGCTGTGGGTACAGAGAATCCTGCTGCTGGCAGGTTTGCCGTGCCGGAAAACGCGGTTAGTGAGCCAGAGAAACCCGCCCACAATGTTTTGTCCTCAACTACTTCCTGTGGTAACAAATTTCACCGGCCAACCACTTTCTTGGTGAAGAAATTTCTCCTCATCTCTGTCCTAAAGGTCTACCCTGTATCCTCAGACTGTGAACCCTGCTCTTAACACATCCACCATCAGTATCATCCTTCCTGCATCTACCCTGTCTAGTCCTGTTAGAATTTTATCGGTCTGTATGAGATTCCCCCTCATTCTTCTGAACTCCAGCGAATACAATCCTAAACGATTCAATCTTCCCTCATACGTCAGTCCCACCATCCCAGGAATCAGTCTGGTAAACCTTCACTGCACTCCCTCGAGAGCAAAAACATAAAGGTATATGTCCACTAAATATCCATGGATCAAATGAGAAGCACAAGTTTAAAAAATGGGAAATAACGGAATCAACAGGAATGACCCTTACATCATATTCCCAGAGCTCCACAAAGCACTTCACAACCAACGTATTACTTCTGAAATATAGGTAAACACAGTAGCCAGTTTGTGCAGAAACTTAAGTTCTGTGAAGAGCAAATGGCCAGAAAACTTGTCTTTGTGGAGGGATCATAATTGGCCAGAACAAGAAGCAGGAAAACTGGTTCCTTTTGTACTCGGCAGACTGGATCTCATGTCAACATCTCACCAGAAAAATGACACTTCTGACAAAGTTGCCTCCTTACTGCTGCACTGACAGTTTAGATTATCTGCTCAAGTCCAGAGTTGGTTACAAATGCATAACTTTCCAATATCACTGAATGAAATAATTTTTATTTGTTTTATCCTGAACTGGAATTGAGAACCTGCCTGGATTTAATTTCTGATATTCTGTTAAGTTTGCCATATTTTGCAAGAAACTAGTGCAGTAAGAAATAACATTGCCATGTCTGATTAAAGCCATGTGTTGATATTTTTCTGTGATGCAGGTAAATCTGAATTTTATCTGCTGCTGTGTCTGGTTTTATGCTGTATACATGATGAGACCATCAATTCACGCGACATGTGGTTAGAAGTGAACAGTGGTTTTAATCGTCTTACAACAGAGCCTGCCTGTGACACGATGAACTCCAGATGAACTGGCAGGCAGGCTCTCAGCATCAACCTTTATACTTCCGGTTAGGGGGAGGAGTCGTGGGTGGAGCCAAGGGTGAAGCCCAGTACAAACTCCCGTACACTCCCAGTGCATCTCCCCCTAGTGGCAGAGCAGCGCAACTGCTTGTGCGCCGAGCTGACAGAGACTTGGTACAACATGTGTAACACAGTGTGAATTACGATACTGTGATTCACCACAATACATTTTTTGTGGAGGAATGCAGATGAAAGGTGAAGTTCCATGGTGCAGGCATCATCAAGTTGAACAAAGTAAGAGAGAAGACTGGTTTAATCTATGAGTAATGGCTTAAATGACACCATATATAAGTTTCAAAAACCTACAGATTGTAAGAAGAATGTAATCATGAGACAGACGAGGAATTCCATGGTGTTTTTCCGGCTGCAGAGGCGGCTCAACATTGGCTGCCAGTTCTGCCATTGTCTACAGGGTTTGCGTGACCCACACCCTCTGCCGCCAGGGTACGTATCACGGGGGAGGGGGAACGCCATCGGTGGTACCGGAAGATCCCACTGGCAGGAAGTGCCAGATGATTTTGGCAATGATTTTGGTAAGTAATAACCAGGTAAGTAATAACCTGGTCAAGAGGCTGCCACTGACAACAGAAATTAGACAACAATACAATTCATTTAGACATGAAAAACAATAAAATACAAAACTTGGAAAAAGGCACTTTAAGCTTGAAATAGCCCGCCAAAATCGGAAGAAAACACCCCTCACCCTCCTCCAACATCATCAGGATAAGTCATGCCAAGCGGCAGCAGCTCCAGGACGAAAGGATGGAAATGGCAACAACCACCTGGGCAGAAGGAATGAGGCGACGGCAAGCACGCGGGGCAGTGAGACCTCAGCCACACCTGAACGAGACGGACCGCCAGGCTGCGCGCACAGCTCCCCCCAACCCCAACGAACGTTTGGAGGGGTTCCTCACACAGGAACTCCAGGAGCTCAAGATGGAGATGAGAGCAATGGTCAAGGTGGAGGTGGCAGAGGCGCTGATCACCCTGCAGGCGGCTCTGGAAAAGGCGGAAAGGCAGCTGGAGACCTAAGATGTGATAATAAGGGATCTGAAGAAGACATTGACAGATCAGAGCGACCAGATTTCTGCATTAGAGACGGAGATGGCAAGATTGGTGGTGACACAAGGGACGCTGAGGGGAAAGGTCGAGGATCAGGAAAATCGACCACAGCGCCAGAACCTCTGCATTGTGGGCCAACCGGAGTGAACCGAGGGAACCCCATGGAATATGTAGCCCAAATGCTGGGTAACCTAGTGGGAAGAGACAGTTAACCCAAGCCTCCAGAAATGGACAGAGCCCACAGGTCACTCCAGCCAAAGCCCAAGGCCGGGGAAGAAACTCGGGCCATCATCGCAAAGCAGCAACAGCACCAGGGCCGGGAAAGAATCCTGTACAGGGCCAGCCAGACAAGGTCTTGCAATTCACAGGGTCACTCGATCAGGGTGTATCAGGACATTGGGGCAGAATTCAACACAGCCAAGGAAGCCCTTTATGAGAACAATGTGAAGTTTGGCGTGTTGTACCCAACCAAGCTCTGGGTGATCTTCCAGGTCAGAGAACGTTACTTTACCGCACCGGAGGACGTGGATGAATTTGTCCGCAAATACGGGTTCGGAAGGCAGCAACAGAACCAGCGATGAACCGGACAGCTTAACATATTGGGATATTAAAAAACAGTTTGGGCAGGATTGTGCCACCTCGTTTTGAACCCTGGAGCTAAATATCAGAAAGGAGGGGGCGAGAGATGTGGGGCGCAGGAGGAAGTGAGGAGGAGGGAGAGGGGAGCAGGAGGGGGGAGATACAGATCGACCCCAGGAGGGAGGGCCATCACACTAGCGTGTAAGCAAGCACCAGGAAGTACGAGCCTTTTCGGGCTACACACTCAACCTGAGCAAAAGCAAAGTCTTCCTGGTGAGCCCATAAGGGTGAAGGATTCCCATTCAAACGTCCCCAAAATTGCCCATGACAGGACATAAATGTCGAGTCTGGTGGAGGGAGTAAAAAGGGACCTGCAGAGGTGCGATACACACCCACTCTTGCTGACAGGGAGCGTGCAGATGATCAAAATACACGCACTGCCCAGGTTCCTCTCCAAGTTCCGATCCCTTCCAATCTACATCCCCAAGGCCTTCTTCAGCATGGTAGAGAAACTAATCATGGTGTTTGTGTATGTGGGGGAAGAACCGAGGATCCAAAAAATGTTCCTACAAAGGAAAAGACGTATGGGACTCCTGACCCTCCCAATCTACAGTTCTACTACTGGGTACAGCAGAAAGAATGTGGGGATGGGTGAAGGAACTAGGAGCGGAATGGGTGAGGTTGGAGAAATGTTCCTGAATAGGGATGTCCCTCCGAGCCCTAGTTACGACCGCACTCCCATCTCCTCCGACCAAACATTCAAAAATCCCAGTGGTGGTCACCACACTCCAAACATGGTATCGAATAAGACAACACTTTGGCCTGACCAAAATGTCCACTATGGCCCCCAGCTGTAACAACAAAGGTTTCATTCCCGCAACAATGGACACCATCTTCAAAAGGTGGAGATGAGACAACCGGACCCTGACAGGTAGCGACATGTACACAGACAACAGGCCAGCGACGAGGAGGAACTGACCAGGAGGAGAGGTTCCAACTGCTTAAAGGGAAAGAGATAAGGTATATACACGTCAAATACTTCCTCTGTAGGGAAACAACGTACCCCCGGAAGCCAGGACACGCACTAATTCAGGAACTGGTCAACATGGTTTTGTGAAGGGTAGGTCATGCTTCACAAACCTTATTGAGTTTTTTGAGAAGGTGACCAAACAGGTAGATGAGGGTAAAGCAGTTGATGTGGTGTATATGGATTTCAGTAAGGCGTTTGATAAGGTTCCCCATGGTAGGCTATTGCAGAAAATACGGAAGTATGGGATTGAAGGTGATTTAGCAGTTTGGATCAGTGATTGGCTAGCTGAAAGAAGACAGAGGGTGGTGGTTGATGGCAAATGTTCATCCTGGAGTTCAGTTACTAGTGGTGTACCGCAAGGATCTGTTTTGGGGCCACTGCTGTTTGTCATTTTTATAAATGACCTGGAAGAGGGTGTAGAAGGATGGGTTAGTAAATTTGCAGATGACACGAAGGTCGGTGGAGTTGTGGATAGTGCTGAAGGATGTTATAGGATACAGAGGGAGATAGATAAGCTGCAGAGCTGGGCTGAGAGGTGGCAGATGGAGTTTAATGCGGAAAAGTGTGAGGTGGTTCACTTTGGAAGGAGTAACAGGAATGCAGAGTACTGGGCTAATGGCAAGATTCTTGGTAGTGTAGATGAACAGAGAGATCTCGGCATCCAGGTACATAAATCCCTGAAAGTTGCCACCCAGGTTAATAGGGCTGTTAAGAAGGCATATGGTGTGCTGGCCTTTATCAGTAGGGGGATTGAGTTTCAGAGCCACAAGGTCATGCTGCAGCTGTACATAACTCTGGTGCGGCCACTCCTGGAGTACTGTGTGCAGTTCTGGTCACCACATTATAGGAAGGATGTGGAAGCTTTGGAAAGGGTTCAGAGGAGATTTACTAGGATGTTGCCTGGTATGGAGGGAAGGTCTTACGAGGAAAGGCTCAGGGACTTGAGGTTGTTTTCGTTAGAGAGAAGGCTGAGAGGTGACTTAATAGAGACATATAAGATAGTCAGAGGGTTAGATAGGATGGACAGTGAGAGTCTCTTTCCTCGGATGGTGATGACCAACACGAGGGGACATAGCTTTAAATTGAGGGGTGGTAGATATAGGACAGATGTCAGAGGCAGTTTCTTTACTCAGAGAGTAGTAGGGGTATGGAACGCCCTGCCTGCAACAGTAGTAGACCCGCCAACTTTAAGGGCATTTAAGTGGTCGCTGGATAGACATATGGATGAAAATGGAATAGTGTAGGTCAGATAGGCTTCAGATGGTTTCACAGGTCGGCGCAACATCGAGGGCCGAAGGGCCCGTACTGCGCTGTAATGTTCTATGTGGGCAACCGAGGGAAAGAAAATCGTGGGGAGCTATCCGGATGACTGTTGGAGGAGGTACACTTCCCCCTGGATGAGACAAGGGAAAAATGGGAGGAAGAACTAGGCATGAAAGCAGGGAGGGGACTCCGGATCGAAGTACTGAATAGGCGAACTCCACCTCCACATGCGTAGAACTAAGCATAATGCAGCTAAAGGTGGTGCACAGAGCACACCTAACCAGAACCCCAAAGAGCAGGTTCTTCCTGGAGGTGAATGAGAAATGTGTACGGTGCCAGGGAGGCCTGGCCAAACACACCCGACATGTTCTGGGCCTGCCTTCTTTGAGCAATGTCCAAGGTTGTGGGGGTGAGGATGGAGCCAGGCTCAAAAGTGCCGTTGTTCGGAGTTTCAGATCAGCCAGAACTCTTTATGGGAGGAGGGCCAACACCTTAGCCTTTGCCTCCCTAATCACCCTCCAAAGAATTCTGCTCGGCTGGCGATCGGCAGCACTACCCAAACCTGCAGATTGGCTGTTCGACCTGTCGGAATACCTCCAAATGGAGAATATAAAATTTGCCATCCGTGGGTCGGATGAGGGCTTCCAGAAGACATGGAAGCCATTCACGAAACTTGTTCCAAGACCTGTTCGTAGCCAACAACTAGTAAAGCGGGGGGGGGGGGGGGGGGGGGGGCGAAGAGGGGGAGGCACAAACAAGCCATGATTCACAAAGGAAAGATAAGGGGAGTGGGGGAAGATAAGGGAAGCAAGGAGAGAAGGTGGGGAAAGTGCCCATTAAAAGGAACATGTGAGACAATCTTATCTCTCTCTTGTAATTTTTAAATTTCTAATTTTTCTTTATGTGCAGCGATGAAACCTGGAATATGTAACATAAATATGTGAAAACCAATAAAAACATTTTATTAAAAAGAATTCCCGAACACCACTCCCAAAAAACACACTTTAAAATCTTTTCTCTGAATAATGTTTCCCCTTAGTGGTTTGCATTCTGAAATCCAGTCCAGGTTTTACATATGTCTCTTTTAACCAAAACCTCGGCTCCTCTTTTTTTCGGAAAGTATTTTTTATTAAATGTGTAACTTTTTATACATAAACAATAATTAAACAGTAGCACATGCATCAACAAATGCAACAAACATATTAAAACATATAAAACGGGGTCCTGGGGGGGGCACGGGGTGATCGGACCCCAGGGGGTGCCCCCACGGTGGCCATGCCGGCGGTCAGGGCCCACCGATCGGCCGGCCAGTGCCGTGGGGGTACTCTTTTTCTTCCGCCGCTGCCACGGCCTCCACCATGGCGGAGGAGGAAGAGAACCCTACCGTGCATGCGCCGGTGGTGACGTCAGCGGCCGCTGATGCATCGGCGCATGCGCGAACCGGCGAAGGCCTTTCGGCCAGCCCTGACGCCGGGCGTCAAAGGCCGTTGGCGCCGGTTTTGGCGCCAATCGGCATGGCGCCAACCACTCCGGCGCGGGCCTAGCCCCTAAAGGTGTGGAGAATTCCGCACCTTTGGGGAGGCCCGACGCCGGAGTGGTTGGCGCCACTCCGCTATGCCGGGACCCCCCACCCCGCCAGGTAGGGGAGAATCCCGGCCCAGATCCTTGAAATGCAATATAAACTGTTGGCATCTACGATTGAACCCGTCAATCTCTCCCCTAACCATGAACTTGACCTTCTCAAGGTGCATGAACTCCATCAGGTCACCCATCCATGCTGCAGCACTGGGAGGTGCCGCCTGCCTCCAATTCAACAGAATACGCTTCCGAGCCAACAATGGAGCAAAGGCCAAAGCATCCGCCATTACCCTGGATCTAGATTCTGGCTGGTCTGACACTTCAAATATCATTACTAATGGGCAGGGCTCCAAATTCACATTTAGAATTATGTCAATTTTATGGCAAAAAGACACCCAGAAGCCCACCAATTTGGGGTAGGACCAGAATATGTGCGCATGATTCGTAGGCCCTCTTGAGCAACGCTCGCACCTTTCCTCAACCCCTTCAAAAAACGGACTCATTCTGGCTTTGGTTAGATATGCCCTGAACACCACCTTGAGCTGTATTAAACAGCCTCGCACAGGATGACGTAGCATTTAATCTACGTCACTCCATACCTCCTCCTCCAAAATGGGACCCAGTTCCCCACCCCACCTAGCCTTCGCCTCCTCCACCAAAACCTGCTCTTTCTCTATGATCTGACCATACAACCTGGATGCACTGCCCTCCTCTGATCCCGCCCAGGAGAGAATCCATTGCAGCAAGGTGGATGGCGTTGCTCCCGGGAATGTCGAAAAAGCTCGCCAGACCCAGTCACGCACCTGAAAGTATCTAAACATATCCACTCCATCAAGACCTGCTTTCTCCTTCAGCTACTCCTAGTCAGCAAACCGACCCTCCAAAAGTAGGTCCTTTACCCTCAGCCCCTTACCTTTCCATTCCCCCCCCCCCCCCCCCCCCCCCCCCCCCCACCCCGCCCCCACCACCGAAAGTGGCACCAAGTTTCCCTGGTTGGAACAAATGTTTCCTGCAGATAGGAGACCACTTTGATACCCCCACCCCTCCAGCTTAAAATGGCAGAGGAACTGTGGCCATATCTGTACATCGAGATAACCACCACGTTTCACTGGAACAAATGGCAGAGAGGCTGTCGCCAAAGCCTCCAGATGCGACCCCTTACATGTCCTGGACTCCATCTATATCCAGGCAACCTCCTATACCCTGAATTAACCCAACACCTTCACTGTATTGGCCGCCCAATAGTAAAACAACAGGTTCGGCACCGCCAAACCCTGCCTCGCCCTCTGTAAGACCGCCCGCTGAATGCCGAGGAGTTCGCCCTGCCCATGTAAACCATGTAATAAGATGTTCCAGCCACCAGAAAAATGTTTTAGACAGAGAAACCGGGAGGCACTGAAGCAAAAACATGAACCCTGGCAATATATTCACCTTAATCGCTTGCACTTGATTTGCTAGAGACAATGGATCTCTGCAAATCTGCCCTTACTCTACTCGCCAGACTAGTAAAGTTCAGCTTGCAAAGCTGCGCCCATATGCTCCTCTTTTAACAGCAAATCCAGTCCAGGATTTACATCAACTCCTTTTGGATTTCTTTGTCTTGACTGCTGTACAAATTGTTCGCAATTGGTTTAACTCTCAATTCCCAGACTCTTATTAAAATGGCATCAAGTCTTTCATTTACCTCTGAAGCCTGCTGTCCCACTTTAAGTCTAGTCACTGCAATTGCCTCCTAAACTCAGAACACTTTGTTTAATTCTCCTTGAATCCTTCTGATAAATACCTTGGTCTCTATTCTCTTAACTCCGGTTGTCTCAAACATTCTTTTTATCCCAATTCCCTGGTTATCTGAACTGTAACTTGTACTTTAGGAAGCCTGCTTCTTTGCAGCTCCCGTCCTGATCAGTCTTTCTTCTGGCAGAGTTGAGTCCCAATGTTGTGTCTCCAACTGCAATGTATCTAGCTCAAACTAAAACTTAAAAGCTTTTCAATACTTACAAGGGCCTCCATTTGCTAAACATTGGCTAGATGCTTATGTCTTTCATTTATTTTTCACACTGCAACCCTCTCTAAGCACAACAGAAACACAGTTGGAACTTAACCAACCCTACACATAGAAACACGTTAGTCCAGCATGAATCTAACTATAGGTTTTACCATTCCAGGCACAGAAACATTCAATTAAACCCACTTATTTATAATATTTGCCAACACAAATATAAATCATTTAAAATTACCTTTGTTTTCCTAACACCACCTTGGAGCCGCACAGTTCCCTGAACCCACTCAAGCCCGTCAACTGCCGGCTTGACTTTAATATGTTGAGATGTATGGAAGAAAAATCATGTAAACGGTGTATTTGGATCCTGGGAGGATCACCAGGGTAAATGTACTATTCAAAAGTTAGAGAATTTTGTGCTCTATATTCTGCTTTTCCAGATATAGTTAAATAGAAAAAAATGAAGATCTGGGTTTTCGAACACCAGAACTAATCCCACACTTTCATCAAGAATGCAAACTTCAGGGTTGTTTGGTTTACTGTTGTTGTTTCCAGTGTTGCTCTCCTATCTGTAGTTTGCACTCGTACTGAGTGAAAATTCCCTGCTTGCGTGTGAAAGTAACCTGACAATCTACCACTTTGGCTCCTCAATGTTGGGGGAGGGGGGTCTCACAGGCCATTAGAGACCCCTGGTTGTTGGGGACAGAGCAGGGTGATACTGCCAGGCTGGCAGTTCCAAGGTGCCTGGGTGCCAAGTTGGCACTGCCAAGGTCAGGGTCGAGATGGGAGAGGGCTTGCCCATTAGAGGGAGATTCCAGGGGGGTGGGGGTGGGATGACCAGGGTGTCCAGAAAACGGGACAGAGATCGAGGCAGCCGGTCAATATGGTGCCCCGATCTGCAAAGAGCCGGTCCTGCTGGCAAGCTCAGTTCGTCAGTGCAGGGTATCACTAAAGTTTGGCCTCGGCAGGGAGAAACTTCCCAAGGCCCAAAAGAACCGGCAAAGTACCGGTGAACAGCGGGGTGAATCTTGGTGCTGCAGCTGCCAAGAAAACCCGCCCAAAAGCGGACTTTGTTTCATGTCTGCTGAATCACGAATTTAGACAGATTTTGATGATCCTCCTTGATGCTATAATCATGGACATAAATGACAGGAAGCAGATCCTCCAGGTTGATATCCATGATAACTGAAATAGATGAATAAGCTAGACATGTCAATGGTTATTAAAGAGGGACAATATTTTGTATTTTCTCGTACTAACAAGATTGGATTCTGCTTTGTGATCCTGTTTGAAACAGAAGGGACAACTGCTGAAAATTATGGAAAATTCAGAAGTTGATGCCCTACTTCCTGAGCTGTATTTCCCTCCTTTTGGCTGTACCTTCGCCATCTGCTGTGGTGGGTCAGAGGCACAGTCTCTGGCTGACCTACTTGACATCTGCCTTTGTTACCACCACTTCATGAAGATGCTATTTGATAGTTAGCTAGCCAAGGGCTGAGATGAACAGTGAAGCACCTGGCCCCCAGCAGCATGAGATCTGGAAGATGTTAACTGCTGGATCGCATCAGCATAACACTCATCATAAATCTGGTGTGAAGTGTAAGCCAGCTGGCATGCGGGGGGCTTTGGGCTGCAGGGTATCACAGTAATTGGAGGGGGAGAAGAGAAACCAGTGACACAAGAGGCCCAATGTTTCTTTCAGGGTGTTGAATGAGCATTTCTGCTCATTGCAGACCATAAGGAAAGAACCATTTTTTCCTACCTCCTCTTGCCGCCAAATTGAAATTGTGAGAGTGTCATAACGGTTTCCCTGCTCAGAAGCTGGGTGAAAAAATTGGAGATGGGGTGCCAGTGTTATTATTGGTGCTCAGTCTGCATTTTTGGGTGGGTCTGTCTCTTGCCTGGTGGACATAACTAGTTAAAGTTACAACCTGAGGGAAGGCAGCAGGATTGGAGGGATAAGTAATTGCAGCAATGTGTATGCCTTCCTGCATGATTTCTGTAGCCAAGCAGCAATATAATATCAGCATTTTAATAATTTTGTGAACCCTGCATCAAACTTGATGACTGGAACTTCTAAAAATATATTTTACCTCACTTGTTCTGCTTCTCTTTCAGTCTTCTGATTTTCTCTCTCTGTCTTTCTATCTTTCTATCTCTGCCTTATCACTTTTGCTTGTTTAGGATTGACAGCACCATAGTCAAGGGAGACAAAGTAGATACAACACAGGACACTGCTGTGTTATTCATGGCTTTGCTAATTCCTTTGAAGAACCAACTCCGGGGAGGAGATGAATCTTGTTAACTTGACTGGCATCCTGCTTGCTATTCCTCTGGCTCACGGACTGAGTTTTGCACATAATCCTGGGAATGAACCTGTGACTTCCATTCATTCCCAGTGAAAGACAAAAAGGAATGAAGAGATTGATGGGGGAAATCAGGTTGCAAAAAAACAGTTAAAAGTTCAAAGAAAGGTCTTGGGACAGTCACAGCTGGATGACCTGTGATGACAATATCTACTTCATGAAGTCATGCTTCACAAAGTGGCAACTCAAGAATAAGGTCTCAGCATCCTGTGTGGAGACTCTGGCTTTCCAGATTATTTATATTCAGTGATGACTCCGGTCTTTATTTAGAAACATTCCTTTATGATTGATGCCCTTTGAAGGAGAAATGCTATCGCCCTGGTTTTGCGATTACATCAGAACTTAAAGGGCAGAGTCTTACCTTATTTTTTCAAAGTGTCTGGCTCAGACTGAAAACTGGTACGTAGCTCTCCAGTTGCATAGTTCTCTCTCTGGATCTTGAACCTCTTTAACAAAAATAATGGGTGTGGGTTACACTGTGTTGTGGGCGGGACCTGAAAGAGTCAGCGTCCAGCTCCACAGTGTAATGTTCTTGTCGGATGCCTGATTTATATTACAAGAACACTTGTAGCTAAAGCCGTAAACACAAAACAACAGATGGATAACAGTGTGAATGTGAACAAGCAACCTCTCTCCCAGCTCCCTCGTCAATCTGAGATCACCTGATTCTAACATTCACTTATATAGTAATGAGACTCCTAGTGCTCAGTCGGTGAATTACAACACAACCGTGATATAACTACATGCAGAGATCCGGGTGCCATCTTTCAAGGGTGCACTGATCAGAACGAAAGTGTTAATCCACATCCCACCCAACCAAGGAAGATCGGGGGGGCTCCCCCCACCCCCCCCCAAACCATCATCAGGGGCACGCTGAGGTGTGGAGGTATTGCTGGTGTTCCACCCCACCCATCAGTGGCGGCTACCCCTTGCCTGCAAGTTCTCCCCTCTCACCCCCCCACCCCATCACACATAATTTAAAAAAAAATTTAGAGTACCCAATTTATTTTTTCCAATTAAGGGGAAATTTAGTGTGGCCAATCCACCTACGCTGCAGATCTTTGGGTTGTGGGGGCGAAACCCACTCAAACACAGGGAGAATGTGCAAACTCCACACAGTCAGTGGCCCAGAGCCGGGATTTACACGGACCTCAGCGCCGTGAGACAACAGGGCTAATCTACTGTGCCATCGTGCTGCCCATCCCATCACACATAAGGGGCACCCATGAGGTCCTGCTCATGGCATTGCCCCCTCAAACAGGGTGGCACTCCCTGACGTGGGGCATATCCCTCTTCCGCAAGGCTAAAAATAATTTTTGCCCCCAAAGGGATCTTGTACAGAGCCAATTACTGAGTCAGCATACTAAAGTACATCTCATTCAAGACTAGATAATTTTATTATAATAAACTGTGGGTAGGAAATTAATACTATAAAACTGGAACTAATATAAACTCGATTGACCACAATGGTTTTTCCTCAAGACTCCCCCCCCCAGGCTACAGTGCCGCATGCTACTACTTGCGCCTGACACCTATTGGTCGGAGGCTATACATAATTACACAAATACTTGTTAATGCCTATCACTACATCCCCTTTCCTTGAGATTTTGTAGAAAACATATAGTACATTATTTCAGTAAATATTACATATGATATGAATAACAATGTATTTTACATCATATACAATTATATTGTCTATTCACAGATCAAACCATTCCATTTTTTTTCTGTTTGTCGTTGATTGTCTCAACTTTGATAAATCTGGTGAATCTGTGTAATAGTTCTGAACTTCTGTAGGTACATCTATGATTGTATCATTGTTCTGAACATTATTCTGTCCACTGACATTTGAAAATGAAATGAAATGAAAATTACTTATTGTCACAAGTAGGCTTCAAATGAAGTTACTGGAAAAGCCCCAAGTCGCCACATTCCGGCGCCTGTTCGGGGAGGCTGGTACGGGAATTGAACCCGCGCTGCTGGCCTGCCTTGGTCTGCTTTAAAAGCCAGCTATTTACCGTTCACTGCTTGTGTTGGTTTTGATGAATGTAAACTTTCATATACACCCTCGCCTTGCTGTTCAGCAACAGGTTGTTTCACTTTTAGGAGTGCTCGTCTATTCTCCCTTAAAACCTACCCTTTCTCAGGTATCACAAAATAGGACCTTGGACCTGTTTTCTGCAATACCTGAGCACGTTTTGACGAGCCATCAGGATCCTCCACTCTCACCATGTCATTTGGTTTCAAAGGTTTCAGACTCTTGGTAGACTTTGTCAGAATATTCCTTTTGTTTCTTCTTCTGAGATTCCATTCGATCTCTCATCTTCTCATTCAGCCTTTGTTTGGTATGGCATGGCAGAGTTGTTCATAGTTTCCAATTCATCAATATTTTGCTGCTGGTGATAAACCACAACTTAATGGAGATGTTCGATAACTTAGCAGTGCTAAATATAGATAATTTTTACTCTCCCTAGCCTTCTTTAGTAACTGCTTGACTATCTGAACCCCTTTTTCTGCTTTGCCATTTGATTGCGGGTATAATGGACTTGACATTACATGCTTAAAACTATATTGCCGCTATCCTAAATTCCTGCTATTGTTTACTCTTAAAGCATGATCCATTATCATTCATTACTAACTCAGGTATTCCATGTCATGCAACTTTGCTTTTGTATGCATGATTACACAATTTACTGATGAGCTAGATACTTGTGCTATCTCTGGATAATTTGAGTAATCATACCACTATCAAATATTCACTTATTTTCATTGGTTCCTTTGATTGTCGATATGGATATCATTGACAAGTGGTACACTTTTCCACCATGTTCTGTATGTCTTTGTTTATTCCGGGTCTTCGTTTGCATTTCTCGATTCCAAGGTGACCCTCATGGATCTTTTGGAGCAACTCCTTGCGCAGAGACTGTGGAATTACGATTCTCTCTTGCCTCAGTAACACTTAGCTCTGATCGTATGTGATGATATTTAGAACATAAACGCTTCAACCATCCATTGTTGAGATTGTGTATCACAATTTGTAATACTTCATCCATCTGTTTCTTCAACAATCAGTTTTGACTTTGCACCTGATACTGGTAATGTTTACGTAATCGTATCTACATGAACCTGCACATTCTCTCCAGTGGAGCTGTCATCTTGTGCTGTTGTAGCTCTGGACAGCACATCCGCTACCACAATATGCTTGCCAGGTACATGGATTAATTCAGTCATATCTCTGAAGTTTCATCATCAGATGTTGAATACGAGGAGACATCTCATTGCGATTCTTCTTGATTATTGCGACCAGCAGCCTATGAACTGTCATGACAATGAACGTAGGTAGACCATATATGTAGCAATGGAATTTCTCCAAACCATTCACTAGCCCTAAACACTCTTTTTCTATTTGTGCATTATAGCATTCAGGTTCTGTCATAACTCTTGAAGCATATGCTACTGGTTTCCAATCACTACCATTTTCCTGTTGCAGCAATATTGCACCTAGACCATGCTTCAATGCAAATGTTGAAATCTGGTATTTTTTGTTGGATCAAGGTCAATAGTATATGCCAAACAAGGTCACCGCTCCCTTCCTGTTTCCCAGCTCTAAACATCTTTCACCTTTCCCAAAACTGATCCCAATGTCCCAAATATTTGCCATGAGGGACATTGCCAAAGGCTTTATTGAAGTCCATGTAGATCACATCCACTGCCCTTCCTTCATCAATCATCTTCGTCACTTACTCAAAAAAACTCAATTAAATTAGTGGACACGATCGCCCCTTCACAAAACCATGCCGCTTATCACTAATGTAACTCCCCACCCCTTTTACAACCCCCCTCTAACCCACCTGAAGCATCTAAATCCTGGAATGTTTAGCTACCAATTCTGTCCCTCCGTCAACCAAGCCTCTGTAATAGTAACAACATCATAGTTCCAAGTTCAAATCCGAGCTCTTAAGTTCATCTGCCTTACCTGTTATACTTCTCGCATTGAAAAAATGCACTTCAGACAATCTGTCCCGCTGTGTTCAGCAACTTCTCCCTTCCTGCCCTTCCTCTTAGTCTTACTGGCCATAGACTCCAGTTCTCCCTTCGTTACTTCATCTGCTGACCTACTGCTCTGGTTCCCACCCTCTGCCACACTTGTTTAAATCTTCCTGGGTGATGCTAACAAACCTCCCGCCCAGGATATTGATGCCCCCTTCCCCCCCCCCCCCCCCCCACCCCCACCCCCCACCCTTCCACTTTTCCTCAAAGCTATCGCCAATGGTTCAATCGCCAATGCAAACAATAGCTAGGACAAAGGGCATCCCTGTCTCATTCCCCTGTGCAGCCTGAATAGCCCCAAATTCATGTTGTTCTTCAAACACTAGCAGCCACTGTTTGATATAATAGCCAGACCCACGATGCAAATCCAAAACTTCTCCAGGACTGCGAACAAGTAGTTTCATTTAACCCTAATGCCTTTTCACCATCCACAGACACAATATTCTTGGGTTCTGGTCCCTCTGTGGGCACAAGAATTACATTAAGTAGGGCAGCACGGTAGCATTGTGGATAGCACAAATGCTTCACGGCGCCAGGGTCCCAGGTTCGATTCCCCGCTGGGTCACTGTCTGTGTGGAGTCTGCACGTTCTCCCCGTGTGTGCGTGGGTTTCCTCCGGGTGCTCCGGTTTCCTCCCACAGTCCAAAGATGTGCAGGTTAGGTGGATTGGCCATGATAAATTGCCCTCAAGGTCCAAATTGCCCCTTAGTGTTGGGTGGGGGTTATGGGGATAGGGTGGAGGTATGGGCTTGGTTTGGGTGCTCTTTCCAAGAGCCAGTGCAGACTCGATGGGCCGAATGGCCTCCTTCTACACTGTAAATTCTATGAAAAGTAGTTGCCTCACGTTAGAAAACAGTTTTCTGCACCTCACAAACCTCGTCTGTTCTTCCCCCACAATCTCCAAGAGGCAGGGCTCCAGCCTCAACACTTGGATTTTAGCCAACAGTTTCGCATCTACATTAAGCAGAGAGATTGGACAGCATTATCCACACTCTGTGGGATCCTTCTCCTTCTTCAGAAGGAGGGAGATGGATGCTTGCCTCAACGACTCCAGAAAGGGAAGCCCGCTCCAGTGAGTCATTGAACATCCCCAGAACCAATGAGGGCAGTGGGTCCACAAACTTATTGTAAAATTCTACTGGGAACCCATCAGGCCCCTGCGCCTTCCTTGCCTGCATCTTACCCAAAGCCCGAGGGACCACCTGCAGCCCCATCGGTTCCTCCAGTGTCTCCCGCAACTCATCCTCTACCTGAGGAACATAGAACATAGAACAGTACAGCACAGAACAGGCCCTTCGGCCCTCGATGTTGTGCCGAGCAATGATCACCCTACTCAAACCCACGTATCCACCCTGTACCCGTAACCCAACAACCCCCCCCCCCCCCCCCCCCCCCCCCCCCCCCCACCACCTTACTTTTTAGGACACTACGGGCAATTTAGCATGGCCAATCCACCTAACCCGCACATCTTTGGACTGTGGGAGGAAACCGGAGCACCCGGAGGAAACCCACGGACACACGGGGAGGACGTGCAGACTCGGCACAAACAGTGACCCAGCCGGGAATTGAACCTGGGACCCTGGAGCTGTGAAGCATTTATGCTAACCACCATGCTACCGTGCTGCCCATTCTGCTCCCGCTGGCAGCTCCACCAACCTGGGGGTTACCTGCCGTTTTGACATCCTTCATTTGAAGTCTCAGGCCTTTTTTACTTTCTGCCACCATTAGCAACTCTGCCTCCATCGAGGCAACCCGATCCTCATGTCTCAACAAGGCCTCCTGCACCCCTGTTAGCATCCAGTCTCGTGCCTTCACCATATTCAAAATTCGCACCGATCTTTTGTGGATTGGGCCCAAAGCTTCTTCAATAGTGGCTTTGAAAAATTGTTTAATTTCCTGGCCTGTTGCTCGAATTGCTTATCTATTTGCTTGCCAAACTTTTCAAGTTCCTGCGCCACAATGGCGGCCAACATGTCTAATGAAATGGACGTTGTTGCCATCTTCCCTCCTTCACCTTCCTTCGTCGGGCTTCCCACCTGAGCCTTTTAATATTGTACTTCTTTGTCGACGATTTTCACATAATCCCATCAGAAAAAGGTTTTCCTACTTGACTTACTAGGTTTGGGTACCAACCCCCCCCCCCCCCCCCCCCCCCCCGGAAAAAAACTGGTAAAGGGGATGAATTGCAAAGACCTTGCAAGGACACACATAAATTACATCTTGTCTTCACATGATGTCAATGGAGGTCCATGCTGTAAGATGTCGAGGTATAAATTAATCCCTTAGTGCACTAGATGGTACATCATGGTGCTTTGCATGTTGAAAACCTCAGGCCTCCAAATTTGATAATGTGGACCATATTCATCATATGATCAGTCCCCATCTATTGTCCACTTTTTCTATTGATGTGCAGTACTTTTGAATTTCATCTATCATTGGATACAGTGTTATATCTTGTATCATTACAGATCTGTGGCTGCCTTTAACTGCTCCCACCTCAACTCAACCCACTTTAGTATTGCCTGCAAATTTGACTATTTGCATTGGTTTTCTGAATCCTGGGGTGGAATTCTCCACCCCCCGGGGGGTCGGAGAATCGCCCGGAGCCGGCGTCAATCCCCCCCCCCCCCGCCGTGTCCCGAATTCTCCGCCCCCCGAGATTCGGCGGGGGCGGGAATTGCGCCGCGCTGGTCGGCGGGCCCCCCGGCGATTCTCCGTCCCGTGATGGGCCAAAGTCCGGCCGCTGACAGGCCCCTCCCGCCGGGGTGGTTCAAACCACCTCTGGTACCGGCGGGATTGGTGGCGCGGCCGGGCTCCAGGGTCCTGGGGAGGGGGCGCGGGGCGATCTGACCCCACAGTGCCCCCACAGTGGCCTTTCCCACGATCGGGGCCCACCGATCGGCGGGCGGGCCTGTGCCGTGGGGGCACTCTTTTTCTTCCATCCCGCCATGGCCCTCACCATGGCGGGGGCGGAAGAGACCCCCTCCCCTGCGCATGCGGCGGTATGACGTCAGCAGCCGCTGATGCACCGGCGCATGCGCGGACTTCCGCCGGACCAGCGGGGTGCCAAAGGCCGTTCACACCAGCCGGTGGAGTGGGAACCACTCTGGCGCAGGCCTAGCCCCTCAATGTGAGGGCTTGGCCCCTAAAGGTGCGGAGAATTCTGCACCTTTGGGGAGGCCCGACGCTGGAGTGCTTCACGGCACTCCATCCCGCCGGGACCCCCGGCCCTGGTTACTGTAAATCAGCAGCAGTGTTTCCTTGGGCATTCACTTGGTACTTTACCCACAGTGCCATAACTCCTCTAAACAACTATTTACAACAGGCAAATATTTATTAATTCTCACGTTTCACCTTGAAATACCATCTCTTCAAGCCAAGGCAGCAGGGGTTTGTCTGATGCGAATTTAGATTGTACCTGTTAACGTGAGTCTGGAATTGCCTGGGTATATTTTGTCACCTTATCTTGGATATTGCCTCTTAAATGTAGAGGTTTCGAATGGAGACAGACTGTAGAATCATGGCAGTACAGGACACAAAATTTAGATACACTCCAGAATTCTCTATCATCTGGAGGCATCAAGCAGGATATGACAGCCCAGTTGTTGTATTTTGCAACAGAATTCTAGGAGGCTGAAAATGATGAATGCAGCTAGGTGACAAAAACCCAACTGGCTCATTCTGTCATTCAGGGAAATACCATTCATAGCTTCTCAGATGTATTTGTTCTTCCAGTTCCACACTACATGGACAGTAGATGCAGTTTCCCCACATCTCACGAATAATAAATTAACACCTAGTGCAATGAGGGGCAGAAAAGTCAAATAAAAATTTGCCTCAGGGTCACTGTGTAAATGTCTCCAAGCAGCTGATCAAGAGAGTTGGTAGTTTTCGTTGAAAGTGACAGGGGACTCGCCCGCCTGCTGGAGAGCTGCCACTCAGCACCGGACCTTCCCCGGGATCAAAGGCACTGGGAAACCTGCCATAATCAGGTCCCCGCAGCGGGTGACTGAGGGGGCTGTCCGGCCGGACTGCCTGCCCCTCTTCAGCATCTTTATTCGCGGCTGGGTGTCCCTGGAGATGAAGCATGTGATATCCACTCTCGGGACCTTCCACTTGGTGGGCGCTGCAAGGGTTGGACTGCTTTATCTCAAACCCTCTTTTCACATTATGATTTGATGTCTTTAAATTTCCGTTCCTCTTTGTTAGTTTTGGGCAGTGCTCCTACTAGGAGCTGCTCTTTTCAATTTGTCCCTCAGTTAATTTTTGTTATTCTATTTAGTTGATGAACCCTAAAATACATCGAGGGCCCGGGAGATGTAAGTCCCTCCTGCTGTCGGCTGCCAGCCAATCAGAGGCCGGCAGATCTGTTGAACAGCAGTGTCACTGGGCAGGTGGTGGTTTCTGCTGATGTGACAGCCTATTGAACAGCAAGGGCTGGGGGTTTCTCTCAGTGGCTCCCTTCCCCCCCCATTCTCAATTCTGGATCCCTTGATCAGGCACTTGATGCCTTTGAATGAGTGACCTCCCCTCTCTCCCCCAACAACCAGAGCCAGATTGCAACCCTGCACATGTTTAATTGTCATACTCCAAGGAGATAGATATATTTTTGATTTTAAAAATGGGTTAAAGGGATATGGGGAACAGGTGGGGAGGTGGATTTGAGACCAGGAAGGGATCAGCCATGATCTGATTGAATGGCGGAGCAGGCTCGAAGGGCTGAATTGCCACTTCTGCTCTGACTCCTATCATTTCTAAGACTTTGCCCAAGGCCATTCAGTGTTGTTAGAAGAGTGCAAGTTGTGCTGAAGGAATTCAGACAGCAAAGTTTGAGACGTAGGCCTAAAACTGGGAAGTTCAATCTCTCAGATTCAATGGGGAGGCAGCTCGATGAGGAGGGTGCTGATAATGTTGAAAGAGTGAGGGACAATGGTTGAGGAAAATAAGTCATTAAAATAATCTCAGATCTATGGGGTGGTTACTGAGGCTTTGAGTAGGAAAACAGAGGAACAGAATAGTAGATATGTGCCATTTAAGTGGTGAAGTTAATCTTTAGATTTTACTGTGAATTTTTATATTCCAGAGAAGAACTCTTCCTCCTCTCTCACTCTGTACAGTGGATTTCTCTGCAGGCTGGTAATGTGGTTGTGTGCGTGGGAAACTTTTAATGAAGACTTGTTTGAGTTGCACTGACCTGAAAATTGAAGCAGCTGTGGGTGTAATGTGCTCATTAGTCACAGTTCAGAGCGTGAGGGAAGGGGATTTGTTTCAGCAAAAAGCGATGAGGGGTAAGATAGTTGCGAGCAGCTGAATTCATTCTTTTCAAGAGTGACTTCAGCCAGGGCTCCTCGGTGTCAAATTTGGTCAAAGGCTGCCTTGGCATTAAGGGCAGTCACTCTCATTTTACATGATTTAATCTCATTTGTCCATGTTTGAACCAAACCTGTAATTATGTCTGCAACTGAGTGATCCTGGCAGAACCCAACTTGAGCTTCAGTAATTAGATTATTGGTGAGCAGGTCCTGCTCGATAGCACCATATATGATCCCTTCCATCACTTTGCTAATGACTGCAGATAAATTATCCAAGTGATAAAATTGACCAGACTGGATATATCTTTTTGTGGGCAGACAATCTTCCACTTGGTCAGGAAGCTGCCAATGTTGTATCTGTACTGAAACATGTAATCATTGTTAGCAAACAATTCATCTTAAAAGCATACTCATTTTCAAAGTGCTTCAGTTTGTTAATTAGAAGCTTTTGTATGTTGTGCACCTGTTATGTGATTGACTGATCTCCAATAGTGCAACTGGGTAACTGGATCCTTGACTGGCCTGTGCTCCCACCATTGTGAGATTTATTCACCCCATGAGAGTGTGGCCTTAATCTGAGCTACATCAAGTATTAGTTTACACGCAAAGCTGTGACACTTCCCACCAGAAGCACAGAAATTTGAGTGGTGGGTTTGGGGGGGGGGGAGAGAGTTATTAAATACGAGGTGGCTTCTGGTGCCATTTGTAGATCATAGAGTGACTTCGGATCACAATGTCTGACAAGCCTTCCAGCTGATGTTATAGGCCAGACAGAGAAGGAAACCGAACAGACGGGATAGCAAAGTAATGTTACCCAAACTAAACACTAATTAAGGTAAATGAAGCACAGAAGCTGCACTGACTAAAATTCACACATGTAGTGGGCATTTTGGATCTAGGTTGTTCACTCCTCCCCCATGCAGCTGCCACAACCAGGCTGAGCAACAGAGTAAAAGCTTTGATGTTTACATGGAAATTTTAGGCACTGGTTGTTATGGAAGCAGACAGGATAGTTGTCAAGTCGAGTGTTGGAGGCAGGTGTACACAGAGGCGGACTTGAGCTCACTGGTTGGAGTTCATTTGGGATTTGCAAGGGAATGAGATTGAAGAGCATCTGTATTTTGGTGTGTATTAAACAGGATAGTGGATTCAGACAACGATCTCTTTCAAGTTCATTTTTTGAGGCAGTTTTTTCTTGTTCATTCACGGGACATGGGCATTGCTGGAAAGGCCAGCATGCATTATCTATCCATGTATAACCCAGAACGTTGCAGGGAAAAGTAGAGAATTGGCCACATTGCTGCAGGTCTGGAGTCACAAATGGGCCTGATTGGGTCAGGATTTCAATTCCAGATTTATCTAACTAACTGAATTTATTCCTCAGCTGACATGGTAGGATTTGAACTATGAATTACTAACCTAGAATCATAACCAATATTCTATAGGACACCCAATATTTACATCATTTTGACGTCGCCTAACGTTGACCTTGCTCATCTGCTTCAGAAACCTTCATTCGTACCTTTGTTACCTCCAGACTTGATTATCCCAATGCATTTCGGGTTGGTCTCCCACATTCTATCCTTATAAGCTCAAGGTCATCCAGTAAGGCACATGTCTTTAACTCAAACAACATCCCATTCAGGGGCTGGTTTAGCTCACTGGGCTAAATCGCTGGCTTTTAGAGCAGACCAAGCAGGCCAGCAGCAAGGTTCGATTCTCGTACCAGCCTCCCCGGACAGGCGCCGGAATGTGGCGACTAGGGTCTTTTCACAGTAACTTCATTGAAACCTACTCGTGACAATAAGCGATTTTCATTTTTCATTTCATCAATCATCTCCAATCGCTGAATTGACTCCCATTCAACCAAAGTCTTGATTTTAAAATTCTCATCCATGCTTTCATATTCTTTCATGGTCTTGCCACTACCTATTTCTTTCCTCTCCTCTCGCCCCACAATCCTCTAAGATATATGTGCTTCTCTCATTCTAGCCCAGCATCCCTGACTTTAATTGCTCCACCTTTGGTGCCTGCACCTTTAGTTATCTTGGATCTAAGCTCCAGAATATCCTCCTCTCCACATTGTTTTCCTGCTTTAAGATCATAAGATATAGGAACAGAATTAGACCATTCGGCCCAACAAGTCTGCTCCGTCATTCGATCATGGTTGTTATGTTCCTCATCCTCATTCTCCTGCCTTCTCCCCATAATTCCTGATCCCCTTATTAATCAAGAAATCCCTTATTAATCAAGAACACTAGATTTGAGGTTGAGGTGCTGTTACCTAAAAACTACAGACCAAGAGCTAGAAGGTGGAATTAGACAGAATGGTTCTTTCTTAGAACATTAGAACGAGGAGCAGGAGTTTGCAATTTAGCCTCTGGAGTTTGTTCCACCATTCAATACGATCATGGTTGATCACATTATGGCTTCAACTCCACCGTCCTGCCCGTTCCCTGTAACCCTTCAACTCATTACTGATTAAAAATCTGTCTAACTCCTCTTTAATTTACTCACTGCCCCAGTATCCACCACACTTTGGGGTAGCAAATTCCTCTGATTCACGACCTTTGGGAGAAGTAGTTTCTCCTCATCTCTGGTTTAAATTTTCTACCCCTTATCCTGAGACTATGACCGCTCGTTCTAGAATGCCCCACAAGGGGAAACATCTGCTGCACGTCTACTTTATCCAGACCTTTAACATCTTATATACCTCAATTTAAGACACTTCTTAAAACACATCACTTTGACCAAGCCTTTGGTCATCCAATCTCTTTCTGTGGCTTGGTGTTTAACCTTGTTTTATTGTTCTCCGGTGGAGTACATTGGGCAACATTTTTAAAAATATATTCTTTTTACAGGATGTGGGCTTCATTGGTTAGGTCAGCATTTCTAATTGCCCATCCCTAATTGCCCTTGACAAGATGGTGGAGAGCTGCCTTCTTGAACCGCTGCAGTCCCTGTTCTTTTCATAGAATTTACAATGCAGAAGGAGGCCATTCGGCCCATCGAATCTGCACTGGCTCTTGGAAAGAGCACCCTACCCAAGCCCTTACCTCCACCCTATCCCCATAACCCAGAAACCCCACCTAACACTAAGGGGCAATTTATCATGGCCAATCCACCTAACCTGCACATCTTTGGACTGTGGGAGGAAACCGGAGCACCCGGAGGAAACCCACGCACACACGGGGAGAACGTGCAGACTCCACACAGACAGTGACCCAGCGGGGAATCGAACCTGGGACCCTGGCGCTTGTGCTATCCACAATGCTACCGTACTGCCGTTCTGTAGGTATATACACAGTGCTGTTAGGAAGAGAGTTCCAAGATTTTGAACCAGCAGCAGTGAAGGAACGACGATATATTTCCAAGTTAGGTCAGGGGACACTTGGAGAGGGACCTGCAGATTTTGGGGTTCCCAAGCATCTGCTGCTCTTGTCCCTCTAGGTTTTAGAGATTGCAGGTTTGGAATGTGCTGTGGAAGGAGCCTTGGTGAGTTGTTGCAGTGTCTCTTGTAGATGGTACACACTTTACCACTGTGCTTCGATGATATGAGTGAATGTGCGCCAAACAAGTGGGCTGCTTTGTCCTGGATAGTGTTGAGCTTCTTGAGTGTTGTTGGAGCTGTCCTCAGTCAAGCAAGTGGGAAGAATTCCATTACACTCCCCACTTGTGCCTTGTAGATGGTGGACAGACTTTGGGGCTGAGTTACTCACTGCAGAATTCTCAGCCTCTGACTTGCTCTGTGCAGGCTCAGTTGGGTGCTGTCCACTGATTTAAGGGAGTTTGAAGGGACCTGTGCTGTTGAGATCTTGTGTGCTGTGTTTGCATGCCACAATCTCATCCATGTGAATAGTGGATTGATGTCTGCTGTATCAATAATGTTGCTGTTCCCAGAAAGGCTGGTGCAATTTTAATTGTTTCTTAGCACATTTTCTAAAATTCCCTTAAAGAAGAACGTCTGGATAGAAAATAATAGGTGGGATTCTCCACGTCTACGCACCAAAATCGCGATCAGTGCGGGAGCGGAAAATGGGCGTGAAACCCGAGATCGGGTCCGACGCCGCTCCCGCGATTCTCCGGTCCCCGGAGAAATGCTGCGAATCACCGCGCACGGTCTACGCGGCCATTCAAAAGGTCCCCGCGGTGATTCACCAAATGCAGCTGGCCGATAATGAAATGAAATGAAAAATGAAAATCGCTTATTGTCACGAGTAAGCTTCAATGAAGTTGCTGAGAAAAGTCCCTAGTCGCCACATTCCGGCGCCTGTTCGGGGAGGCTGGTACGGGTTCCCGAAGGCCGAGTTCCCGCTGGTTCTCTCATGGTCCCATCCGTCGGGAACTCAGCATGGCGACTACGGACTCAGTCTGGGGCTGCCCTGGTGGGGGGGGCGTGGGGTTCCTTCACCGTTGGGGGGCCTCCAGGATGGCCAGGTTACTGATCGGGGCCACCAATCTGCAGGTGCATGGGATCTGGGGTGGGGGGGGGCTATGATTTCAGTGCCGATCCGCGGTGTGGGTCCGCCATGTTGCACGGACTCCCGACCGGAAGTGCAGGGCCCCATATCGGCAGCCGGAGATGCGAGGAGCATTCCGGGCCCTGCTAGCCCCTTCCAGGTGAGTGAATTGCTCCTGACTTTCTTCAGGAAAGTCTGGAGTGATTTGCCCACGTTTTATCACGGGTGTGGGGACATAGCCCCATTATTGGAGAATCCCGCTCAATATTTTTCCATTTCAAGGAGCACAATGGCATCATAGCTAAATGGCAACAACAGTAATGTGGAACAGTACCAGAAAGCATGAAAGTATTCAATATTCTGAACTATTTTCGAAGGGTTCTGCAAATTATATGATTTATTGTCACATGTACCGAAGTACATTGAAAAGTATTTTTCTGTGGGTGAGAGAACGTACACAGTACGTACCTGGTAGATCAAAGAATAATCAACAGAGGACATTGACAAATGGTACATTAACAGACAGTGATTGGTTGCAGTGCGGAACAAGGGGCCAAACAAAGCAAATACATGAGCAAGAGCAGCATAGGGCGTTGTGAATAGTGTTCTTACAGGGAACAGATCAGTCCGTGGGGAAGTCCTTGAGGAGTCTTGTAGCTGTGGGGAAGAAGCTGTTCCTATTTCTGGATGTGTGGGTCTTCAGACTTCTGTACCTTCTGCCCGATGGAAGGGTCTGGAAGAAGGCAATGCCTGGGTGGGAGAAGTCTCTGACAATGCTGTCTGCCTTCCTGAGGCAGTGGGAGGTGTGGACAGAATCAATGTGAGGGTGGCAAGCTTGTGCAATGCGTTGGGCTGAGTTCACCACACTCTTCAGTTTCTTGCGATCTTGGACCGAGCAGTTGCCATACCAGGCTGTGATGCAGCCGGATAGGATGCTCTCTATGGCACATCTGTAGATGTTTGTGAGAGTCAATGCAGACATGCCGAATTTCCTTAGCTTCTGTAGGAAGTAGAGACGTTGTTGGGCTTTCTTGACTGTTGCATCAACGTGAGTGGACCAGGACAGACTGTTGATGATGGTGACCCCCAGGAACTTAAAGCTATCGACCATCTCCACTTCGGAGCCATTGATGCAGGCGGGAGTGTGTGTCGTGCTACGTTTCCTGAAGTCGATGATCAGTTCCTTGGTCTTTCAGACATTTAGAGAGAGGTTGCTTTCGGTACACCACACAATCAAGTGATTTATCTCTCTCCTGTAGTCTGTGATGTGTTGGGTACTCTGGATCTGTGGAGACTGCGTTTACCTCAGCAGTAACACATACAGGCTACCAACACTTGAAATAGTACAGCACTATTTTATTAAGCTAGGAACTGTTGAACATACTTTCACTGTGGGTCGACACTATGTTAGATTAAACTGAAGACCTATGCCTATCCTAACCAGTCTATACTATCAGCATATGGTAAAGATCTGTGCTACAAGCTGTGAGCTCTGTCCTTCTTAGAGGCTGCATCCCGAATGAGTGGGAAAGCTAGTGCCTTCTGGCTTTATAGTGAGTGTGCTCTAACTGGTGATTGGTTGCTGTGTTGTGTGTGTTAATTGGTCTTGCAGTGTGTCAATCAGTGTGTGTCTGCACCGTGATATACTGATGTGTATATTATGACAGTCTGATTCGTCATTGTTTGAGATACGGCCCACCACAGTTGTATCATCCACAAACTTATAGATTGAGTTGGAGTTAAATCTTGCCACACTGTCATGTGTGTATAGGGAGCACAGTAGAGGACTGAGCACACATCCTTCTGTGTCCCCGGAGGAGGTGCTGTTGCCGATCCTGACAGATTGCGGTCTGTTGGTGAGGAAGCCAAGGATCCAGCTGCACAGGGAGGGGTCAAGTCCAAGATTGCAGAGTTTAGTTATTAGTCTTGTCAGGATAATGGTGTTGAAGGTGGAGCTGTAGTTGATGAACAGCAGTCCTTGTTGTCAAGGTGTTCGAGTGTTGACTGTAGATCCAGGGAGATAGCATCTGCTGTGGACCGGTTGTGGTGATAGGCAAACTGCAGTGGGTTGAGACCATCTGGGAGGCTGGCAGTGATCCATCTCATGACTAGCCGCTCAAAGCATTTTTTATTTAAGGTCAATAAATATCTCAATAAATCTGCTGTAGGAAGACATCCTTGATTGGCGGCAGTGCAAGTCCCTAAACTGTGAGGTTATATCAGAAGAGGCTTCAGGGTGGATTCTCCCTCTGATTCCCTATACACCCTTATGTGGAAGCATCCCATTAATTCTCATGATCTGGGCAAGAATTATGGCATGGCACAAAGGTGGCCAATGGAATATAAACAAATGTGTTTTGGTGATGAAATTACTGTTTTAAAAATGTGTGTAGAGCAGCCAAAGCTGCTATATACAGAAATGCATCAAACTTTTTTTTCTAATTGATCTCTGGTCCCAGGTCCATAATTTCCAGAGTCATTCCCTTTCAGCAATTTCAAAATGTCTTTCTCATAATACACTTACATTGATTCTGCCAGCTTCCCTTCTCCCACCTGCACCGTTATCTGCACTTTCATAAATATTTTTAACTTCCAGATACCTATGTGGACAATCTTTCCTAAACTCAGGCTGCATTTACTGATTCAGATTCTTTTATTCAGTGTTTAAATGCAGCAGACTTCATTGAAAGTAAAATGGAACCATGCAGGATTACTATTCCATGAGTTGAGCGGCTGTTCTACGATCTTATAATGTGGTTGTTAAACATCTCTGTTACTGGCTGTGCCAACTGGCAGAGTTCTTTAAAACAGTTAGAAGTAAATAATAAGCCTTTCATTAGCACCCTCGCTATTTTGCGAACAGAGGGCAAGGGTCAGAGGCCCCATTTCCTGCTGATATTTTAAAACCGTTAGGTCAGGGTAGTTTTGGATTTCATTGATTTCTCCATGAGCTGTTTTCAGTTTTAAGAGGATGTGGACATTCACTAATGAGTAGCTTGAATTTTTCTCTAATTATTTTTCTTCTTTCTCGCTTGAGGTTCTTCCCAGTTCAAAATGGTAAAGGATGATGGGATTATGAAGTGCTGCAAATAAACAAACTGCTTCCAAAGTCATTTTTGCTCACTGATGGGCAGCACAGTGGCACAGTGGTTAGCATTGCTGCCTCACGGCGCTGAGGTCTCCAGTTCGATCCTGGCTCTGGGTCACTGTCCGTGTGGAGTTTGCACATTCTCCCCGTGTTTGCGTGAGTTTCGCCCCCACAAACCAAAGATATGCAGGTTAGGTGGATTGGCCATGCTAAATTGCCCCTTAATTGGAAAAAATGAATTGGGTACTCTAAATTTAAAAAATTTTTTTTTAGCTCACTGCGCACTCTACAGACATTCAGGGAATCTGCCCATTATGATATCGTGGCTTCCATCGGACATGTCGCACCACGGTGCGCTGGTTTTCGGGTGTAGTGTGGGCGTTCGATCGCGCCCTGCATTTGTCAGAAATCCGAATTTGGAGTCGGAATCATTTTTGCAGTGCTACCTGATATATATTTTAAAATAAATTTCAAGTGCCCAATTCTTTTTTTCCAATTAAGGGGCAATTTAGCGTGGCCAATCCGCCTACCTGCACATCTTTGGGTTGTAGGAGTGAATCCCATCAGTGTGCAACTGATATATCTCAAATTGATACATTCTTCACCCCACATAGCTGTGCCTCCACAACGGAATGGCTTCCTGCTGCTGCCCTACTGCCTCAGTGAGTAAATGTTACTTCAACATATATTTATAGACCCCAAGGAGGTCTAAGATTTGATCCTTGTACTGGGCTCAGGTATCTGATCTCATATAGGGCATCAGTTGAGTCACTAGAATTGGCTGCAGCATTCCTGGTCTATGAAAGGGAAATGAGTAAGATTCCCATGTGCAGTGATGTTTGTTGGAAAGGGCACACACAATAGGAAATGCAGAGTTTGGCTTAGCCATGATGCTTCTGCCAACGTCTAGGTTTAGATGTGCAGGACAACCATTTTTAGAAGGCTACCCAGCACTATAGAATTATATGCAGCTTGAGTTGGTAGCTCATCTGTGTCAATTTTGCTGGGATGCTGTAGTGTTTCTACAATTGCCCTCAGTGTCCTAGTTGAGGAGGAGAAAATTTGCTGATCCATTCAAAAGATTGTTCCCTAGTAACCTCTGGAAAGTACACGTGTGGATATTGTGTAAGGAAAAGACTAGGCTCATGCGCGATGTTGCTCGTTGTGCTTTACTTAATTTGCTTTGTTTAATCACCTTGCTCTAGAGTCGCCTATTGATACCATGAGGTTCAAGTTCAAGTGCTGATCAATAACTCAATACACCAGTTAGTAAGTTTCAAATCAAAACACATTTATTATATACACAGTCAATCACTACTCATGCATAAAACTCTACTTACTAGACTATCTCTAACACTAAAAGGCCTATACTTAGCTTTGGAAATGGCCCACCAGGTCTGGGGAACAATGGCCTTTTGTTCGATTCTGAGTCTGCAGGCTTCAAGCTGGTATGGACTAGTAGCTAGGAGCGCCTATCTCGTAGCGTGCGTTGACTGGAGACTTACTTGGTTGGTGCAGCTGCTAGGCAGGTCTCTTGTGGTTGAGAGTCACGGTCAAAAGTTGTTTTGAGCTGCTGAGAGACCCTGCCAAGAAGGACGAATTGAACTTGGGCACTCTATTTTATAGTCCCCAGGGGTTTCGTGCCCTTTTGGTTGGACCCCGTACCTGGTTCCAATTGATTGGACTAAGTCCCAATCGTTTTAATCGATTTCTCCAATACTGGAGCTGTTCCCTGATCGCTGGGCGGTTCCTATGTGTCCGTTGGCCTTCCTTTGTCCTGGCTCCCGCTGGCGCCGGGGAGTCTGGTTTGGTCTTGATTACTTTAATGTATCCAATTGTTCCTGGGGATCGCTCATTAATATGCAGATGGTTGCTGGTTTCGGTTCTGTCTAGGTCTTTGCAAGTCTTAATACACAGCAGGGCAGCATGGTGGTTAGCATAAATGCTTCACAGCTCCAGGGTCCCAGGTTCGATTCCCGGCTGGGTCACTGTCTGTGTGGAGTCTGCACGTCCTCCCCCTGTGTGCGTGGGTTTCCTCCGGGTGCTCCGGTTTCCTACCACAGTCCAAAGATGTGCGGGTTAGGTGGATTGGCCATGCTAAATTGCCCGTAGTGTCCTAATAAAAGTAAGGTTAGGAGGGGGGGGGGGGGTTTGTTGGGTTATGGGTATAGGGTGGATACGTGGGTTTGAGTAGGGTGATCATGGCTCGGCACAACATTGAGGGCCGAAGGGCCTGTTCTGTGCTGTACTGTTCTATGTTCTATGTTCTATAAACCTTGTACCTGCTTGTTTCTCTGTGTCTGACCAGTTTTCCCTGCATTCTTAGCGGGCTTCCATCTTGGAATCGGAAAGTGGCCAACCCAGGTGGCTACAGCGATGTCCTCGCAACCGAATAGTCTGCCAATGCAACCATGAATAATGGCCAAATAAGGCCGATTAACATTGAGGAGCTTTACCTTATGAGGATCAACATCTTCAAGAGAAGGAAGAAATCTATCCCTTCTCTTCACCTTGACAAATTTCCCACCCTTTAAAACTTGTTAATAAGCCCATATTTGTTTCTTTGTTCAAATGAGGCGATGCTGCTTGTTCCAGAATTGTAATTTAAAGGAAATTTCTGTGAAATATTTGGGTGTTAGTGAGGTGCCGTTTAATATGTTGGCAGCACTGTGCCTTGAAGAGAACAGCCTCCCGGCCCTATTAGTATGGCGGAATGTGTGAGGGACTGACATTTTTGTTGCATGTTGGTTGTGGGCCAATTGTCACCAGAAGGCGAGAATTTAAGTAATTTGAACTTGAAAGAAATATATGTGATCTTCCCAAAAGGGGACAAAGTTCCAGAGCGAGCGCACTTAGCCGCGTGTTTCCCAGCACATGCAGTGTTGAGAAATACATGGTTATTCAACGTGACTCTCTTTGAATAAGGGGCCTAAATGGGGAATGCGCGACCAAAGCCGCACATAGCCCCATTTTATACAATGGGAAGCTCCGCTCAACGGAATTAGAAGACTACCTATGCAACCTCAAAGTCCTCGCACGCAGCTGCAACTACCAGGCTGTGACGGCCACTCAACATATGGAACTCGCCGTCCAAGACGTTGACATGGTGGGAGTTCAGTCCAACTATGTGAGACAGCGCCTACTCGAAAAGGGGGCCCTGGACCTGGATTAGATGGTAAAGTTAGCCTCCTCTCTGGAAGTAGCATTCCAGAGCCTTAACGTGTTCCTGGCTGACCACACGACCCCCTCGTGGACGCCCAACCAAAGACTACCCCAGGCCTGTGCCGCACGGCTGCCCGCCCATCATGGGGGGGCTACACTGCTATTTCTGCGGCCAGTCCCAACACCCCTGGCAGCACTGCCCGGCCCGTAATGCGAACTGCAACAGCTGCGGGAGAAAAGGACATTTTGCCAAAGTTTGCCTAGCCAGGTCCAAGAACTCAAACTCACAGGCCCGATCCTCAGACTCACAGGCCCGCAGACCCCGCAGTGTGGCAGCGTGTCCGCCCCCTGCAGACGTGTCATCAGCCTCGTGCTATCCGTGGGGGCAGCCATCTTCCAGCCCTCACAGCACGTGTGACTCACGGGGGCCGCCATCTTGGCCATCCTCCCCCACGCGGCCGGCCATGTGCGATCCATGGGGGCCGCCATCTTCCTCACCGCCCGCCACGCTCGACCACCGGGGACCGCCATCTTGGCCGCCATCTGCTACGCCGCTCGACACGTACGATCAACAAGGGCAGCCATCGCGGAACCGCCCCAGCACCTCCGACCACGCCGGCTACCCGCAACTCACCCTGGACCAGTCGCGACCCAAGCACCTCAGAGCTCTATGATGACCGTCTGGGTAAACGGCACAAGACGCCTTGGCTTTTCGACTCCGGGAGCACAGAGAGCTTCATTCACCCGGACATGGTAAGACGCTGTTCGCTCACAATTTTCCCAGCACACCAAACCATCTCCCTCACCTCTGAATCGCACTCGGTGCAAATCCAAGGGTGCACTACTGTAACCCTAGCAATACAGGGCGCCGAGTGCGCCAATTTTAAATTATATGTGCTCCCAGACCTCTACGCTCCTCTCCTATTGGGACTAGATTTCCAATGCAACATCAGGAGCCCTAACCCTGAAGGCCCCGACCCCCACTCACCATATGCAGCCTCGCGACCCTAAAAGTCGACACTCCCCCACTCTTCGCAAACCTCACCGCTGACTGCAAACCAGTCGCCACCAGAAGCAGGCGGTAAAGCATACAGGACAGGACTTTTATCAGGTCCGAGGTCCAGCGACTCTTGTGGGAGGGAGTCATCGAGGCCAGCAATAGCCCTGGAGAGCTCAGGTGGTGGTCGTCAAGACCAGGGAAATGAACCGGATGGTTGTAGATTACAGCCAAACCATAAACCGGAACATGCAACTCGATGTGTACCCCCTTCCCCGGATTGCAGACATGGTAAACCAGATCGCACACTACCGGGTGTTCTCCACGGTGGGTCTGAAGTCTGCGTACCACCAGCTCCCAATCCACCTGGAGGACCGCCACTACACGGCTTTTGAGGCAGACGACCGCCTTTTCCACTTCCTCCGGATCCCCTTTGGCATCATGAACGGGGTTTTGGTGTTCCATGGACCGAATGGTGGACCAGTACGGGCTGTGGGCCACATTTCCGTACTTGGACAATGTCACCATCTGCGGCCATGATCAGCAGGACCACGACGGCAACCTCCACAGATTTCTCCAAACCGCCCAAAACCTAAACCTCACGTATAACAAGGAGAAATGCGCTTTCCGCACAACCAGACTAGCCATCCTCGGCTATGTCATGGAAAACGGGGTTCTAGGACCCGACCCTGACCGTATGCACCCCCTCCTGCAACTTCCCCTCCCCCACTGCCCCAAGGCCCTGAAGAGGTGCCTCGGGTTCTTTTCATATCATGCCCAGTGAGTCCCCAACTATGCGGACAAAGCCCGCCCACAAATCAAGGCCACCATCTTCCCAATGGCAACTGAGGCCCGCCAGGCCTTCAGCTGCATCAAAGCGGACATCGCCAAAGCCACAATGCGCGCAGTGGACGGGTCCGTCCCCTTCCAGGTGGAGAGCGACGCATCAGAGGTTGCTCTCGCCGCTACCCTCAATCAAGCAGGCAGACCGGTAGCGTTTTTTCGCGCGCTCTCACCACCTCTGAAATTCGGCACTCCTCAGTCGAGAAGTAGGCCCAAGCCATCGTGGAAGCCGTAAGGCACTGGAGGCACTAGCTCGCTGGTAGGAGGTTTACCCTCATCACCGACCAACGATCAGTAGCCGACATGTTCGATAATACGCAGCGGGGCAAAATCAAGAACGATAAGATCTTGATGTGGAGGATTGAAATCTCCACCTATAATTACGATATAGTATATCATCCAGAGATGCTCAACGAGCCCCCAGATGCCCTGTCCTGCGGCACATGCGCCAGCGCGCAACATGACCGACTACGGGATATCCACGATATCCTCTGCCACCCGGGGGTCACCCGGCTTATCCACCATATCAAGGCCTGCAACCTGCTCTACTCCACCGAGGAGGTCAGAGCCATGACCAGGGACTGCCCGATCTGTGCGGAGTGTAAACCGCACTTCTATCGAGCAGATAAGGCCCACCTGGTAAAGCATCCCGGCTCTTTGAGCGCCTCAGTATCGATTTCAAAGGGCCCCTCCCCTCCAATAACTGCAATACATATTTCCTCAATATTATTGATGAGTTCTCCCGCTTCCCCTTTGCAATCCCTTGCCCCGACATGACCGCATCCACCGTCATTAAAGCCCTACATAGTGTCTTCACCCTGTACGGTTTCCCCAATTATGTCCACAGTGACCGGGGCTCGTCGTTCATGAGCAACGAACTGCGTCAATACCTGCTCAGTAAGGGCATCGCCTCGAGCAGGACTTCCAGTTATAAACCCAGGGGAAATGGGCAGGTGGAGAGGGAGAACGCGACGGTCTGGAAGACTGTCCTACTGACCCTGCGGTCCAAGAATCTCCCAGTTTCTCATTGGCAGGAGGTCCTCCCCGACACGCTCCACTCTATTAGGTCCCTACTTTGCACGGCCACAAACGAGACCCCTCATGACCGCCTATTTGTTTTCCCTAGGAGATCCACCTCAGGGGCCTCGCTTCCGTCCTGGCTGAAGACACCGGGGCCAGTCCTACTCAGAAAGCACATCAGGAGCCATAAGTCCGATCCTCTGGTGGAGAGGGACCAGCTCCTACACTCCAACCCCCAGTATGCTTATATCGAACACCCCGATGGCCGACAGGATACGGCCTCCCTCTGGGACCTGGCACTTGCCGGTTCCACAACTGCCCCTCCACCATGACCAGTGCCCCCGCCCCTATTTGGCTCCCGCGCTTCCTCCAGCCCGCCATCCCCCCTTCACCGATCCACAGGAATGAAGCTCCAGAAGAGAAGCTCCCGGAGTCCACGTCTGTGCCCGCACCGGTGCCCTCACTACCAATGCCAGCACGGACAAGTTCGACACCCGGGCCAGCAACAATGCCAGAGCTTCGGCGATCACAGCACACCATCCGTGCGCCGGACCGGCGGAACTTATGAACCCGTCACCCCCGCCGGACTTCATTTTTTTAACAGGGGGTGAATGTGGCGAATGTATTACACCAATAATCCACCAGTGTAATTATATCTGTGCTGTTGCCCTTGCATTTGTATCTGTGCTATGCTGTTGCCCTTGTGGTCTTCTCCTCTGGGCCATTGTATGGCATTATCCATAGGGGAACATGTTGGGGTATGTATGGGCTCCGCCATGGCTCCTCCTTGAAGGAAGGTATAAAGAGCAGTCGACCTGTAGGCGGTTCTCAGTATTGGTTCAGTTGCAGGCAGGCACTGTTTCATAGAATCATAGAATTTACAGTGCAGAAGGAGGCCATTCGGCCCATCGAGTCTGCACCGGCTCTTGGAAAGAGCACCCTACCCAAGGTCAACATCTCCACCCTATCCCATTACCAAGTAACCCCACCCAACACTAAGGGCAATTTTGGACACCAAGGCAATTTTTCATGGCCAATCCACCTAACCTGCACATCTTTGGACTGTGGGAGGAAACCGGAGCACCCGGAGGAAACCCACGCACACACGGGGAGGATGTGCAGACTCCGCACAGACAGTGACCCAAGCCAGAATTGAACCTGTGACCCTAGAGTTGTGAAGCAATTGTGCTATCTACAATGCTACCGTGCTGCCCCTGTTCTAAGTTGATTAAAGCCACGGTTTACTTCTACTCATGTCTCGAGTGAATTGATGGTCGCATCAGACAGCAAAGTAGCTCAGAATATAAAAACAGATAGAAAAAGTTTCTACAAATATATAAAACGAAAAAGAGAGGCTAAGGTCAACATTGGTCCTTTAGAGGATGAGAAGGGGGATATAATAATGGGAAATGAGGAAATGGCCGAAGCATTGAACAGGTATTTTGTGTTGGTCTTCACAGTGGAAGATACAAATAACATAATAATTGATGGCAGGGAGGCAATGGCAGGGGAGGACCGAGAAATTATCATTATTACTAAGGAGGTATTGTTGGGCAAGCTAATAGGGCTAAAGGTAGACAAGTTTCCTCGCTCTGATGGAATATATCCCAGGGACTAAAAGAGGTGGCGGGGGAAATAGCAAATACGCTTGTGATTATTTACCAAATTTCACTGAACTCTGGGGTGGTTCCGACAGATTTGAAAACAGCAAATGTGACACCACCATTTAAAAAAGGAGGTAGACAAAAGGTGGGTAACAATAGGCCGGTTAGCTTAACTTCTGTAGTGGGAAAAATTCTTGAACCTGTCATCAAGAAAGGAATAACAAGACATCTGGATAGAAATTGTCCCATTGAGCAGACGCAGCAAGGGTTCATGAAAGGCAGGTCATGTTTAACTAATTTACTGGAATTCTTTGATGACATTATGAGCACGGGATAGCGTGCTCTACGAGGAGAACAAAAAAGATATGCTTCCTATTCTGAAGCATTGCAATTGAACCAAACTGTTCCGATAAACAGAGGGAGCTGGAGTCACGCTGCATCTTCTCACGTGTAGTCTCACAGCTTGGAGGTTTATCGCGGTAACAATGGGGAACCGGTGGATGTGGTGTATCTGGATTTCCAGAAGGTATTGACAAGGTGCCACACAAAAGACTGCTACATAAGACAAGGTGCATAGTGCTACGGTAATGTATTAGCAAGGATAGAGGATCAGTAAACTAACAGAAAGCAGAGTGGGGATAAATGGGTGTTTTTCAGGATGGCAATCAGTGGCTAGTGGTGTGCCTTTGGGATCAGGGTTGGGACCGCAATTGTTTACAATTTACATAGATGATTTGGAGTGTAATGTGTCAAAGTTCAGAGATTACCCTAAGATGAGTGGCAGGGCCGGCCCAAGGCACCGGCAACTCGGGCAGTCGCCCGGGGCGCCATGTGCTAGGTGGCGCCAGAGACTCGGGTCCCGCGCATGCGCAGTTGGGCCGATGCCAACCAGCGCATGCGCGGTGGCCGCCCTCCCCCAGCGCGGCCCCCTCCGCCCCCGCCCTCCGGCCGCCCCCCCTCCGTCTGCCCCGCCCCTCGGCCCCGCCTCCCGCCTCGGGCCCCCCCCCCCCCCGCCTCGGGCCCCCCCCCGCCTCGGGCCCACCCCCCCTGCCTCGGGCCCCCCCCCCCGCCTCAGGGCCCCGCCCCCGGCCCCACCCCCACTACCCCCCGGCCCCGCCCACCCTACCCCCGCCCCCCCCCCCCCCCCCCCAAAAGGGCGCCGAAGTTCAGCTTGCCCGGGGCACCAGCAACCCTAGGGCCGGCGCTGATGAGTGGTAGGGCCAAGTGTACAGAGGACACAAAGTCTGCAGAGGGATATAGATAGTTTAAGTGAGTTGGCAAAGGTCTGGCAGATGGAATACATAGTTGATAAATGTGAGCTCATCCATTTTGGGAGGAATAACAACAAAATGGACTATTATTTAAATGGTAAAAAATTGCAGCATGCTGCTGTGCAGAGGGACCTGGGTGTCCTTGTGCATGAATCGCAAAAAGTTGGTTTGCAGGTGCAGCAGGTAATTAAGAAGGCAAATGGAATTGTGTCCCTCATTGCTAGAGGGATGGAGTTTAAAAACAGGGAAGTTATGTTGCAGCTGGACAGGGTGCTGGTGAGGCCACACCTGGAGTAGTGTGTTCAGTTTTGGTCTCCTTACTTGAGAAAGGATGTACTGAGGCTGGAGGGTGTGCAGAGGAGATTCAGTAGGTTGATTCCAGAGTTGAGAGGATTGGCTTATGAGGAGAGGCTGAGTAGACTGGGACTATAACCATTGGAATTTAAAAGAATGAGAGGGAGTTTATAGAAACATATAAAATTATGAAGGGAATGGATCAGATAGAAGCAGAGAGGTTGTTTCCACTGGCGGGTGAAACAATAACTAGGGGGCACAGCCCCAAAATAAGGGGAAGCAGATTTAGGACCGAGTTGGGCAGCACGTTAGCACAGGGGATAGCATTGTGGCTTCACAGCGCCAGGGTCCCAGGTTCGATTCCCCGATGGGTCACTGTCTGTGCGGAGTCTGCATGTTCTTCCCGTGCCTGCGTGGGTTTCCTCCGGATGCTCCGGTTTCCTCCCACAGTCCAAAGACGAGCAGGTTAGACGGATTGGCCATGATAAATTGCCCTTAGGATTGCGGTGAATGTAACTTAGTAATTCACACTGTATTTACCAATACCATTGTAAGCGCAGTAGCGTTATCCGACCACTAGGGGGGGTAGCTCTGGGAATGCTCAGGAATTTGTACAGGGCTCCACCCTTGGCTCCGCCCACAACTCCTCCCCTGGACTGCTATATAAATACCCTTGTTCAGAGCCAGCCTGCAGTTCATCGAGAGTTCAACGGGTAACAGGCTGGCTCTGTAGTAAGTAGATTAAAACCACTGTTCATATCTTAAAGCACGTGTCTAGTGAATTGATGGTTCCATCAATTTAATCTACTTAAGAACAGTCAGGTTCGATCATGGAATCTGCCCTCAAGCCTTGACGCCTGGAACACGACCCACAGGATGCAGAGGCAAAATAAATCTTCTCCCACTGGCTGCGGTGCTTTAAGGCCTACCTGGCAGAAGCGAGCACAGCCGAAACAACAGAGGAACAGAAGTTAAGTCTACTGCATGCGAGGGCGAGCCACAGAATCTCTACGCAACTAAACTCGGCCGGTTCATATACTGCAGCGCTAGCGATACTCGATAAGATGTATGTAAGGCCCATTAACGAAGTTTACACATGCCATGTGTTCCTGACTCGCAGCCAGCGGCCTACAGAATCACTCGCCGAATTTTTAAGAGAGCTCAATAATCTATCAAATGACTGTAACTATCAAGCGGTTACCGCCGCTGAACATAGAGAACTTGCTGTACGCGATGTTTTTGTAGCGGGCCTCAGGACTATTTATGTGCGCCAACAACTGCTGGAAAAGGGGGCCCAAGACTTAGAAACAACTGTGGAAATTGCTACCACGATGGAGGTCTCCTTACGCAGCCTCACCTCATTCCCCGCGGACCCCGCGACCCAATCATGGGCCCCGACCAGCGACTCCCCCTGGCCTGTGCCACGCGGCCGCCCAGCCACCATGCTGCCCCAGCCAGCCACTATGCTGCTCCAGTCTGCCATTTCTGCGGCCAGAATCAGCACCCGCGGCAGCACTGCCCGGCCCGCAACGCGACCTGCAGCAGCTGCGGGCGGAAAGGCCACTACGCGAGAGTGTGCCTCGCAAAAAGGGCCCCAGCTTCCAACTCCCCAACGGCACAAAGTAATCGCTCCCCACACCCGCAGGCCCGCGGGGCCCGAAACGCTGCGGCCTATGCCCCAACCCCGCCCCCTTCCACCACGTGCAATCCATGGGGCCGCCATCTTGGAAAACTCTACCACGCGGCCGGCCAGGTGCGACTCATGGGGGCCGCCATCTTGGATGCCATCTTCCTCGGCGCCCACCACGTGCGATCCACGGGCCCGACCTGCATCTCCACGCTTGGACAACTCATCGGAAGAGTACGACCTCCCCGGGCGCTCGTCATGCGGCCCGCAACTCGTCGCAGTCACCCTGGATCAATCACGCCCGAAGCATCTGCGAAATTCGATGGCAGAGGTCCAAATCAACGGGTACAACACGCCATGCCTTTTCGACTCCGGGAGCACTGAGAGCTTCATACGCCCAGATCTGGTAAGACGCTGTTCGCTCCCCGTTTTCCCCGTGTGGCAAACTATCTCGCTCGCTTCAGGCTCCCATTCTGTCCAGATCCAGGGGTGCACCGCCGCGAAACTCACAATCCGAGGCGCTAGCTACTCAAAATTTCAACTCTACGTTTTGCCCGACCTCAGTCCAAAGATGTGCGGGTTAGGTGGATTGGCCATGCTAAATTGCCCGTAGTGTCCTAAAAAAAGTAAGGTTAAGGGGGGGGGGGTTGTTGGGTTACGGTTATAGGGTGGATACGTGGGTTTGAGTAGGGTGATCATTGCTCGGCACAACATAGAGGGCCGAAGGGCCTGTTCTGTGCTGTACTGTTCTATGTTCTATGTTCTCTGTGTGCCACTCTTATTAGGCCTAGACTTTCAGTGTAACCTTAAGAGCCTCACCCTCAGCTTCGGCGGGCCCCTGCCCCCACTCACTATCTGCAGCCTCGCTACGCTGCGAATCTCCCCCCCCTCCTCTCTTCGCCAATCTCACAAAGGACTGTAAACCCGTAGCCACTCGTAGCAGGCGATACAGCCTGCAGGATAGGGTATTTATCAAATCAGAGGTCCGAAGGCTTCTCAGTGAGGGGATTATAGAGGCCAGCAATAGTCCCTGGAGAGCTCAGGTGGTGGTCGTTAAGACCGGGGAAAAATTCCGCATGGTTGTCGACTATAGTCAGACCATAAATAGATTTACGCTCCTCGACGCGTATCCCCTCCCCAGGATTGCAGACATGGTAAATCAGATCGCCCAGTATCGGCTCTTTTCTACGGTGGATCTGAAGTCTGCATACTACCAGCTCCCAATCCGCCCGGAGGACCGCCACTACACGGCATTCGAGACCAATGGCCGCCTCTTCCATTTCCTCCGTGTCCCCTTTGGCGTCACTAGTGGGGTCTTGGTGTTCCAACGAGCAATGGACTGAATGGTGGACCAGTACGGGCTGCGGGCCACGTTTCCGTACTTGGACAATGTCACCATCTTGCTGCTTTGACCAGCAGGACCACGATGCCAACCTCTACCGTTTTCTCCAGACGGCTCAGAAATTAAACCTCACTTATAATAAGGAGAAATGCGTTTTCCGCACAAACAGACTGGCCATCCTCGGCTACGTCGTGGAAAACGGAGTCCTGAGAACTCCCCCTCCCCCGAGGCCCTCAAACAGTGCTGGGGCTTCTTCTCCTACTACGCCCAGTGGGGCCCTCAATATGCGGACACAGCCCGCCCACTCTTTAGGGCCACACGATTTCCCCTGTCAGCTGAGGCACGCCAGGCCTTCAACTGCATCAAGGAGGACATCGCCAAAGCGACCACGCGGGCGGTGGATGAATCCACTCCATTCCAGGTTGAGAACGACACCTCAGAGGTAGCTCTAGCAGCCACACTAATCCAACCCCCTTGTTGAGAAGGTGCGCCTGCTCCACTCCAACCCCCAGTACGCCTTTGTCGAGTTCCCTGACGGCCGTCAGGACACAGTATCCCTTCCGGATCTGGCACCCGCCGTACCAGCACCCCCTCTACCCCCACAGAAGGACCCCTCACCCTACACCCCATGCTGCCGCCCCCTCGCACTCCCGAGCACACGAGCTCGCTCCACCAGTTCCGTGCACCCAGCCCCCAGCGCCCCCAGTCCCCGGTCGAACCAGAAGATTATGAAGCTCGGACACAACCCTCCCTGGAGCCCGCCATCGTACCCCAGCACACAACACTCCATCCAGCCACCGCAAGAGGCTGCAACCCCGGTGCTCCGCAGATCACAGCGGACAGTTCGACCACCGGACAGACTTACTTTGTAGACCACCATCCCTGCCGGACTTGATTTTTTTGCAGGGGGTGAATGTAACTTAGTAATTCACACTGTATTTACCAATACCATTGTAAGCGCAGTAGCGTTATCCGACCACTAGGGGGAGTAGCTCTGGGAATGCTCAGGAGTTTGTACAGGGCTCCACCCTTGACTCCGCCCATGACTCCTCCCCCTGGACTGCTGTAGAAATACCCTTGTCCAGAGCCAGCCTGCAGTTCATCGAGAGTTCAACGGGTAACAGGCTGGCTCTGTAGTAAGTAGATTAAAACCACTGTTCATATCTTAAAGCACGTGTCTAGTGAATTGATGGTTCCATCAAGGATCCAAAACGTTTGGGAGGGGTTATTGGGTTATGGGTATAGGGTGAAACTGAGGGCTTGAGTGGGTCGGTGCAGACTCGATGGGCCGAATGGCCTCCTTCTGCACTGTATGTTCTATGTCTATGTCTATGTGTTGAGGAGGATTTTCTTCACCCAAAGGATTGTGATTCTATGGAATTCCCTGCCCAGTGAAGCAGTTGAGGCTACCTCATTGAATGTTTATAAGGCAAAGATAGATGGATTTTTAAACAGTAAAGAAATTAAGGGTTAAGGTGAGCGGGCAGGTAAGTGGAGCTGAGTCCACAAAAAGATCAGCCATGATCTTATTGAAAGGCGGAGCAGACTCAAGGGGCTAAATGGCCAACAAAATTCTCGGCTTGGGTCACTGTCTCTGTGGAGTTTGCACGTTCTCCCAATGAATGGGTGAGTTTCCTCCGGATGCTCCGGTGTTCTCTCACAATCCAAAGATATACAAGTAAGGTGGATTGGCCATGCTAAAATACCCCTTGGTATCCAAAGATGTGAGGGATAGGTGAGGTTATGGGATTATGGGTGTAGGGCAGGGCATTAGGTAGGGTGTTCTTTCAGTAGGTTGGTGCGAACTCGATGGGCTGAATGGCTTCCTTCTGCACTGTAGGGATTCTATGACTTCTATGACTATTCATAGAATCCACAGTGCAGAAGGAGACCATTTGGCCCATTGAGTCTGCACCGGCCCTTGGCAAGAGCAGCCCACTGAAACCTTCACCCCATTCCCGCAACCCCGTAACCCCACCCAACCCTTTTGGACACTAAGGGCAATTTAACATGGCCAATCCACCTATCTTTGGACTGTGGAAGGAAACTGGAGCACCCGGAGGACCCCCGTAGACATGGGGAGAACGTGCAAACTCCACACAGACAGTGACCCAAGCCAGGAATCAAACCTGGGATCCTGGAGTTGTGAAGCAACAGTGCTAACCACCGTGCTACCGTGCCACTCCCTGTGAACAGCTGACACCAGTCATTCTTTGTCAGTTTCTCCAGTGCCAAGGCCCAGGTTTATTGTCTGAAAAACAAGAGTTTACTTAGCACCTCTAACATAGGAGCATAATGAAAACAAAATTTGACACCGAGCTACTTAAAATGATATTAGGACATGTGACCAAAACATTGTTCAATGAGAAATAACAGAGGAGAGAGGTAGAGAGGCAGAAAGCTTTTGGAATGTAGTCAATGGTTTGCTGGAACACACCATGTAACTGAAACACAAGCTATGAGATACATGTTACAGAAAGAATAACCATGGAATATTGAGACTGATAGAGGGTCAGTGTGAACATATAGCTAGCTTGTGAGAGAGGAGGGTAGAACACCCAATTTTGTTTAGCACCAATATGTTTAAGTTAGACCAGGTGGTAACAAGGGAGTAGAAGTGACACCCCAGGCAGAATTTAGCTGATCAATGTACACAACCAAGTATTAAGTGCCTCGAGCATGCCTTTACCTCTGAATACAAGCCTCGTGTCTGCCTCTCACATGATATTTGTCCTCAGCAGCTGCTTTTTATATAAATAACCAGAGGGATACGCTTCTGGGTACCATGGTTCACTCGATGCTGTGCAGTGTAAGTGATATTACACTGATCTGACATTGAAAAATAGTGCTGCACTCTCAAAGTTGTATTGAATAGATTTTGAGAAAGATCAAACCGATGCAGCTGCTGGAACAAAGCGGAGATTATTATTTACCAAACCCCGGTGATTAATGCTAACCGTCCACTTCCTGCTCAGAACAAAAGAGAACGTCAGCCTTGGATGTCACTTGCCACAAATGAGCCGATCTCACAGTCTGAGCCTGAGGGGTGGCAGCACAGCAGGGGGAGAGGCAATACAGAAGAGGGACAAGGGAAGGAGCTGTGCGGTGGGGCATTGGAGAGATGAGGCATTGCAAGTTGATGGGCACAGTGGTGGGAGGGCAATGCAGGGTGAGGGGAAGGGAGAATATCCATTCCAAATTTCTCAAATCAGGATGTATTGCCACTCATAGATCCTATTCCATATCATACAGGGATAGCTGAGAACGACCGTTTAACCCTATCAAGATAGATAGCTAGATAGAGGAAAGGTAGAAACCAGGGAGGGTTTTTGTTAAAACGTGCAATAAAACTGTGCCCGATGGAGTTAGCCGATTTGAATCGGAGTGTAATTGGAGCCAGTGCAATTGCTGTCAACACTGCTGGACTGAAGATGAGAAATGTCAGCTGGACCTTTACTCCCGATTGCAATTTATTCCCCATCGACTGCAAAGTTTGTGGATGTTGGATAAGCACAGTAACAAGATCCTTCCACAATAAAATATTCTGCTAAACTCATAGATATGAAGAATGACCACTAGGTCAAGGTGCTGCTCGTGTCCATGGTGATGTACAAAAAAACAGTGGTGAGTGGAATTGGCCTTGGGCAGTGGTGTAACTGGGGGAATCGTGGATTTGACTCTGTTTGAAATTCTGTCCAATTTACATGTTCACTGACTCCAATTAAAATTGGTGGATGCGTACATCTAACAGTTAATTCTTGTTTGCCTCGTCTCTGCTACCACCAAAGACAAATTTCTTTACAGTACCTTCTGGGGTTAGGGAAATAGATCAAAACATGTAGTTTAGGACCGTGTTAAAAATGTGTTCACAACCTGTTACAATAATTTAATGGGGCAGAATTATAAGTGTCCCAGAGGGGTTCAGCATAGCCTGGAACTCTTAGGACATTGCTGTCCTCTGACATCAAAGATTTGGGTATCTCTGTTACCTTCAGTGTACAGATCAGCCCCACAGTGTACTCAGCAGGGAGCACCTCCTCTGAAGAGGAGGACAGGGGACAAAGAGAGAGAGAGGAGGTCAGGTGGTTGTAGACATCACCTTAGAGCAAGAGGTGTAAGCTCAGGGCAGAGGGGGAGGACGTCCCCACAGAAGACATCACTACCGAGTTGCCAGGGTGTACATGCAATGGATCAACTACCTGGGCATGACCGGTCCAGTGCCGCAGGAGGCTGAGCTTTCAGCGGAAGCTGTCACGACAATCTGCCAGATGCTCGGACCGGAGAGAGTGTGGTAGTATGACTAGGGGTATTACGGTACCTGGGAGTGTGAGCTGCCATTGGTGCAGAGGACTCGCTGCCCATTGGCCCAGGTATTGTGTGCCTCTTGTCCCTATTGGCTAAGAGGAAGGTAGCTCCACCTATGAGGCACTGCCCAGCCCGTTCCTCGGCAGCCAGGCCATTTCCGGTACGTCTGCGGCCGGGCTCACTTCTTGCTAATTAAAGCCTTTCATTTCAGACTTCACCTACGTTTCATGTCCATTGATTGTGCATCAATTTAATTAGCAAGATTTTAAAGGATGAAGCTCCGCATCAAGCCAGAGTGTCTTCGACTCAGCCCCCACGCAGTGAATGCAACAGCCGCATTTAAGCATTAAGAACATAAGAACTAGGAGCAGGAGTAGGCCATCTGGCCCCTCGAGCCTGCTCCGCCATTCAATGAGATCATGGCTGATCTTTTGTGGACTCAGCTCCACTTTCCGGCCCGAATACCATAACCCTTAATCCCTTTATTCTTCAAAAAACTATCTATCTTTACCTTAAAAACATGTAATGAAGGAGCCTCAACTGCTTCACTGGGCAAGGAATTCCATAGATTCACAACCCTTTGGGTGAAGAAGTTCCTCCTAAACTCAGTTCTAAATCTACTTCCCCTTATTTTGAGGCTATGCCCCCTAGTTCTGCTGTCACCCGCCAGTGGAAACAACCTGCCCGCATCTATCCTATCTATTCCCTTCATAATTTTAAATGTTTCTATAAGATCCCCCCTCATCCTTCTAAATTCCAACGAGTACAGTCCCAGTCTACTCAACCTCTCCTCATAATCCAACCCCTTCAGCTCTGGGATTAACCTAGTGAATCTCCTCTGCACACCCTCCAGCGCCAGTACGTCCTTTCTCAAGTAAGGAGACCAAAACTGAACACAATACTCCAGGTGTGGCCGCACTAACACCTTATACAATTGCAACATAACCTCCCTAGTCTTAAACTCCATCCCTCTAGCAATGAAGGACAAAATTCCATTTGCCTTCTTAATCACCTGTTGCACTTGTAAACCAACCTTCTGTGACTCATGCACTAGCACACCCAAGTCTCTCTGAACAGCGGCATGCTTTAATATTTTATTGTTTAAATAATAATCCCGTTTGCTGTTATTCCTATCAAAATGGATAACCTCACATTTGTCAACATTGTATTCCATCTGCCAGACCTGAGCCCATTCACTTAACCTATCCAAATCCCTCTGCAGACTTCCAGTATCCTCTGCACTTTTCGCTTTACCACTCATCTTAGTGTCATCTGCAAACTTGGACACATTGCCCTTGGTCCCCAACTCCAAATCATCAATGTAAATTGTGAACAATTGTGGGCCCAACACGGATCCCTGAGGGACACCACTAGCTACTGATTGCCAACCAGAGAAACACCCATTTATCCCAACTCTTTGCTTTCTATTAATTAACCAATCCTCTATCCATGCTACTACTTTACCCTTAATGCCATGCATCTTTATCTTATGCAGCAACCTTTTGTGTGGCACCTTGTCAAAGGCTTTCTGGAAATCCAGATATACCACATCCATCGGCTCCCCGTTATCTACTGCACTGGTAATGTCCTCAAAAAATTCCACTAAATTAGTTAGGCACGACCTGCCTTTTACGAACCCATGCTGCGTCTGCCCAATGGGACAATTTCTATCCAGATGCCTCGCAATTTCTTCCTTGATGATAGATTCCAGCATCTTCCCTATTACCGAAGTTAAACTCACTGCCTATAATTTCCTGCTTTCTGCCTACCTCCTTTTTTAAACAGTGGCGTCACGTTTGCTAATTTCCAATCCACCGGGACCACCCCAGAGTCTAGTGAATTTCGGTAAATTATCACTAGTGCATCTGCAATTTCCCTAGCCATCTCTTTTAGCACTCTGGGATGCATTCCATCAGGGCCAGGAGACTTGTCTACCTTTAGCCCCATTAGCTTGCCCATCACTCCCTCCTTAGTGATAACAATCCTCTCAAGGTCCTCACCTGTCATAGCCTCATTTCTATCAGTCACTGGCATGTTATTTGTGTCTTCCACTGTGAAGACCGACCCAAAAAACCTGTTCAGTTCCTCAGCCATTTCCTCATTTCCCATTATTAGAACTCCCTTCTCATCCTCTAAAGGACCAATATTTACCTTAGCCACTCTTTTTTGTCTTATATATTTGTAAAAACTTTGGCTGGCTTGCTTCAATAGTTACCTGAGCACAGCAGAAAATGACCCGACGAGGGAGCAGAAATTGCACATCCTCCACTCATGCGTCGGCACCGCCGTGTACACGCTCATAGAGGACACGACAGACTACGTCGTGGCTATGGACTTGCTCAAAGGACATTTCATACGGCCAGTGAACCAAGTCTACGCTCGGCACTTACTAGCCATGAGGCAGCAGATACCTGGTGAGTCACTGGACGTATTTTACCGTGCATTCCTCGTGCTGGGGAGGAACTGCGGCTGCCCACAGGTGTCTGCTGCTGAGCATACCGAACTTCTGATCTGAGATGCCTTCGTTGCAGGTATGCAGTCCTTGTAGAACCGCCAAAGACTGTTGGAGAGAGAAACTTTAAGCCTCATGGAGGCACGTGCCCTCGCCTCCTCCCGAGACATCGCGAACCGTAACGCTCCCTCGTACGCCCCTGACCCCGGCGGCCCCCTGGACAGCGCGGAACTCGGCCCCTCTCTCCCCACGGACTCGGACCCCCCCCCCCCCCCCCCCAGGCCTGCGCCGCAGGATGCCCAAAAAAAACCGCGGGACCCGCTGCTATTTCTGTGGCCAGGCAAAGCACCCCCATCACCACTGCCCAGCCCGTTCCGCAACCTGCAAGGGCTGCCGGAAGAAGGGCCACTTTGTGGCTGTTTGCCAAGCTAAGGCGGTCGCTGCGGTCCCAAGCAGTGACCGCGGGACTCCCCCCTCGCTCTCCTCAGGGGCCCTGTGTGGCCCGCGGACCTCGCTGCCCCTACCCCCCACCGCCACGTGCGACCCCCGCGTGCTGCCATTTTGGACCCCCGACTCCACGTGAGGGGAATGGGCGCCGCCATTTTGTCCAACCCCCACCATGTGCGGCCGATGGGCGCTGCCATCTTGGATGGGCACCGAGGACCCCACGGGTGACTACTCCCTGCCTGATGAGGACTCTGAATATCTGCCACGACTTGCCTCAGTCACACTGGACCAGTCGCGGCCTCGTACCCTCTCCACAGCGATCACGAAGATTCTGCTCAATGGCCATGGGACAAACTGCCTGCGGGACTCCGGGAGCACAGAGAGTTTCATCCACCCCGCCACGGTAAGACGCTGCACTCTCCCTGTCTACCCGGTTAAGCAAAAAATCGCTCTGGCCTCTGGTTCTCACTCGGTACAGATCACGGGTTGCTGCATAGCGGACCTCATGGTCCAGGGGAGGGAGTTTAAAAACTACAAGCTATTCGTCCTCCCTCACCTCTGCGTGGCAGCACTCCTGGGGTTAGACTTCCAGTGTAACCTCCAGAGCTTAACATTCAAATTCAGCAGCCCTATGCCCCCCTCACTGTCTGCAGCCTCGCGTCCCTCAAGGTCGATCCCCCGTCCTTGTTTGCAAACCTCACCCCGGATTGCAAACCCGTCGCCACCAGGAGCAAACGATACAGTGCCCAGGACCGGACCTTCATCAGGTCCGAGGTCCAGCGGCTTCTGAAGGAAGGGGTCATCGAGGCTTGCAACAGCCCCTGGTGAGCACAAGTGCTGGTGGTAAAGACCGGGGAGAAGAATAGGATGGTCATAGACTACAGTCAGACCATCAACAGGTTTACGCAGCTGGACGCGTACCCTCTCCCACATATCTCCGACCTGGTCAACAGGATCGCGCAGTACAAGGTCTTCTCCACGGTGGACCTCGAGTCCGCCTACCATCAGCTCTCCATCCGCGCGAGTGACCGCAAGTACACTGCGTACGAAGCGGGCGGACGGCTCTACCACTTTTTAAGGGTTCCCTTCGGTGTTACAAACGGGGTCACGGTCTTCCAACGAGAGATGGACCGAATGGTCGACCAACACGGTTTACGGGCCACCTTCCCGTATCTCGATAACGTCACCATCTGCGGCCACGATCAGCAGGACCACGACACCAACCTCCGAAAATTCCTCCGAACTGCAAAACTCCTTAACCTGACCTACAACAAGGACAATTGCGTGTTTAGCACCGTCCGTCTAGCCATGCTCGGCTACCTAGTGCATAACGGAGTGATAGGCCCCGACCCGGAACGCATGCTCCCTCTCCCTCTCCCCTACTCCCCCAAAGCCCTCAAGCGCTGTCTGGGTTTCTTTTCATATTATGCTCAGTGGGTCTCCAATTACACCGACAAAGCCCGTCCCCTCCTTCAATCAGCCACGTTTCCCCTGGGAATGGAGGCCTGCCAGGCCTTCAGCTGCATCAAAGCAGATATTGCAAAGACAACAATGCGAGCTATCCATGAGTCCCTCCCCTTCCAGGTTGAGAGCGACGCGTCCGATGTAGCTCTGGCGGCCACCCTCAACCAAGCGGGCAGACCCGTGACCTTCTTCACCCGTACCCTCCATGCTTCCGAAATCCGCCACTCCTCGGTCCAGAAGGAAGCACAGGCCATAGTCGAAGCTGTGCGATATTGGAGGCACTATCTGGCCAGCAGGAGGTTTACCCTCCTCACAGACCAACAGTCAGTGGCCTTCATGTTTGACAATGCACAGAGGGGCAAGATAAAGAACGACAAGATCTTGTGGTGGAGGATCGAACTGTCCACCTGCAACTACGACATCTTGTATCGTCCTGGGAAGCTAAACGAGCCTCCCGATGCCCTGTCCCGTGGCACCTGTGCCAACGCACAACTGGACCACCTCCGAACCCACCACGCGAACCTCTGCCACCCGGGAGTCACCCGCTTCTTTCACTTTATAAAGACCCGCAACCTGCCCTACTCCATCGAGGAGGTCAGGACAGTGACCAGGGACTGCCACATCTGCGCGGAGTGCAAGCCGCACTTCTACTGCCCCGAACAAGCGCATCTGATAAAGGCTTCCCGCCCCTTTGAACGCCTCAGCATGGATTTCAAAGGCCCCCTCCCCTCCACCAACCGCAACACGTACTTCCTCAACATGATTGATGAGTACTCCCGCTTCCCTTTCGCCATCCCCTGCTCTGACATGACCACACCCACCATCATTAAAGTCCTACACACCATTTTCTCCCTGTTCGGATTCCCCGCTTACATTCATAGCGATCGGGGGTCCTCCTTTATGAGTGTAGAGCTGCGTCAATTCCTGCTCAGCAGGGGCATCGCCTCCAGCAGGGCAACCAGTTACAACCCCAGGGGTAACGGACAGGTTGAGAGGGAGAACGGTATGGTCTGGAAGACCGTCCTGCTGGCCCTACGGTCCAGATATCTCCCAGTCTCCCACTGGCAAGAGGTCCTCCCAGACGCCCTCCATTGAATCCGGTCACTTCTTTGTACATCCACTAATCAAACGCCTCACGAACGCCTTCTTGTTTTTGCCAGGAAGTCTTCCACAGGGACCTCGCTCCCAACTTGGCTGGCTACCCCCGGGCCCATCCTGCTCCGGAAACACGTGCAGGTGCACAAGTCGGACCCGTTGGTCGAGAGGGTCCAGCTGCTCCACACGAACCCGCAGTACGCGTATGTGGAGTATCCCGCTGGCCGACAGGACACGGTCTCCCTACGGGACCTGGCACCCGCCGGATCCCGGCCACCCCCCCCGGCGCCAGCCCCCCAACCATCCCCCAATCCCAACTGGCCGTGTGGCTGAAGACTATTGCTGATCGAGAATTGGTAACCATGTTTAAGTGAGCACTTCACCCATGCCAAGTGGATTCACATGGGTGGGTGGGCCATGTAGCATCTGGGGGTCATTGCCTAGCATTCCAATCGCACCTTGATGCCTGGACTATGCTTGAACACTGCAGAAGGCAACACCACAAACTCGGCAGCCAACATCCGAACACCCAGGGGAGGAAACACAGATCCAGGGACGGGACCATGGCCAGAGGGTGCGTGGGTGGCACGGTGAGGGGAGGGGTTGCCTGGAAAGATGGGCATAGGGTCCGGGGCTCAACCCGCATTGCGGAAGAAAGTGAAGGAGGCATCATAATGGTTGTGCAAAATGTTGTTTAATATGCTGTACAATGCCCCAATCCTGAAAGTCGACCTTAGCGAGACATATAGGATTCTCAGGAGGTTTGACAGGTTGGATGCTGAGAGGTTGTTTCCCCTTGTGGCAGAGTCAAGGGTCAGTGGGCAGAATTTCAGAGGAAGGGGTTGTGCAATTCAGACAGAGATGAGGAGGAATTTCTTCTCTCTGATATAGAACATACAGTGCAGAAGGAGGCCACTCGGCCCATCGAGTCTGCACCGACTCACTTAAGCCCTCATTTCCACCCTATCCCCGTAACCCAATAACCCCTCCTAACCTTTTTGGTCACTAAGGGAAATTTATCATGGCCAATCCACCTAACCCGCACGGCTTTGGTCTGTGGGAGGAAACCAGAGCATCCGGAGGAAACCCACGCAGACACGGGGAGAACGTGCAGACTCCGCACAGACAGTGACTCAGCGCGGAATCGAACCTGGGACCCTGGCGTTGTGAAGCCACAGTGCTACCGTGCTGCCCACATGGTTGTGAATCTATGGAATTCTTTACCACAGAGGGCTGTAGAGGATTGTCATTAAGTATGTTCAAGGCTGAGATAGAGATTTTTAATCAGTAAGGAAATCAAGTGCTTTGGGTAAGGCAGGAAAGTGGAGTTGAGGATTATATCAGATCAGTCATGCTCTCATTGAATGGCGGAACAGGCTTGATTGGCTGAATGGCCTACTTCTGCTCCTACTTCTCATGGTCATATGAGGCTCTCAGAATCATAGAATTGTTATGGTGCAGGTGAGGCCATTCGGTCCATCGTGTCTGTACCGCCTCTCCAAATGAGTGTCATGAGTTAATGCCGTTCCCCTACCTTTTCCCCGTCCTTCTGCATATTGTATCTATTCAAATAACCATCTACACCTCGATTGAACCTGCCTCCGCCACACTTCTAGGCCATGCAGTCCAGACCCCAACCACTTGTTATGAAAAAGTTTTTTCTCACATCACATTTGTTTCTTTTGCAAATCACTTTAAATCTGTGCCCTCTCGTTCTTGATCCTTTTATGAGTAGGAAAAATTTCTCTCTATCTACTCTGTCCAGCCCCCTCATTATTTTGAACATCTCTATCAAATATCCTCTCAGCTTTCTTCTCTCCAAGGAGAATAGTCCCAACCTCTCCAATCTGCCCTCACTACGGAAGTTTCTCATCCCTGGAACCAAGCCTGTAAACCTCTTCTAAACTCTTAATGTGTTCACATCCTTCCTATAGTGAGTCTCCCAGAACTGTTCACAATATTCCAGCTGAGGTCTAACCCGTGTTTTGTATAAGTTCAGCATAACCTCCTTGCTCTTACACTCTGTGCCCCTATTAATAAAGTCCAGAATACTATATTTTATCCCTTATTTTATATTATCTCTCCATGCTCTTCCTACCAAAATGCATCACCTCACCTTTCTCTGCATTGAACTTCATCTGCCTCCTATCTTCCCACTCCACCAATTTATCTATATCCATTTGCAGGTCTACACTGTCCTTTCCTGGCAATTCACAATACTTCCAAGATTGCATCCTATAGTGGGCGCTGTCCCTCCGGTTGGCCCCAAACACTTCCCCATTGAAGACCTCGTTCTCACTGGAGTCGAAGAGCCCGATAATCCTACAGGATGGACCCCATTTCAGGAAAATGGCTCAAATCGAATTTTACCTCAGTAAGAGAATACTGTGAAGAGAGGCTCTGATGACCAGACTTTAGGGTGGGATTTTCCTCCCCTCTGTGGCATGCTCTGCAGCGGTGGAGGGCAGTTCACCAGTGGCCTGCAGTGGGATCTTCTGCTCCCGCCAGGGTTTCCCAGTGAACACACCCGTCAACGTTGTGAAACCCGCAGTGGGGGTGCGCCGTCAGTGGGACAGTAACGTCCCGCCATTTTGAATGACCACAAAATCCCACCTATTAAGTGAGGTTCTGGAGGCTAACCAGTATTTGCAGAATCAAAAGCTTCAGGAGAGGAAGGGAGGAGCAAGTTGACGAGAAGAATCCTTATGGTGAGACATGTTCTGGCTGCATACCCTATACCCAGCTTTTTGAAAGTTTACTTATGGATGGGAGGAATGTTCATGTGGAGTTTGCACATTCTCCCTGTGTCAGTGTGGTAAATGTGCAAGGTAGGTGGATTGGCCATGCTAAATTGCCCCATAATTTTATTTATTTTTTAAAATGAGGGGAATGGAGTGATGTGTGAAGGCTGTGAGTAAAACTAAAGTACAAAACTGCACAAGTATTAAGTGGAAGTCTTCTCACTTTTTCTCACTGTGGGCCGGTTTAACTCAGTTGTCTGGAGAGCTGAGAGCTGGTTTATGACGCAAAGCGATGCCACCAGCGTGGGTTCAATTCCCGTACCAGCTGAGGTTATTCATGAAGGCCTCGCCATCTCAACCTTGCCCCTTGACTGATGAGTGTTAATCCTCAGGTTAAATCACCACCAGTCAGCTCTCCCCCTCAAAGAGAAAAGCAGACTATCATCATCTGGGACTATGGTGACTTTACTTTTTCCTCTTACTTTGTGCAATGTTGTGACCTCTTTATTTACACTTTTAACTTCGACCCACAGAGTCTGGTTGGTTTGATGGGAAACGGTTAACAAATCTCTGTGCCAATTCCTAATTTTAACCTGAACAGATTACGTGTGTTTGACGTTGAATCAAGTTGCCTGATTTCTGGCCAGTGAAGATAAATAAAGGGAATGAGTGCAGCTATTGAGAGTTTACTGCCAAAAATGTGATGGCTAATATTTTACTAAACAGACTGTGAAGCTTACTTAGAAACTCTATCAAGCCCCAAATGGAGCACAGCTAAGGAGGGAGAGAGAGGCAGAAATAGATTTTTGCAACTGGTAGCGGTTGAGCAAATTCTCATGTCCTTAATTGGGAACATCTGGATTCAACAGCACAGAATAAAGACTGGCTTAGTGTGTGTCATAATTGTGCAGTTTGGGATGGATTTAATGCAGCCTGTTGCTGCCGGAGCCATGGCAGCTGGACCCACTTAATCATAGGAGAGGCCTCAAGTTAGTCTCCTGGTCGCAAAAGAATTGCTCCCGATTAGTTGGAGAGTGGTAGTGACTCAATATTCTGACACTGGTGGCAGGATGTCAAATAGGCTCATTAATGAGCCAATAACACCTATGATCCCTGAGGCTACTGCAATTTAATGGTGCCTCTGGGGTTTAACAGGAATCACATGGCTTTCCAGAACCCCTGGAAGGCCGGTAGATAGGGGGAATCCTTTGGTATAGACAGTTTCTATCTGACTCGGGGACCTGGATCAAGAAGGGAGGGTGGGGGCACTGAAAGCCACCCCTGCCAACTTCACCACTGACATCCATGCACCTGCAACCCCCTTCCCATGATCTCCATCCTGCCCTCACCTTGTTCTGGGGTCCCATGTGGGCCTCTGATGAATGCAGTGCTTCTAGCAGCCACTCTGATTTGGCGAGTAGCTCTTGGTGGGCAGGGCATTAGCTGCTCAGGACCTCAATCCTCTCCCCTTCCCCCCCCCCCTGTCCAAAGAAATGCAGGTTAAGTGGGGGTGCGGGGATAGGACAGGAGGGTGGATCTAGGTGGGATGCTCTTTCGGTGCATGGGTGCAGACTCGATAAGCCAAACAGCCTCCTTCTGCACTGTAGGGAATCTAATCTAATTCTCCTGAGCCCCACAAAATCCAACCCTGTGTGAGAGTGTGTATGTGTGAAAGAGAGAATGGGGCATTTGCACAGCTCAGGTACGAGTAGGGAATTTACTGCACATTGACCAGTGACAGCTGTCGATTTGTGGGGTAGTTCATTCATTTTCATTAGTGCCATTAAACAATAAGTTCCTGAATGGTGAGAGGGATTGCTGACAATTTCAGTCCAGAGATTGTGTAACCAAGTGGTGAAAGCTTGAATAATAGATAAGCTGTAGACGGTTTTGTGCTTTCAGTGCAGCTTGGTCCAGTCAATAATCAGGTAAGTTAGAGGTATGGTTACATGAAAGAACTTTCTTGGGCCTGACCCGCAAAATAACTTTACTCACCAGCTCACCAGGAGGTACTTTAAACTCATATTTCAATGTTTCAATGTTTTTATCTTCCTCTCCCTTGTTCTTTGGTGGTACGTATGGAGACACCAAGTTGAATCTAATGATTATACAGAGCCAATTATATTGTTGTTCTACTGTTCCCCTCTATCCATATATGTTGATATTTTTTGTGCTGAGCTGTACCATTCCTGTGGTTTTTAGAACATAGAACAGTACAGCACAGAACAGGCCCTTCGGCCCTCGATGTTGTGCTGAGCAATGATCACCCTACTTAAACCCACGTAACCCGTATACCCGTAACCCAACAATCCCCCCATTAACCTTACACTACGGGCAATTTAGCATGGCCAATCCACCTAACCCGCACATCTTTGGACTGTGGGAGGAAACCGGAGCACCCGGAGGAAACCCACGCACACACGGGGAGGACGTGCAGACTCCACACAGACAGCGACCCAGCCGGGAATCGAACCTGGGACCCTGGAGCTGTGAAGCATTGATGCTAACCACCATGCTACCGTGGACAGCCAGCTTACACCACCTTAATAAGGCATAAATTCTGGAGATCTCAATTAACCATTGCACAGCAGCCAAAACAACATCTTCACATGTTGTGTTATTGGTTAAAATGAAAAACTTCAATGAGAATACTTCATTTTTTTTCATTGCTCTGTTAACGCTGCCTTATTACAAAGCAATGAGTCGCAACATAGCATGATCAAAGGCTGAATATGCAACATCTGAAGGGTTAACCCAACCTTTAAAGTCTCCCCAGTAGAAATATTAGGAACACTTTCTTCCAAGGAGGTATATTTACAATGACAGTTGCTATGATGACGTTGACACACATTACCTCCTTGGAAGAAAGTGTCCCAATATTTCTTCAGAAGGGGAGATTTAAAAGCACTGTTTTAACCTTTCAGTTGCTGCTGTGGTCACCCTTTAATCGTTCTACGTTGCAACACATTGCTTTGGAATGGGATACAGTCCTCAGAGCCAGGAGAAAATAAGAGGTTAAAGCACAGCTCCGCTGGTGAGTAAAGTTATTTTGCAGGTCAGGTCCAAGGCGGTTCTGTCTGATCATACCTCTAACAAATTCTTAATTTCGACATGATTTATATATCATTGCGTTGTTTCAAGATAAAAAATAAATCTTGCTGGGCCCTTCCATAAATCCACATGCATTATAAATATGAAATTAGGTTGTAAAGACTGAGTGTGGAAATTGGCAAGTGAGTGTGGTGGTTTATATTGACAGTGGGATGTGAGTATGGAAAGGCTTTACACTGAGAGTGAAGTTTAGTGTGAATGTTTTGCAGTGAGGTTATGTTGTGAATAGTGAGTGTGAATGTTTTGCAGTGAGATTGTGTTGTGAATAGTGAGTGTGAATGTTTTGCAGTGAGGTTGTGCTGTGAATAGTGAGTGTGAATGTTTTGCAGTGAGATTGTGTTGTGAATAGTGAGTGTGAATGTTTTGCAGTGAGGTTGTGCTGTGAATAGTGAGTGTGAATGTTTTGCAGTGAGGTTGTGCTGTGAATAGTGAGTGTGAATGTTTTACAGTGAGGATGTGCTGTGCCAGTTGTTGTGTTATATACTCTGGGATAACACAGGCTGCAACTCGATGCAGCTTTGACCAAAAGATACTCCAGATTTTGAAGTAAGTTCAATGTGATTTATTGAACCATTGGCACAGTTCTCTGAGTTTGACTCTCCTGCTAATCTTGCTATAGTAACTCAGTCTAACTAACCAGCCTGCTCTAAGCCACATGCTGGGGTGTGATGCTTCTGGTGTGCCCCTGTCCTACTCTCCAAGTGTCGCCTGTGGAAAGAGACAGAGCATGTGTGCCCTGTCCTTGTATATGGGTTGTGTAATGTCCCCTTGTGGTCGTGTCACCTCTGGGTGTCTTGACTGCCCATTGGTCGTGTCCTATTCTATGTGTTCATTAGCTGTATGTCTGCATGTCATGACGTCTTTGATGCTCCCTCTAGTGTTTACTTAGTCGAAGTGTATTTACATTAACACCTTGTGTATTTACAGTGATGCATATCACCACAACAGTGTGTGAATATTTTGCAGTCAGGTTGTGTTGTGAATAGTGAGTGTGAATGTTTTGCAGTGAGATTGTGTTGTGAATAGTGAGTGTGAATGTTTTGCAGTGAGATTGTGCTGTGAATAGTGAGTGTGAATGTTTTGCAGTGAGATTGTGCTGTGAATAGTGAGTGTGAATGTTTTGCAGTGAGATTGTGCTGTGAATAGTGAGTGTGAATGTTTTGCAGTGAGGTTGTGCTGTGAATAGTGAGTGTGAATGTTTTGCAGTGAGGTTGTGCTGTGAATAGTGAGTGTGAATGTTTTGCAGTGAGATTGTGCTGTGAATAGTGAGTGTGAATGTTTTGCAGTGAGATTGTGCTGTGAATAGTGAGTGTGAATGTTTTGCAGTGAGATTGTGCTGTGAATAGTGAGTGTGAATGTTTTGCAGTGAGATTGTGTTGTGAATAGTGAGTGTGAATGTTTTGCAGTGAAGTTGTGCTGTGAATAGTGAGTGTGAATGTTTTGCAGTGAGATTGTGCTGTGAATAGTGAGTGTGAATGTTTTGCAGTGAGATTGTGCTGTGAATAGTGAGTGTGAAGATGTTGTTTTGGCTGCTGTGCAATGGTTAATTGAGATCTCCAGAATTTATGCCTTATTAAGGTGGTGTAAGCTGGCTGTCACCCTTTATTCTAACAGCGGTTGCCTTTATCTAGTATAATTCCACAAGCACTGACAATGGACAAGTGTATTACAGTTTGTCAAAAAAATGGGTGTTTCACTCCCAAGCCAGTGGTGCCAAATCTTTCTGATTTTTCTGATCATTTCCTTTCCAGGTGATTTGATTTTGTTCAACAAACTCACAATTCTGAGTCAGCATTCTTTCACTGTGCCAGCAATTTATGTAAAAAAATTGGGGTTTTTTACCTATTAAAATCCTAGTATAAGCCAAACTCCTCACTGTAAGAATCTCTGACATACCCAAACCCCTCACGCTAATGCTGATATAAGTACTTTATACTGCTTGTAATACCCTGATATACCCAGTACCCATCACTGTAATGCACTGATATAACCTATACCTCTCACTGTAACATTGGTATATGCCACATCCCCTATTGTAACATTCTGATACACTGTAGTGTTCATTGTAGCACACTGATATAACCCACCTTCTTCATTCTGATATAAACTACAATCCTCATTGTAACACAGATATACCTAACATCCCTCACTCTAACAATCTCTGATGTACCCACATCCATCTATGTAACAATTGCTGATATACTCCATAGACCTGTCAAACTTGATTTTCAAGCAGGTATGCATTGAGAGCTGCAAATAAATCATTTGAAGTTAACATCATCGTTTCCTCTTTGCTCAAAGGAATAAATGGCACTGTTCAAGTTTCTACACTACCTGTTGTGGAAGCAGAGATTGGAAAACCCATCAACATAACATGTGTTCCAGAGATATCCACCCCAAGCACTATGAAATACATTCAGTGGTTTGTTGTAAGTATAAACATATTACTACTTAACTGATCCCATGCAAAGCATCCTATCACTTTATAATTGGAGTAATTAACACTCAATAGTAGAGCCCTCTGATTGTATGACTGATTGACCCCTTGAAAGTGCGGCCATGTCATTGACTGACCGACACCTCAATGATATAACTCTGTCACTGTCTGACCAGATGATGCCGTGGAGATGCAGTCCCGTTCCTGTGCGACTGTTAGTATACATCCTCCTAGAGTAAACAGACTTGAGAAATTATTTTTTTTAATTAATTTATGGGAAGTGGGCATTGCTGCCTAGGCCAGCATTTATTGCCCATCCCTAATTGCCTTTAAGAAGGTGGTGGTAGTGAGCTGCGTTCTTGAACTGTTGAGACCAATTGCAAATATTGCAATTTGGAATCTGTTGCTCAGCCAACAAAGAAAATAACTAATGTTTTTCAAACTCTGAGAAAACATTCCTTAGAACTGTTAATTTATTTTGTTGAATGTGTAGTTTTTGATTTCAATTCTAACTTAATTGGGAAATAATTTTAAATGATTAGATGTTAAAACAATTAACGAGCGTGCCTTTGTCTTAAAAGCTGTGAACATGCAAAATTTTGGGAAGTTTGCAAGCAAGTTGCCAGCTATTTTGCATCTGTTCCACCCACAGCTTCTGATCAGTGATGAATTGAGAGCAACATTTCCTGTAAAATTACCCCACGTTTCGCCCTGTAAGAAATCCTGACAAATTGTGGCCTCAAAATAGCATGTTAGAGCCCTGAGCTACTGTTAGTACATTGATTTGTGCACAGTATCTGCAGTGCTGGAATAGAAGCAAACAGGGCTGACAGCAATTGAGGAAGACATGGAGTCCTCATAGTCAATTCTTCAGCACCTACTAGATGGCTTGACAACTTACGCTGCTTGATGATTTGGAGTAGGTCATCTATGTAGTAGATGAGGTACAATGTGTGGCACAAAGGGAGGCAACTAAAGAGGGTGAGAATTGTAACAATGGCACTTGCATTTTACTAAAACTGACTATTTTCAGATGGAGAAGAACTCTCGGAATCGAATCTATTTCCAGGACGGAGAAAGTAGAATTGTTGACAATGAAACTGACTACACTGGTCGGATCAATGTAGATGAGAAATATACTCTGACCATTGACCACGTTAAGCTTGGAGATGAGCGGACATTTTTGTGCCAAGTTGGTGCTGGTCCAGCAGGCAGTGATGAAGCCAAAACAGAGCTGAAAGTTTATGGTAAGGTTTTTTTCGTGGAACGATGTTTTAGATTTAAAGAATGATACAACACAGGAGACCATTCGGCCCATCATACCCATACCTGCTCATTGAAAATTTGTCCCATTCTTTATTCCGCTAGTCCAGTATTTTGTTTTGTTTCACATATTTATCCAATTCCCTTTCAAAAGTTATCAATGAATCTCCCTATACCACCCTTTCAGGAAGCGCATTGCAGTATCCTAACAACTGACTGTGTACATTGCTTTTTCCCTCATATTACCTCTGGTTCTTTTTGTGACTGCAATGTGTTCTATTTTGACCAGTTACTTGACACAGATTGACTTCACCTCTGCATGTTGCATTGTGGGGGAAAGTTGGGCAGAGACAGATAAGAGCTGAACTTATTTTGTGCATCCTTTAAAGTGCCTCTGCATGTCTCTGTTTACCAATCTCTCTTTTTTGACAGATGCTCCAGGGGTGCCTGAGATAACTCCAAATGATGCAACCATATCAATAATGGAGAAGGGACCATCAAAGGTAAGAAAAACCAGATGGCTGACACTTTGTTGTCTCACTTTTACACTTGGAGAATAGTTTATGTAAAGAAATTGCAAAGATTCACAGATGCCTTACAGTTTAAAATAAAGTTCAAAATTATTGAATGTTGGATGTTCAGTAAGCCTCACACAAGTTTTGAGTCTTGTATGGTTGAACTTTAACCGTTTATTCATAGCACATAACTATATACATAAAGATAAGGTATAACCCAAACTATGAGCTAACTCCATGCTTGCTTCTACACAGGTTTATATCCAATCTGCAACTCAATTACTCTTGTCTCAGGTCACGTGTCTCTTTACATTACACTGGACAGTACTATTTCCCAGTCACCATACCTTAGTGGTTCCAGAATCATACCCATGACTAGAAATTGGATTCTACATAGGTATCTGCTCAGTCTGCAATTGACTCGTCTCAGGTCATGTGTCTTTTTATATTACACTCTGAGTGTTACTGCTTCCCAGTCCCACATTAAATCTTGCTATGCTAGATACTCTTTTTCTTATGTTACAAAATTTTCCTCAGTACCACATGTCAGCATGGTAGCACAGTGGTTAGCACTGTTGCTTCACACGCCAGAGTCCCAGGTTTAATTCCCGGCTTGGGTCACTGTCTGTGCGGAGTCTACATGTTCTCCCTGTGTCTTTGTGGGTTCCCTCCGGGTGCTCCGATTTCCTCCCACAAGTCCAGAAAGACGGACTGTTGGGTGAATTGGACATTCTGAATTCTCACTCTGTGTACCCGAACAGGCGCCGGAATGTGGCGACTAGGGTATTTTCACAGTAAATTCATTGCAGTGTTAATGTAAGCCTACTTGTGACAATAAAGATTATTATAAAAATGTCAGGATAACCTGAGACTAACGTGTTGGTCTGGTCTCTCAAGAGAAATGTGCCTGCTTGGCTGAGTGAGAGTGCTTTTGGAGTTGGATGAACACAGGGAGATGGGTGAAACTGGGAGAAGGTGAAACTGAAAAGACTGTGTGCGGAGCTCAGTCTCAGTCCGGGCAGGAGCAGAGCACAGCCGAGTTTCATAAGCACCAAGGTCGATTGATGTCCTCATTCACTTCTTAGTCAGTGTCACAGTGAAACAGTTGTGAATATAAAAATGTTTTTTTTGTATTTTTTGGAGGAGTGGAATAACTGAGAAAAAGCACAAATAATTGTAAGCCAGGGTCATTATAATAAAGTAATATAAGTAAACAAAGTAGGGAAAGGGAAGTAAAGTTAGTCTAAGGGAGGTGAGTAAATAGTATATTTATGTAGCTTAGGGTTTGTTAAAAGTGAGTAAATACGGGGCCTAAGGGTAGTCATGGCAGGGGAGCTTGCACCCATGATATGTTCCTCCTGTGCTATGTGGCAAATCATGGAAGCTTCAGTCTCTGGTGACACGTGTGCAGGAAGTGTGTCCAACTGCAGCTACTAGCTAACCGCGTTTTGGAGCTGGAGCGGAGGGTGGATTCACTGTGGAGCATCTGCGGTGCTGAGCAGGTCGTGGGTAGCACGTTCAGTCAGGTGGCCACACCGCAGGTGAGGATTGAATAGGGAGAAAGGGCATGGTTAACCAGCAGGCAGAATAGAGGAAGGCAGATAGTTCAGGAGTCCCCCGTGGCCAACCCCCTTTCTAACAGACCAGTTTGGATACTGTTGCGGGAGATGACTGTAGGGGAAAGAAGTGGCAGCCAAATTCATAGCACCATGGGTGGGTCTGCTGAACAAGAGGGGAGGAGGAAGAATGTCAGGGTTATAGTAGTTGGGGATTCAATTGTAAGGGGAACAGGCAAGAGTTTCCGTGGCTGCAAAAGAGACTCCAGGATGGTATGTTGCTCCCAGGGTCAAGCATGTCACTCAATGGCTGCAGGGCATACTGAAGGGGGATCGGCAAACAGGCAGATATCTTGGTACATGTTGGTACCAATGATGTAGTCAGAAAAAGGGATGAGGCCCTGAAAGCAGAATTTAGAGAGCTAGTAATTAGATTAAATAACAGAAGCCAGAAGGTTGTAATCTCTGGATTACTTCTGGTGCCATGCGCTAGTGAGTATAGAAATAGGTGTTAGTCCAGATGAATGCATGGCTGGAGAGATGGTGCAGGAGGGAAGGCTTTAGATTTCTGGGATAATAGGACCAATTTTGGGTACGGTGGGGGCTGTTCAAGGCACATGAAATGGGACCAGGGGCGGCATTCTCCCCTACCCGGCGGGGCTGGGGGTCCCGGCGTAGCGGAGTGGCGGGAATTCTCCGCACCTTTAGGGGCTAGGCCCACACCGGAGTGGTTGGCGCCATGCCGACTGCGGCCAAAACCAGCGCCAATGGCCTTTGACCCCCGCCGCCCAGCGTCGGGGCTGGCCGAAAGTCCTTCGCTGGTTCGCGCACGCGCCGGTGCGTCAGCGGCTGCTGACGTCACCACCGGCGCATGTGCGGTAGGGGGGTCTCTTCCGCCTCCGCCATGGTGGAGGCCGTGGCGGCGGCGGAAGAAAAAGAGTGCCCCCACGGCACTGGCCCACCCGCCGATCGGTGGGCCCTGATCGCGGGCCAGGCCACCGTGGGGGCACCCCCCGGGGTCCGATCGCCCCACACCCCCCTCAGGACCCTGGGTGCCCGCTCGCACCGCCAATCCTGCCGGCACTAGAGGTGCTCCAATTCCCGCTGGCGGGAGAGGCCTGTCAGCGGCGGGACTTCGGCCCATCGCGGGCCGGAGAATCGCCGCGGGGGGCCCACCGATCAGCGCGGGGGGGCATGCCGATCGGCGGGGCGTGATTCCCGCTCCCGCCGATTCCCGGGTGGCGGAAAATTCCGGCCACGGCGGGGGGCAGGATTTACGCCGGCCCCGGACGATTCCCAGACCCTGCGGGGGTCAGAGAATTCCGCCCCAGAAGTCCTTGCAGGGAGGTTTGGGGGTGCTGTTGGGGAGTGTTTAAACTAACTGGATCCTGAGAGAAGATTCAGCAGGGATAGATGCACAGCCAAGTTAGAGGAGACATCAAGTGAGTCAAGATGGCATAGTTAAGTCACAAGGGAATTTGGCAAGATTGGATGGTATTTATTTTAATGCAAGGAATCTGACAAACAAGGCAAATGAATTGAGAGCACAAGTTAAAACATGGAGATAAGATGTTATCGCTGTCACTGAAACATGGTTGAGAGGGAGGCAGGATTGGCAGCTCAATATTCCTGGATACAGGATTTTCAGGCAAGATAGGGAAGGAGGTAAAAGAGGAGAGGGTGTCGCAATTTTGATCCGGAAATCAATTACAGAAAAAGTAAGGTCAACATCTTAGAAAGCTCTTCAACTGAAGCTGTATGGGTAAAACTTAAAAACCAAAAAGGAGCAATCACATTGCTGACAGTGTTTCCCTAACTGTCCGAGAGAAATACAAGAACAGCTATGTAGGCAAATTTCAGAGAAGTGTAAAAGTAATACGGTAGTGATAGTGGAGGATTTCAATTTCCCGGTATTAACTGGGGAAGCCAAACTATGAAAGGTTTAGAAGGAGCAGAATTCTTAAAATGTATCCAGAAAACCTTTTTTAAACCAGTACGTAGAAGGACCTAAAAGAGAGGGTGGTCTTGGACTTAATTTTCAGTAACAAAGCTGGGGAAGTGGTTCAAGTGGGGGAATATTTTTTTAAAATATTTTTATACGACATATTTTCATCATTTTCACCATACAAAAAAAAACAATTAAACAACCCCAATAATGTAAAACCTAAAACATAGACTTTTAAATCGAAAACAAAAAACAGACAACAAACAAGCCCCCCCCCCCCCCCCCCCCCCCCCCCTTAGCATTCAATGACAGCCAATTCCCAAAAGTGCATGATAAACAATTGTAGAACCCGTCCTTTGCCTCCCTCAGCTCAAGCATCATCTTTTCCGGGGTCAAAAGCTCCAGCAGATCATCCCACCACGCCAATGCACAGGGCGGAGAAGCTGACCTCCACCCCAGCAGGACCCGCCAATTAGCGATCAGCGAGGCAAAGGCCAAAACGTCTGGCCCCTCACCCGCCTACAACTCTAGCTGGTCCGACACTCCGAAAATGGCCTCTAGGGGACTGGGCTCCACATCCGTATGCAATACCCCTGCAATTGTTCTAAATACCTCCCTCCAATACCTTTCCAGCTTCGGGCAGGATCAAAACATATGATCATGGTTTGCGGGGCCCCTCCCACACCGCTCACAGACATCCTTCACTCCCTCAAACAGCTGGCTCATCCTTGATTTTGTTAGGTGCGCCCTCTACACCTTCAATTGTATCAGCCCCAACCTCGTGCCCGAGGTTGAGGAGTTTACCCTTAGCAGCACCTCACACCACAGACCCTCTTCCATTGCCACTCCCCCAGCTCCTCCTTCCATTTCACCGTAACCCCCTCCATGGACACCCTGTCCTTCTCCAGAATCCGCTCATAAATCACCGATATCACCCCCCTCCCACCCTCCACCGACAGTACTGCCTTCAACAGCAAGGAGGCCGGTGAATTCGGGAAGCTCGAGAAAACCTACCTTGCAAAATTTCAAACCTACAGGGACCTAAACCCTTCCCCCTGCGCCGACCCCATACTTCTCTCCGAGCTCCTCCAAGCTCGTAATCATCACCAAAGAAACAGATCCTTCATTTCCTTAATTCCCCTCTCCTTCCATCTCCGAAACTTCGCATCCATCCAGCCCAATTTGAACCCATGATTCCCTCTAATTGGTAGTCCCCTGACCCAGCCCTCGGCTTAAATTGCTGACTGAACTGCCTCCAGATGTTCAAAGTGGCCACCACCACCGGACTCACTGAATATTTACCTGGTGCCATCGGGAGCTGCGCCATTGCCAGCGCCCTTAACCCTGAACCCCCCCCACATGATCCCTCCTTCATCTTAACCCTCGGGAATACACCTCCCCCCTCCACCCTTAACCCAGCCCTACACCTTCTCCACATTCGCCACCCAGTAATAGTACCGCAAGTTTGGGATTGGGAGGCCTAACCACCCCCAGCCTGTCGCCCTCTCTGCAAGACCACCCTCCTAACTCTGGCCACCTTCCCCTACTCAAATAAACGACATGACCAATTTGTCCACTTCCTTGAAGAAAGATTGGCAGTCACTGAAATAGGAACAAAAATCGCAGTAACATATTCATTTTAACTGTATGCATCTGACCCGCCATGACAGAGGGAGGTTGTCCCACCTTGCCAAATCGGCTTTCACCCTCATCACCAAACTAATAAAATCATACCCTCGGAGCCCACCCCGCAGACATGGGGAGAAGGTGCAGACTCCGCACAGACAGAGACTTGAGTCAGGAATCAAACCCGGTCCCTGGCACTGGAGAGATTTGATTGTGGCTATGGGATTTTTTCAAATTCCCTGTTACTGTTTGTGTTTTAGCTATTTGGGGTTCTGTGTTCTTCTTCTCGCACCTGATAGCATGGAGTAGTTTAATTGGTCAGTTAGGGGTGTGGACTTTTTATTTATTTATTGTTTTGCCGAATGTGTATTTTTGGTTGGAGTAAATGGTGTTGGACTCTTTCTGGTTGGAATTTCCCTTTTTTTTTCTCTTTCGACCTTGCTGGAAGGGGGCCACCTGGCTGGAGGTTTTGCTAGTTAATGGAAGCAAAGTGGGAGTTGGGGCTGTGGCTCGATGTTTGAGGTGGGAGTGGTTTCTCTTTTGTTTGTTGGATGAGGTAATGGGTTTAGGTTGCTTGGGTTTTCTGTGTAGGAAGTGGGAGGGGGAGGGAATGGGTGCCTATTTGAACCGGGAGGGATGGTTAACAGATGTTTGGAAGGGCGAGGGAAGGAGGTGATGTTGGGTGGACAGTTGAGGCAGGTTGGAGGGGCGTAGATAAAATGCTGGTGACGAGAGTCTCTTTATATATCAGCCGACGTAAGGGTGGAGGCGGCGTCCATCTTGGGCTGACCTCGATTTAAGGTAGGTTAGGGCCCAGTAGGAGGTCCTCACAGTGGGGATTTGGCTGACTCTACTAGAGAGAGTGTCCAGAGCCCACCCCACTAGATCGGTGACATTAAACATTGGGGGATTTAATGGTCTGGTTAAAAGGTCATGGGTGTTTACTCATTTGAGGATTCTGAACGCAGAGGTAGTCTTCTTGCAGGAGACACATTTGCGAATTAGCAATCAGCCAAGTCTGAGGAAAGGGTGGGAGCGGCAGGTTTTCCACTCAAATTTTGATTCAAGTCCAAGAGGAGTTGTGATCTTCATCAATAAGAGGATTGCATTTACGGCGACTAGAATTTTGAAAGACCCTGGGGAGGGGGGGGGGGGGGGGGGGGGGGGGGGGGGGGGTGCGATATGTTATGGTGAGTGGGGTGTTGGTGGGTGCACCAGTGGTGTTAGTGATCATTTATGCACCAAATTGGGATGGCGCAGATTTTTGTCAAAAGGAAGTTGGCAGCCACCCCTGACCTGTACTCACTCCAGTTGATTATGGGGGGGAGATTGCAATTGTGAATTAGACCCAAGGATGGACAGGTCCAGTGTTTCATACCGGCATCAACGGGTCTCTTGGCCCAGCAGTTCTGTAGCCCTCAGGGGGCCAGCACGGCGCCGGAGTGTTCCGTGCAGCTCCGCAGGAAAAACTGTTTTTGCGCATATAAGGAATACATAAAAATGTGCAGCGGCCCTGCACTGCTCGCCGCGGTTCCGCGCATGCGTGCAACATGGCAGATAGGTCCCCCCCCCCCAGATTGCCCCCACCGACCTGTGGCCCCCGATCGCGGGCCTGGCTGTTGTGGAGAACCCCCCGGAGACTGATCCCTGCCACCCCACCGGCACCCCACCAACATGGCCACCGCAGCCACGACGGCGAGCTCCCACCGGGTGGACCACACCGGCGGGAACTCAGCCGGCCGACCATGGAGAACTGTCGCGGGGGCCTTTTTTAATGGCCCCAACTAGCGCTGCGTCAACTACGCACGCGCATCTGCTGCCGATTCTCCGGTCACTGGAGAATCCCGGACCTGATCGCGGGTCTGAGGCCCCATTCTCCGCCCCGCACCAAGCGCCATTTTGGCGCGGCGGCTCGGAGAATCCCGGCTGGGGAGTTTCACCCTTAGTCTCTCAAACGGATAATCCAGGCCAATGTGCCGCTAATCCTGCTGATTAGCCACTATTTGGCCTCCTCTTGTGATTTTTGGGGCGACTTGAACTCTTTTTGACTCCTGTTCGAGTAATGACAATTAGTGCTCACTCCTGCCGATGAATGAGCAGCGCATTTGGGACATTTCAATTAGGGCGAACTCCCAGCTAACATTACGTGTCACAAGATTAAACTTTTGGAAACTTTCTGGCAGTTATTTGTGGAATTTCCACTTTAACAGATTTTAAATGTTCACCGGTCACTGGTTTCGGTTTTCACCCAAGTTCAGCAACAGTGGCTTCTTTCTGCTCCTGATGGGAAATACATTCCCATGCTGCTGAAGAGCTTGACAAGTGACTGCACTACTGGGCCACACAAAGAAAGGCCCAGCTATGCCTGTTCTTGGCTTTCTCTGTTTGGTATTACCCTCCTTACCAGTACCTTGTTGTATGAGCACTTGGAAGTGAGCAGTAGCTGCCAAGTTTAAATGGCTGTGCTAATGTTTTGGTCTGAAAATCAACAAGTGGCATATTGCTGAGCTTCAACTGTGCAAATCTCTGTCAAGGGCAGTGTCGCTGGATCAACACCTGACCTAGAGATGCTTGATGCTAGGTCGAAGAAATGTTGGGGCTAAATTTAATCCCTAGGAAGGTTTGTGAGACGTTTTAAATTCTGGTTTTAATGGAGGTTGGGTAAGGAGTGGGAAAGTAACCTCCTCTCAGGAGGCAGGTTGGGAAGTTAAATGTTTTAAGGAAGTTACTTGACTCTATTTTATTTTGAACTCATTTAGTCTGGGTTCAGGTAAATAGAGGCTAGGAAATTTCTATAAATGAAGTGTATTTACAGCATTGCTTTGTGGGTCTGTAGAAGGAGGATTGTTACCCCATCCCCATACATCCAGTCCAAGAAGCTTATCTGTTTGCAGCTTCACGATCACTGTTGCTTCCCCCTGCTATCTCCCCCTCCTTCACAGTCCGCCCTCACCACTAATTCCCAATTGGCATCACTTCACCTCCCTCCTACGCAAATGCCATTTCACCCCCCTAACTCTGTGCTCCTCAGGTAAGACCTGGTGTGACTGCCGGACAGAGAGCTAACCTCTCAATCAACTTAACTGTTGGGTTAGAAATCTGAACAAAAAGTGCAGGACATCTAAAAAAAAACTTTTATTTCCAATTTCATGTCCATCAGTTCTGCCCCCTCTACCTCCCTTTGTAGCAGGGCCATTGTTTTAGTAAAACCACCCCTTCCTTTGAGAAATAGAAAATATCCTCATCAAAATAAGTGCAATAATTTTGAATAATGTTTGCAGCATTGTGTATTTTCATGTAGAAAATTTATTTTCCACTCTTTCGGAAGAAAAATTGGCAGGGTTTCTTAAGAGGCATTCACTCTAACCCACCTGGAGATGGGCACTGGGCAATCCATTACGCCTGGGTGAAAAATTGGTTTAATTTCTCCTAGAATCTCAGAGAGCTTGTGACTGAGAGAAGAAACTTACATTTATACTGTGTCTTCAACAACTTTAGGATGTACCTAAGCACTTTATAGCCAATAAAGTTTTTTTTTTAAGCGCGCTGGTAATGTGCTGTCCTCACTATTGACATCATTAATGTATTTTGATATATTTCTACCTTTTTCAGATTGCCACTTGTCTCACTAGGAATGGTTACCCTGCTCCTAACATCACATGGTACAAGGACCGTACCCCACTGCAACCTACCATCAAGATAAACAACAGTATGTCACCTTCCTTACTGCTCCACTCATCGCTGCTGCCTCTGGCAGACACTGTCTGAGAACAGTGAAGGCACATTACCTCCACATAACCTGTAATGAATTGCAAAGTCGAGCATTATCATCACTCCCATTCTGACTGCATTTGTACATCGGACGCACATGTCAAAATGAATGCTTTGTAACCACTGAGTGCCATGAGGAATATGATTACAGTCTGATGTGAATTTGACCCTCCCATTTAACACACCACCTGGTCTAGAATCATCTGGACACTGAAGTGAAGTCAATTAACTTTCTAAGCAAATTACTGTAAGAAAGTAAGAAGGCTGAAATTCCTCAGTGTCCCTGTTTGTATAAACACCGAAAAAAGATGGAAATCCAGTTGGGCAGGGCCACTGGAAGCTTCTGACGTGCCTTGAAACTTCTGTCCACCCTTTGCAAGGCAATTGCCACTAAGGATGGGACAGTTTGGGACATGAGCTCCTTTCACTTGTAGCTCCCATTCTGCCTCATCAGTTAGGACCAGGTGCACCTTTGGAGAGAGATAGAGAAAAAAGAGGGAAACAATGAGGGAAGGGAATCATTTAAAAAAAAAAAAGTTGTGGGATTGTCCCCTCACTGAGGCGAAAAACGTGGCCGGATTATGAGGGTAGGATTCTCAGGCAACCCCCCCCCCCCCCCACTCAATATCCGAATTAGGAGCAGTAGTAGACCATGTGGATCCTTGAACCCGATTCAATCTGATCATTGGCTGATCTTCTGCCTCAACACTAATTTCCCAGGTCTCTTGACTTTCAAGCGATCAAATATGTATTTCTCTCAGCCTTGAATAGAATCAATGGTGCAGCATCTACAGCCATCTCAAGTAGAAAATTTCAAACATTCACAACCTTCTGAGTGAATAAATATTTCCTCATCCCAATCATAATTAATCAACCCCCTTTCTTGAGGCTGTGTCCCATGTTCTAGATTCTCAGCTTGGGGAAACAGCCCTGCCAGTCCCCTTTATAATTCAGTATGTTTCACTGAGATTAGGGGTGGGATTCTCCGACCCCCCGCCGGGCCAAAGAATCGATGAGGGGCGGCGTGAATCCCGCCCCCGCTGGCTGCTGAATTCTCCGGCGCCAGAGTTTTTGCGGAAGCGTGAATTGCGGTGCCACTGTCCACCTCCGCCATGGCCGGCGTGGAGAAGATTCCACCCTGCGCATGCGCTGGGATGATGCCAGCACACGCAGGTGCTCCCGCGCATGCGCCAACTCGCGCCGGCCGGTGGAGGCCCTTTGGCGCCAGCTGGCGTGGCGCTAACCCTGCCGGCGCCGGCCTAACCCCTGAACGTGCGGAGCATTCCGCACCTTCCAGGCAGCCTGACGCCTGAGTGGTTGACACCACTCCTCAGCGCCAGTATGGCCTGCCCCGCTGGATAGCGGAGAATCCCGCCCTACATCTCATTCTTAAAAATCCAGGAAATATAAACCCAATTTTCTCAGCCTCTCATCAACAACCTTTTCATCCCACAAACCAATGTTTTGAACATCTGCTGCACTGCCTCTAAAGCAGATATACCCTTCCTTCTAGATAAACAGAAAGTGCTGAAAATATCAGATGGCATCTGTGCATCTTCTCCCCGGTCTAGTCCACACTTGGAAATTCTTTCACCAGTGAGGAGCTGAATTCGCCGGCGAGATTTGCTCCTCGGAGATCAGGCTGTTGTTCTGAAAGGGTGCCCCAATCTGAAAGTGAATGTGAGGATCCCCCATCCATGGACAATTCCAACTCCTGCAAATTTGGGAATTACCCCCCCCCCCCCCCCCCCCCCCCCCCCCACCCCCAAGTGAACACACCCTATGTGTTTGCTGAGACCCCCCACTCCATTTCAGGACCCATCTCAACCTTTATGAAGCGCATTCCTTCAATTCCCCACCCTTCACCCATTCCCTCAGTCCCCATCCCATAATATTGAACAGCTCCATGAAATCTCTGTTTAATCTTCTTCTCTCTGAAGAGAAAAATCCTTGTTTATAATCTCCACAAAACTGAATTTCCTCATTCCCGGACATAATGCAAGGTAGAGGATTGAGAGGGCAGCACGGTAGCACAGTGGTTAGCACTGTTGCTTCACAGCTCCAAGGTCCCAGGTTCGATTCCCAGCTGAGTCACTCTGTGTGGAGTCTGCACGTTCTCCCTGTGTCTGCGTGGGTTTCCTGCGGGTGCTCCGGTTTCCTCCCAAGTCCAGAAAGACGGGCTGTTGGGTGAATTGGACATTCTAAATTCTCCCTCAGTGTATCCGAACAGGCGCCGGAATGTGGGGACTAGGGGATTTTCACAGTAACTTCATTGCAGTGTTAATGTAAGCCTACTTGTGACAATAAAGATTATAATTATTATTCATGCCCTCACTTTCATGGGCATGGCCCTCCGGCCCTGACCTTTGGCAGTGCCCAGGTGAAAGGAGGAGTGCCAGGATACTGCATATCCCTGTCTCTGACCATCCAGTGGGTGCCAATGGCCTCTGAGACCCCTGGAAAGGCCATCTCGCCTGGTCACCACTTGTGGAGCCCAGTGTAGAGTTCAATGATTCATTTAAATATGATTATCTGGATCATGCCCAATGAGGGCGTGATCCATATTGCACCGCCGCAGGTCAGGTGACTCTCAAGGTTTTGCACCTGACGCAAAGCCCGAATTAGCCCTCTCTTGTGATGCACCCGATATGCCGAGATCGGTGCCATGCGCAACATGGTGGGAAAATTGAGTTCAATATCCCGTGAGCCATTCCTCTGTAACCAAGTAAATAGTTAAAATTAATCAGTACTTCACCTTTTACGACTCCTTAATTACAGCTTTAGTAGCCACACGGCCTGTATGTATTTGAAACCAGGGTTTTTAATTACATTACTGCCACAAATAGGAAATAATACATGACAATCTCTACATTCATCCCAGTTGTAAAAGCTCAAAATCTGTTTTTTTCATATTCCTCGTCAGTTTACTTTCATATTCTACTTTTTCGTTTTTATAAATTTTTTGTTTCCCTTTGCTAATTTCTTAAAATCCCCCCATTCTCAATCTTACTATTGTTTTTTGGAACATAAGCCTATTCTAGTCTAATACTATCCTCAACTTAACGAGTAAGCCATGCACTAAGCACCAGGGGCGGGATTCTCCCTTCTGGGGACTAAGTCCCCACGCCCGCGGAAAACAGGCGAGAATCACTCCGGACTTTTTCTTCAAAGGTTCTCTAATTTCCAGAGGGCTAGCAGAGCCCCGGTGTGCTTCCCGCTGCTCTGGCTGCTGGCGGGGTCCTGCTAGCGAGACTGCGCAACTGCGCATTCACACGGAGGCCGCAAGTGGGTCCGCGCATGCGCAAGTGGGCCCACTCCAGCATGGGCGCTGCCGACATACACAGCAGGCCTGCGCGGAGGAACGTAGGTCCCTCCCAGATCGTGATGGCCCACCGATTGGTGGCCCCCAATCGCAGGCCTGGCCACCGCTGAGGCCCCCCACCCCCCTGAGTCAGATAACCCCCGCCCCCTCACCAGGACTGCTACCACAGCCGTTGGTCCAAGCTCCCGCCGGGTGGTACCACATGTAAACCACGCTGGCGGGTGTTCGACCAGTTGACCGCAGAGAATCGCCGCGGGGGACTTGTTCCAGCGGCCCCCGACCGGCGCTATGTCGACCTCACACGGGGGACTGGCAGGTCCGCGAAGAATCATGGAAGTGTCATCATGCTGGATTTCCGGCGTGGACGGCTATTCTCCGCGCCCCCGCACCAATCAGGTCGGACCAATGGATGTTGGGCCTGTTTCTTGCAAATTAGGTTTTTCTCTTCAGGGTCTCTGCAAACTGTAATGCAGTCATTACCAAAAAAAGAAAGACTTGGATTTGTATTGTACCTTCTCAATTTCAGAATATCTCAAAATGCTTTACCGCCAATTAAGTGCAATTTTGAAATGTATTCCATTTCAGCCAATATGTAGTCAGCAAATTCCCACCAACATCAACATGATAAAGTCCAGGGGTTGGATTCTCCACCCCCCCCCCCCCCGCACACTTCTGCCCCGACCCGCCAGTGGGATTCTCCGTTACGCCGGCCGGTCAATGGGGTTTCCCATTGTGGGGCAGCCCCACACCATCGGGAAACCCCCAGGCACCGGCAAAGCGGAGAACCACGCTGGCGGAGAATCTAGCCCCAGATATCTGGTTTTACTCATGTTGCTTAAGGTATAAATATCAGCCAGGGCACCAGAGATAAGTCCCTTACTCTTTACATTTCTTACCCTTGACATTCAATGGCACTACTGTCGTGAATCCCATTGACCAGAAACTGAACTGGACTAGCAATATTAATACTGCGGCTAACAGGGCAGGTCAAAGGCTAGGAATTCTACAGCGAGTAACTCACCTCCTGACCCACAAAGCCATCTACAAGGCACAAGTCAGGAATATGACGGGATGCTCTCCACTTGCCTGGAGGAGTGCAGCTCCAGCAACACTAGACGCTCGACACGATCTAGGACAAAGCAGCACACTGGGTTAGCATCCCATTACCAAGATGTATTTCAGCAACACACCAAGGCTCCTTAGACAGCATCTTAGAGAGCAAGGGTGGCACAGTGGTTAGCACTGATGCATCACAGCGCCAGGGACCCAGGTTCGATTCTGGAAATGGGTGTGAGTTCTCCCCGTGTCTGTGTGGGTTTTCTCTGGGTGCTCCAGTTTCCTCCCACAGATGTGCAGGTTAGGTGGATTGGCCATGCTAAATTGCCTCTTGGTGTCCAAAGATGTGTCAGTTAGGTGGCTTGACCATGCTAAATCGCCCTTTAATGTCCAACGGTTTGCACGTTAGGTGGATTGGCCATGATCAATGCGCAGGGTTACAGAGATAGGGTGGGGTGCGCGGGAGAGTGGGACCAGGTAGAGTGCTCTTTCGGAGGTTTGGTGCAGACTCGATAGGCCAAATGGCCTCCTTCTGCACTATAGGGATTCTATGGATCTTCCAAACCTACAACCATACCATCTGGGATGTCAAGGGCAGCAGCTACCTGGCAACACTGCGACCTGTAAATTCCTGTCCGAGCCACTCACCATCCTGAATTGGAAATATATCACCACGATTCCTTCACTGTCACTGGGCAAAATCCTGAAACTCCCACCCTGACAACACTGTGGGTGTATCTACAACACATAGACTGCAGTCATTCAAGAAGGCAGCTCACCACCACCTTCTCAAGGGTAATTAGGGATGGGCAATAAATGTTGGCCTTGCCAGCGATGGCCATATCCATTGAATGAATGAAAACTTTGAACCATGTGGTCTATAATACCCACCTACCTGAGATAGTACCCCAGTTTAATGGCTCCGAATTTGCAGGATTCCCCCAGTACCCTTCTGAATGTCATCCTTGCTTCTTGTGCTCAAGTTTCTGGAACTTTCACAACCTTTAGATTCAGAAGCCAGAGTGATACCCACGTGGCTGGAGACCAGATACATTGGCAGCTGGGATCTGTGTGTAAGCCCTGAGATTGTGTCCTACCATGTTCCATGCAGTTTTTTAGATGAGGCAGAGATTTTAGTTGTTGATCTGAAGTCAGAGGCAGCTCCTGTCCTGTATTCAGCATATGAATGATTTCTGTGTGATTGAAAGTGAATAGGGCATCTTCCAGTGAACTAACTGATTGCAGCTTCCTGCTTTCTTTCTGTTTTTTTTAAAGAGATGTATATGATTCCCCAGGCTACACAGGAACCCAGTGGCCTTTATACCATTGCCAGCACACTTTATTATGCTCCTGAGAAAAAGGACAAAGATTCTAAGTTTTACTGTGAGGTGAGCTACAGGATGCCACCAGGAGTGGACAAAATGAAGGAGTCCAATAGGATCAGCGTCCCAATAAGCTGTGAGTATTCATCAACATGGCAATGCAGATTTAAACAAGGAACCAATACATTATTGTATGGATCCACCTGAACCTGACAAGACTACATTGCATGAACAAGTCTCCTGATCAGGACGCCAACAATTCTATACTACTGCCAGAAGTGCAACTTCTTCTGCAACGTGAACGTGTCTGCTCGACAGGCTCCGAGTCCCATACAATTGGTGCAGGCACAGCCTGAAATCAAGGTCACCAAAAACTGAACTTGAGAATCTAACTACCATAGTATACGCAAAACGTATGTAGTGCAAGTAGATTGATGGTTCAGTGTGCTGCATGACAGGTGGGCTGATACATTGTATTTTGTACTATGAAGTCTCGATCCTCAATTCTCTGTGGCAGAAGAGGTTGAGTTTAGGAGCTCATGGTAATTAGGAGTTGCAGGTGTCTCACATCCCACCACTCTCATGCGGCAGAATATTCAAACCATTTGAAAGTGACTTCAAACAGAGCGTGGATGTTTGGTGAGAAGACGTTCAGTGAGGATGTACTCCTTTGCTTTTGTAACTTTTCCATCCTGTAGGAATTGATTTCTGCTCTACAACAGAGGAGGAAGTGAACTGATGGTGAGTATCTGGTGACTTACCAATAAATAGGAAGTCTTCGGGCGGCATGTGGCACAGTGGTTAGCACTGGGACTGCGGCACTGAGGACCCGGGTTCGATCTCGGCACTGGGTCACTGTCTGTGTGGAGTTTGCACATTCGCCCCGTGACTGCGTGGTTTTCACCCCCACAACCCAAAGATGTGTTGGTTAGGTGGATTGGCCATGCTAAATTGCCCCTTAATTGGAAAAGAAAAATAATTGGCTACTCTAAATTTATTTTTAAAAATAAATAAGAAGTCTTACAACACAGAGTTAAAGTCCAACAGGTTTGTTTCGAATCACTAGCTTTCGGAGTACGGCTCCTTCCTCAGTGCTCCGAAAGCTAGTGTTTGAAACAAACCTGTTGGACTTTAACCTGGTGTTGTAAGACTTCTTACTGTGCCTACCCCAGTCCATCGCCGGCATCTCCACATCATGGATACCCAATAAGTGGTCAGAGTTCTAAGTCTAAGTCTAAGTTAGTGAAAGGGCACCCCTCGATAATAAGGACAACTAGAATCATTGAATCCCTACAGAGCAGAAAGGGGGCATTCAGCCCATCGAATCTGCACCAACCCTTCAAATGAGCACTCTACCCATGTCCATACCACCCTATCCCCATAACCCTTGAAGTTAAAACTCACCATTATTCTTAGAATTCCCCCTATACCAAAAAGGGTCGATATTCTAAATGGTGAACAGGGATTCTCACTCCCTGACTCCGATGCAGGCTTCAGTGGGTGCTATTCAGGTCAAACTATATTTTCAAGTTATCCCTCGGTGTAACCCATACCTTCACCGAAGAATTTTACCTACTTACCCCTTAGTAGCATTGATATCCTGGGTCCTGCATTGCTAAGTAAGTAAAGTAGGCTAATAACCACTGTTTCAGGTTAAAACTTTAAAGTTATTTTATTATTTTATATTTTTTTCCATTAAAAAGATGCAATCACTGTCTTTACAGAAAAGTAAAAAGATCTTGCTTCTGGATCCTTCTGGTTGGTTGAAGGGACCTTCAGGCCCAACTTGACAATCAATCTCTTTTTTAAAAATCTGGTCTTCTGTAGATGTATTCGCTGGTGAGCTCGGTTGCTATGTCCGATCTTTCCCATGTACCGAGCTGTGAGAGCTGGCTCTGCTGGCTGTCCCCTTTCTTCGGGTTTATATTCTCTTTCTAACAGTTATTAAGTTTTTATGACTTCATTGTAAAGTAACTTTATTTCCCTTGGATTGTAAAAGGTACCTTGGGCGCGATTCTCTGCTCCCCACGCCGGGTGGGAGAATTGCGGGAGGGTCGGGCGACTTACGACACGCCCCCCTGGCGCCCCCCGCGATTCTCCCACCCCCCACTCGGAAGAATCGCCGCTCGCCGTTTTTCACGCCGACCGGCGATTCTCCGATCCGGATGGGCCGAGTGGCCTGCCGTTCGCGACCGGTTCATGACGGCGGCAACCACACCTGGTCGCTGCCGTCGTGAACTTGGCGCCAAACGCTGGTTTGACGCTTGTGGGGGGCGGAGCGGGGAGTGAGCATCACGGCCGTGCTCGGGAGGGGACTGGCCCGCGATCGGTGCCCACCGATTGTCGGGCCGGCATCTCAAAGGGACGCACTCTTTCCCCTCTGCCGCCCCACAAGATCAAGCCGCCACGTCTTGCGGGGCGGTGGAGGGGAAGACAACAACCGCGCGTCATTAGGCGTGCCGGCCGCATCATTCTCAGCGCGCCGGGCCTTGACGCCAGCGACAAGGCCCAGCGGCCGAGAATAACGGAGCGCCGCTCCTAGCCCCGCGGGTGAGGGTGAATAAGGTGAGAGGAGCGGCCTCCGAAGCCGTCGTGAAACTCGGCCGAGTTCACGACGGCCTTCTCGATTTTCCACGGGAGCGGAGAATTCCGCCCCTTTAATGAAAAAATGAAATGAAAATCGCTTATTGTCACGAGTATGCTTCAATGAAGTTACTGTGAAAAGCCCCTAGTCGCGACATTCCGGCGCCTGTCCGGGGAGGCTGGTACGGGAATCGAACCGTGCTGTTGGCCGGCTTGGACTGCTTTAAAAGCCAGCGATTTAGCTGAGTGAGCTAAACCAGCCTCTGAATTTTTCTAACACGACTAAGTATTCATTTTGGGCATGGCCTCAGCCCTCAGATCTGATTACATTGTTTCCTTTGTGATGTTCAAAGTTCCTTTGTGATATTCAAAAATGCTTTGGTTTCAATAGAGGTGTGAATTTTGGTTTGGTTACTGTCATTTCTATAGTTTTATTTTCCAATTGTGTCCTCAGCTCATAATTTTGACTTTGATTTTGGCTCTAAATTATGTCTCTCACAGACATGTTGTCTCCAGTTTTCTTTAATTTACCTGATATCGGCAGAACTTCACACCTAGAATTGTCACCAAATTCAACTGAACCTCATCCTTTCCTTTTCCAGCTGCTTACTAAGATAGTTACTTTCAATGAAGGTGTGAAAAATTTAGCTTAATACAAAAATCCTGTGTGTTTCCTAAGCCTGCTTGAGAGAAAGAATCTGCATTTTATAATCCTGCACTTTGCAGCTACTATGAACCCTTCGTGGGATCTTTCCCTGTATCCTCTCATGTCTCTCTCAGACGAGATATTGCCAGACTTCCATGTTTCAAATGACACATCTTTCCATATTTTCAGTTACACCCTGCACACCCAAAGAACAAAGAAAAGTACAACACAGGAACAGGCCCTTCGGCCCTCCAAGCCTGTGCCGACCATGCTGCCTGACTAACCTACAATCTTCTACACTTCCTCGGTCCGTATCCCTCTATTCCCATCCTATTCATGTATTTTTCAAGATGCCTTTTTTTTTTCTTTTTTTTTATAAATTTAGATTACCCAATTATTTTTTCCAATTAAGGGGCAATTTCGCGTGGCCAATCCACCTACTCTGCACATTTTTGGGTTGTGGGGGCGAAACCCACACAGACACGGGGAGAATATGCAAACTCCACACGGACAGTGACCCAGAGCCGGGATCGAACCTGGGACCTCAGTGCCGTGAGGCGGTTGTGCTAACCACTAGGCCACCATGCTGCCCTTTCAAGATGCCTTTTAACGTCCCTGTTTCCACCACCTCCTCTGGCAGCGAGTTCCAGGCACCCACTATCGTCTGTGTAAAAGAACTTGCCTTGTACATCTACTCTAAACCTTGCCCCTCGCACCTTAAACCTATGCCCCCTAGTAATTGACCCCTCTACCCTGGGGAAAAGCCTCTGACTATCCACTCTGTCTATGCCCTTATAATTTTGTAGACCTCTATCAGGTCGCCCCTCAACCTCCGTAATTCCAGTGAGAACAAACCAAGTTTATTCAACCACTCCTCATAGCTAATGCCCTCCATACCAGGCAACATCCTGGTAAATCTCTTCTGCACACACGCTAATGCCTCCACATCCTTCTGGTAGTGTGGCGACCAGAATTGAACACTATACTCCAAGTGTGGTAACTAAGGTTCTATACAGCTGCAACATGACTTGCCAATTCTTATACTCAGTGCCCCGGCCAATGAAGGCAAGCATGCCGTATGTCTACTTGACTACGTTTTCCACCTGTGCTGCCCCTTTCAGTGACCTGTGGACCTGTACACCTAGGTCTCTCTGACTTTCAATACTCTTGAGGGTTCTACCATTCACTGTATATTCCCTACCTGCATTAGACCTTCCAAAATGCATGACCTCACATTTGTCCGGATTAAACTCCATCTGACATCTCTCTGCCCAAGACTCCAAACGATCTAAATCCTGCTGTACCCTCTGACAGTCCTCATCGCTATCCATGATTCCACCAACCTTTTGTGTCATCTGCAAACTTACTAATCAGACCAGTTATATTTTCCTCCAAATCATTTATATATACTACGAACAACAAAGGTCCCAGCACTGATCCCTGTGGAACATCACTAGTCACAGCCCTCCAATTAGAAAAGCACTCTTCCATTGCTACTCTCTGCCTTCTATGACCTAGCCAGTTCTGTATCCATCTTGCCAGCTCACCCCTGACCCGTGTGACTTCACCTTTTGTACCAGTCTACCATGAGGGACCTTGTCAAAGGCCTTGCTGAAGTCCATATAGACAACATCCACTGCCCTGCCTGCATCAATCATCTTTGTGACCTCTTCGAAAAACTCAAGTTAGTGAGACATGACCTCCCCTTCACAAAACCATGCTGCCTCTCACTAATACGTCCATTTGCTTCCAAATGGGAGTAGATCCTGTCTCGAAGAATTCTCTCCAGTAATTTCCCTACCATTGATGTAAGGTTCACCGGCCTGTAGTTCCCTGGATTATCCTTGCTACCCTTCTTAAACAAAAGGACAACATTGGCTATTCACCAGTCCTCCGGGACACCACCTGAAGACAGTGAGGATCCAAAGATTTTTGTCAAGGCCTCAGACATTTCCTCTCTAGCCTCCTTCAGTATTCTGGGGTAGATCCAATCTGGCCCTGGGGACTTATCTACCTTAATATTTTTCAAGACGCCTCGTCTTTCTAGATCTCAATATGACCCAGGCTATCTACACACCCTTCTCCAGACTCAACATCCACCAATTCCTTCTCTTTGGTGAATACTGATGCAAAGTATTCATTTAGTACCTCGCCCATTTATTCTGGCACCACACATAGATTCCCTTGCCTATCCTTCAGTGGGCCAACCCTTTCCCTGGCTACCCTCTTGCTTTTTATGTATGTGTAAAAAGCCTTGGGATTTTCCTTAACCCTATTTGCCAATGACTTTTTGTGACCCCTTCTAGCCCTCCTGACTCCTTGCTGAAGTTCCTTCCTACTTTCCTTATATTCCACACAGGCTTTGTCTGTTCCCAGCCTTCTAGCCCTGACAAATGTCTCCTTTTTCTTTTTGATGAGGCTTACAATATCTCTCGTTATCCAAGGTTCCCGAAATTTGCCTTATTTATCCTTCTTCCTCACAGCAACATGCTGGTCCTGAATTCCTTTCAACTGACACTTGAAAGCCTCCCACATGTCAGATGTTGATTTACCCTCAAACATCCGCCCCCGATCTAGGTTCTTCAGTTCCCGCTTATATTGTTATAATTAGCCTTCCCACAATTTAGCACATTCACCCTCGGACCACTCTTATCCTTGTCCACCTGCACTTTAAAACTTAATTATGGTCACTGTTCCTGAAATGCTCCCCTACTGAAACTTCTACCACCTGGCCGGGCTCATTCCCCAATACCAGCTCCAGTATAGCCCCTTCCCCAGTTGGACTGTCTACATATTGTTTTAAGAAGCCCTCCTGGATGCTCCTGACAAACTCTGCCCCATCTAAGCCCCTAGCACTCAGTGAGTCCCAGTCAATGGTCAGCCCAGTAGCACAAGTGGATAGCACTGTGTCTTCACAGCGCCAGGGTCCCAGGTTCGATTTCCCGCTGGGTCACTGTCTGTGCGGAGTCTGCACGTTCTCCCCGTGTCTGCGTGGGTTTCCACCGGGTGCTCCGGTTTCCTCCCCCAGTTCTAAGATGTGCAGGTTAGGTGGATTGGCCATGATAAATTGCCCTTAATGACCAAAAAGGTTAGGAGGGGTTATTGGGTTACGGGGATAGGGTGGAAGTGAGGGCTTAAGTGCGTCGATGCAGACTCAATGGGTCGAATGGCCCCCTTCTGCACTGTATGTTCTATGTACCTATATGTAACTATGTACCCAATATTGGGGAAGTTGAAGTCTCCCATCACAACAACCCTGTTGTTTTTACTCTTTTCCAAAAACTGTCTACCCATCTGCTCCTCTATCTCCCGCTGGCTGTTGGGAGGCCTGTAATAAACCCCCAACATTGTGACTGCACCCTTCTTATTCCTGATCTCTACCCATATAGCCTCACTGCCCTCTGAGGTGTCCTCCCGTAGTACAGCTGTGATATTCTCCCTAACCAGTAGCGCAACTCCGCCACCCCTTTTGCATCCCCCTCTATCCCGCCTTAAACATCTAAATCCTGGAAGGTTTAGCTGCCAATCCTGTCCTTCCCTCAACCAGGTCTCTGTAATGGCAACAACATCATAGTTCCAAGTACCAATCCAAGCTCTTAAATTCATCTGCCTTACCCGTAATACTTCTTGCATTAAAACATATGCACTTCAGGCCACCAGACCCGCTGTTTTCAGCAACATCTCCCTGTCTGCTCTGCCTCAGAGTCATACTGGCCCTATTCCCCAGTTCTCCCTCAATGCGTTCACCTTCTGACCTATTGCTGCGGTACCCACCCCCCTGCCATACTAGTTTAAACCCTCCCGTGTGACACTAGCAAACCTCACGGCCAGGATATTTATGCCTCTCCAGTTTAGATGCAACCCATCCTTCTTATACAGGTCACACTGCCCCGGAAGACTACTGCCCAGTAGTCCAGATAACGGAAACCCTACCTCCTACACCAGTTGTTTAGCCACGTGTTTAGCTGCTCTATCTTCCTATTTCTAGCCTCACTGGCACGTGGCACAGGGAGTAATCCTAACTTTACAACCCTAGAGGTCCTGTCTTTTAACTTTCTGCCTAACTCCCTGAACTCCTGCTGCAGGACCTCATGCCCCTTCCTGCCTATGCCGTTAGTACCAATATGTACAACGACCTCTGCCTGTTTGCCCTCCCCCTTCAGGATGCCCGCTATCCGTTCGGAAACATCCTGGACCCTGGCACCAGGGAGGCAACATACCATCCTGGAGTTTCTTTCATGTCCACAGAAGCGCCTATCTGTGCCCTTGACTATAGAATCCCGTATGCCTATTGCTGTTCTGCACTTTGACCCTCCTTTCTGAACATCAGAGCCAGTGGTGGGGCCACTGCTCTGGCTGCATGCTGTTTTCCCTGATAGGCTATTCCCCCCCGACAGTATCCAAAGGGGTATACCTGTTCGAGAGGGGGACAACCACAGGGGATTCCTGCACTGACTGCCTGCCTTTTCTGGTGGTCACCCATTTCTCTGCCTGCACCTTGGGTGTTACCAGATTTATATAACTGCTATCTATGACGATTTCTGCCACCTGCATGCTCCTCAGTGCATCCAACTGCTGCTCCAACCGAACCATGTGGTCTGTGAGGAGCTCCAGTTGGGGGCACTTTCTGCAGATGAAGCCATCCAGGACGCTGGAAGCCTCCCGGACCTGCCACATCTCTCAGTCCGAGCACTGCACCCCTCTAATTGACATTGCGTCAATTAATCAGTAAATTAAATTTTAAAAATGTTTTTAAAGTTACTGTTAACTATAAGTTTCCTAGCACTAGATTTCTACTGTAAATGTGAAAGGTAAATACAGTACTCTCCGATCTCTGGCTTAGATACCCCTCTTAATTATAATTAACTAATAAGTGTTAATGTTTAATTAGTTTAACAATGCTTAATTTTTAAATTTGGTGTTAATGCAGTTGATTTAAATTGCTTTATTCCTAAGATATCCATAACTTCTTTGAATAACTTTGAAGAAAAATTTGATCCTTGATCCGATTGAGTTTCTGTGGGCAGTCCATATCTAGTAAAGAATTTAAGTAACTCCTCCACAATCCCTTTAGCTGTAATATTACGTACTGGAATGGCCTCTGGAAACCTAGTAGACACATCCATTATAGTCAAAAGATATTGATTCCCACTTTATTTTTTAGGAAGCGGTCCTACACAATCGATTAGGACCCTCGTAAAAGGTTCCTCAAATGCTGGAATGGTTATTAAGGGCGCTGGTTTTATCACTGTTTGAGGTTTCCCTATCACTTGACATGTGTGACATGATTGACAAAATTTAACTACATCTTTATGTAGTCCAGGCCAATAAGAATGTTTCTGGATTTTAGCTTGAGTTTTCCTTATTCCCAAATGTCCTCCCACTGGTACCTCATGTGCAACTCGGCAGCACGGCTGAAACTGATGTCGGAAACCAATCTTTGATTTATGAACTAATTCATAATCATCTGCCATTTCTGCTGCTAACCTCGCAGTTTTGACCCTCTGTTCTTCCACATGAGTTCTCACTACATCAGGAATTGAATTTTTAAACTCCTCCAAAAGTATAATTTCTCTGAGAGCTTCATACGTTTGATCTATTTTCAAAGCCCTTATCCACCTATCAAAATTACTCTGTTCGAGCCTTTCAAACTCCATGTATGTTTGACCAAATTCTTTCCTTAAATTTCTAAACCTTTGTCTGTAAGCTTCAGGCACTAGCTCAAATGCACTTAAGATGGATTTCTTCACCTTCTCATAAGTTCCAGATACCTCCTCCGGTAGTGATGAAAACACTTCACAAGCTCTACCTACCAGCTTTGTTTGAATCAGTAACACCCACATGACCTGTGGCCATGACACTGTTTAGCTACCTTCTCAAATGAAATGAAAAAGGCTTCCACTTCCTTCTCGTCAAACTTTAGCAATGCTTGGACATATTTAAATAGATTCCCACCAAGCCTTTGACTATGACGCTCTTTCTCACAATCCCTATCACTATCATCCAACTGTACGTTTCCCTTTATGTCTGCCAATTTTAACTGATTTTTATGTTTCATGGCCATTTTCTGAAGTTCAAACTCCCTCGCTTTATCTTTTTCCCTGATCTGTATCTCCCTTTCTTTTTCTTTTTGTTCTCCTACTTCTATTCTTTCCTTTCTCCTTTCTTCTCTCTCCTTTTCTTTTTCCTCTCTCTCTCTCTCTCTCGTATTCAAGCCCCTTTAATTCATTCTAATGCTCCATTTGTTTAATTTGCAACTGAATTTTTGCTATTTCCAATGAGTCAGACTCTATCTCAGGCCACTTTAAATGCTTAACCACCGCCATAATTACCTCATCTTTTCGCATTTTGTCAGGTAATGTTAACTGCAATGTTTTTTGCCAAATCTAACAGTCTGCGTTTCGTCTCTATCCAAAAGGTACAGTGTGTGACATTCTCCACCCCCAAAAACTTCTGAACCTCTGAAAGAGCCATTGTTCACAATACTCTCCCCACTTAAACTAAAATACCACACCGGAAAAGCAACAATCCTTCACTGTCTTTAAGTTCACAAAAGCCAATCCAATAGATAGACTTTTATCCCAGACGAGCCCCCAATTGTTATGGGAGCGGCGTTTTCAGAACCCCAAAATGTATCATGGAGTTCAACCAACCTCTCCCTTTAATGTATTGTTCCTTTTGAAGCACATGGCTTGGTCTCCAGGTTTGGTAGTACAATTATGGACACGTGGGTTTTTAAACACAAAACAATGTCTATTCCATGAATTCAACTGAACCTTTTTAAATAAACATTGGATCCCTTAACACCCCTTACTTCAAAGATAACCCCAAAAATAATACAACACTAAATAATCCCTCAAAATGTTCCTTCAAACCTCCAAAAGACTTAACACCTTTAAACAGAAACACATCAGGGGCTGATTTAGCTCACTGGGCTAAATCGCTGGCTTTTAAATCAGGCCAGCAGCACGGTTCGATTCCCGTATCAGCCTCCCCAGACAGGCGCCGGAATGTGGCGACTAGGGGCTTTTCACAATAACTTCATTGAAGCCTACTCGTGACAGTAAGCGATTTTCAATTTTCAATCAGGTTAAAGACATTACTATTATGAGTTTAAATCACCCAAATGATTCAGAGATAGTCTTTTATGGCAGAGATCACCTCAGATCCAGCTTACTGCAAACAAACACACCCAAGCTCTTTTCCTCAAAACTGAAAACTAAACACCCAAAAAGCAGAAGTGATCTCAGCTCAGCTCCCTCCTCTGACATCACTTCAGTAATATGAGCTGCTCCATTTCTTAAAGGTGCACTGCTTAAACATCCATTTCTTAAAGGTACTCTCACATGAAAGAGATCATAAGCAAAGTGTCTACCATCTCTGCAGGCACCTTTTTACAACCTGAGGCTATAGGCCCTTGGATCCAGGAGATTTGTTGGCTTTTTATTCAGTTGATTTATCCAGCACTTTTTCTTTACCGATATTAATTATAGTACTTTGAGATCCTCAATCTCATTAGCCTCTTGATCCTGGCTATGTTTTGGCATTCTTTTTATGTTCCATTGTAAAGACCGATACAAAATATTTCTTTATCATGAGGGTTATCTGCAGTTTTATCATCTAAGTGATCAGGTCTTCAAGTCTACCAGCATTACCAAGTCTTTTTCTTTTTGTTCCTCCACCAGATCCAACAGAGAATGTGGAAATTCTGTTCCAGCCGAGTGTTTTGAAGGAAACGGACAATATGAAATTGGAGTGCAGATCTGATGGATCATCAACTGTTGATTACACCTTTTACAGAGTGCTGGTGAGGAACTTTTCTGTTGACAGTATTACATCTGTAATTCTTTAATCAAGAAGTGCTTGTGCCTGATGAATCAGCCAGTTTATAATAATTCAACTATCTCAAATTTCTTGAGCTACTGCAAATATTGTTCCACTTGCAGTTACTTGTAAAGTAAAACACAAAAGGTCCATTCTGCTGGGGACAGAGTGGGTTAACTAATCTCAATATATCTGAGAATTCAAAAGTTAAGATTTGTAAAATCCAATTAAAAATACATCTTCAGCTATTTTTTTTTATTATTGTATCAGAATTAAAAAGCCAGAGCTCATTGTATGGACAGGGGCAAACCCCTAATCCAGCTCCTCGCCTGCTCCAAAAACCAATTCAACTGAATCTAATTCATGATCCCCCCAAGAGAGACAATTCAAATCCAGGCATTAACAAGCACGGGTCAATTCTCTGCTGGTTTGTAATAGGGGTGGAGTCAGAGTTCTCTACCAGATGTCATTTTGTCACCACCCTTCTTTTGTTTAAACAAGAAACATGATCATGGACATATTTTATGTACCCATCAGTCCTTTACACTTATTTCGGCAATCTCAGAATTAATACATCCGCATTGTGTCAGGGAAGTTGTAACCCTGGACTAATCCAACACCGGATTGGTCATATGTATGTAAACTGTCATGTGTATTTCAACTATCCAAACTTCCAATGAACACCATAAAACTAACATTTTCTTAATCTTACATACGTAATTTTGTACCCTGATTAAAATTCCTCGTGTATCAAAATTACCCTAGAAATGTCAAGTTCGAGTACTTCATATGGGTCCATTTTTGTCCAATGTGCGCAGGTGGGTTTCCTGACACAGTATGTAGATAGGCCAACAAGAGATGAGGCCACATTGGATTTGGTACTGGGTAATGAACCAGGACAGGTGTTAGATTTGGAGGTAGGTGAGCACTTTGGTGATAGTGACCACAATTCGATTACGTTTACTTTAGTGATGGAAAGGGATAGGTATACACCACAGGGCAAGAGTTATATCTGGGGGAAAGGCAATTATGATGCGATGAGGCAAGACTTAGGATGCATAGGATGGGGAAGGAAACTGCAGGGGATGGGCACAATTGAAATGTGGAGCTTGTTCAAGAAACAGCTACTGTGTGTCCTTGATAAGTATGTACCTGTCAGGCAGGGAGGAAGTGTTCGAGTGAGGGAACCATGGTTTACTAAAGTAGTTGAATCACTTGTCAAGAGGAAGAAGGAGGCTTATGTAAAGATGAGACGTTAAGGTTCAGTTAGGGCACTCAAGAATTACACGTTAGCTAGGAAGGACCTAAAGAGAGAGCTAAGAAGAGCCTGGAGGGGACATGAGAAGTCTTTGGCAGGTAGGTTCAAGGATAACCCTAAAGCTTTCTATAGGTATGTCAGGAATAAAAGAATGACTAGGGTAAGAGTAGGACCAGTCAAGGACAGTAGTGGGAAGTTGTGCGTGCAGTCCGAGGAGATAGGAGAGGTGCTAAATTAGTATTTTTCGTCTGTATTCACACAGGAAAAAGACAATGTTATCAAGGAGAATACTGAGATACAGGCGACTAGACTAGAAGGGCTTGAGGTTCATAAGGAGGAGGTGTTAGCAATTCTGGAAAGTGTGAAAATAGATAAGTCCCCTGGGCTGGATGGGATTTATCCTAGGGTTCTCTGGGAAGCTAGGGAGGAGATTACTGAGCCTTTGGCTTTGATCTTTATGTCGTCATTGTCTACAGGAATAGTGCCAGAAGACTGGAGGATAGCAAATGTTTTCAAGAAGGGAAGTAGAGACAAGCCCAGTAACTATAGACCAGTGAGCCTTACTTCTGCTGTGGGCAAAGTCTTGGAAAGGTTTATAAGAGATAGGATTTATAATCATCTAGAAAGGAATAATTTGATTAGGGATAGTCAACACGGTTTTGTGAAGGGTAGGTCGTGCCTCACAAACCTTATTGCGTTCTTTGAGAAGTTGACCAAACAGGTGGACGAGGGTAAAGCAGTTGATGTGGTGTATATGGGTTTCAGTAAAGCGTTTGATAAGGTTCCCCACGGTAGGCTATTGCAGAAACTACAGAGGCATGGGATTCAGGGTGATTTAGCAGTTTAGATCAGAAATTGGCTAGCTGTAAGAAGACAGAGAGTGGTGGTTGATGGGAAATGTTCAGCCTGGAGTTCAGTTACTAGTGCTGTACCACAAGGATCTATTTTGGGGTCACTACTATTTGTCATTTTTATAAATGACCTGGAGGAGGGCACAGAAGGATGGGTGAGTAAATTTGCAGATGACACTAAAGTCGGTGGAGTTGTGGACAATGCGGAAGGATGTTGCAGGTTACAGAGGCACATAGATAAGCTGCAGAGCTGGGCTGAGAGATGGCAAATGGAGTTTAATGCAGAAAAGTGTGAGGTGATTCATGTTGGAAGGAGTAACAGGATTAGGAGTACTGGGCTAATGGTAAGATTCTTGGTAGTGTGGATGAGCAGAGATCTCGGTGTCCAGGTACATAGATCCCTGAAAGTTGCCACCCAGGTTGAGAGGGTT